>NC_065445.1:85236506-85546776 GCF_917563875.1 Diabrotica virgifera virgifera | reverse complement strand
TCAGCAACTGAACATAATGCGTCACCACTGGAAGAGGAGACCTCACATGGGAGCCAAGATGGAGACTACACGCCTAACGGTTCGAACGAACCACAACTTTTTACTTAGGAGGAATTGAACGACTTAGTTCGCGATTTAGACCTACCTAAAATAAAAGCCGAGCTTCTTGGTTCACGACTTCAGCAGAAAAATCTCCTGCAGAAAGATGTCAATATTACGTTTTTCAGAAAAAGAAATTCCGCCTTCATTTCTTTTTTCTCGCGAGATGATGATGATGAAGATTTAATTAGCTGTAACAACATTGCAGGACTAATGACTGAGCTAAAAATACCATACGTATCTGAAAACTGGAGACTTTTCATTGATTCCTCAAAAACTAGTTTAAAAGCGGTTTTACTTAATAATGGAAATGATCTACCATCGGTCCCTGTTGCCTATGCAACCAGTATGAAGGAAACATATGACAATCTAAGAAAAATTTTGGAAAAAATTAGTTACGATCATCATCAATGGAATGTTTGTGCTGACCTCAAAGTAGTGGCAATATTAACTGGATTGCAAGCTGGATACACTAAATTTTGTTGCTTTCTTTGTGAATGGGACAGCCGTGCTAAAGATCAACATTATGTGCGAAAAGACTGGCCCTTGCGCGTGAATGATATTCCCGGTTGTAAAAACATCGCTTTTGGTGCCTTAGTAGACAAAAAAAAAATCATTATACCTCCACTTCACATTAAGCTGGGCCTTTTTAAACAATTCGTTAAGGCTCTAAATAGGGATGGTAAAGGATTCTTATACCTGAAGCAAAAATTTCCGCATATAAGTGATGCCAAAATCAAAGAAGGCGTATTTGTGGGACCCCAGATTAAACAGTTATTTGATGACGATGCTTTCTCCAACAGTTTGTCAAGAAAAGAGAAAAGAGCCTGGGAATCTTTTGTTTTTGTTTGTCGCAATTTTCTTGGAAACAAAAGGTCAGATGACTATCAACAACGAATTGATGAGCTACTTAAATCTTACAAGGCTTTAGGTTGCAATATGTCATTGAAAGTCCATTTTCTCCACTCCCACCTGAGTTTTTTCCCGGAAAATTGTGGAGCCGTTTCGGACGAGCATGGTGAAAGATTTCATCAGCAGATTGCCCAAATGGAGAAGAGATACGCTGGAAAATGGAACCCTAGTATGTTGGCGGACTACTGTTGGACTCAAATTCGAGAAACACCAGAGGACGCTTACAAAAGGAGAAAAATTTCCAAGTAGATGCAGGTATGTTTTTTTTTCAGACTTTTTGATTGCTTAGCCTTATGATTAATTTCAATACTTTTTCTCCCCCTCCACCTTGTCTAATCATATTTTTGTCATAATTCTCAGATACAATCAAAATCACATAAGAGTTTGTTTCAAATAAATAGGTAACTTCTTTTTTTTGTACATCCATATTTATGTTTTTTTTTTCTTGTTGAAGAACGAGGGGGCTTTAAGGGGGGAGGGTGAAAAAGAGAGATATGATGATGCAAGGCGGTTCAAGGGGGGTATTGGGAAGGTGTAAAAAATGGCAAAAGGCCTGTAATGTCGCTTTTTTTCCAAAAAAAAAAATACTGAAAAATGCTGATTTTTTACGTTTTTTTCAGAAAAATACCCCTTTCTTCCCCTTTTTTCGCCCCTTCGGATGCCCAATTATGTTTATCGTTGGGCATAATCTTAATCATTATTTTACTGTAATTTTAATCTATAAGTTGGCATTTATCGCGGCGAAATGAGCAAATTAAACGAAATTTACCTATTTCATCACTATTTTGGCAAGAATAGGGGGGAGCGGAAAAATGGAGGGTGATGGAAAAAAACGGAGGTCATATTCGAGTTCAGCGACCCAAAATTAGTAAAGAACACCCATCAGAGTGTCTGTTCATTTTTTTTCAATTTTTTTTGTTGACCAGTGTAATTTTTGATAATTTCCCGTCGTCAAGTATTTTACGTCAGATGCCCTTCGTTGCTACGCAAAAATACATTCAGTTACATTAATGACAATTAATGTTTTACTACTTGTCACAGAGAACGATAAGAAACAGGTTTAGCAAATATTCAGGCGAAGATATCAATAAAATATTAGTTAAAATGATTTAAAAAGACAGTTTTATTCATGAAATAATCTTACCGAATTACTCTTGAGCTCTAATTATCGATTTGTTTTGCCCTCATGACCCTTTGACATAATTTCACTCCCCTTCGGGTCGTGAAATTAAAACTGTCAAAGTGTCACTCGGAATACAAATCGATAATTTTAGAGCTCTCGTGTAATCACTACTGATTATTTCATTCATAGAGATTCTGACCAATAAAAACCTATAAAAATAAAAATTTCAGCGATTATGTGATTAATGATATTAATTTCCAATCATGTAGTAAGATTTTTCATTACGTGTTTAATTTTGTCCAATCGGATTATTATTATACTGGAAATAATCTAGTCACATTATTCACAGTATAATGTATAATAATAATCTGATTAGACAGATATTAATTAATACGAACCCCCTCCGTGGATCAGTGGTAAGAGCGCCTGCCTTTGGATCGAAAAAATCCGAAAGGTTGTGGGTTCGAATCTCACCAGGGTCAGAAATTTTTCATTTATTATTAATTCATAAATGAATATAGTTTCTGTCCTTGTGGGATCGGTACTCACCGGAGGGACCGCAGACGTTCGGATACAATTAGCGTCTCTTTTCAAAGACAGTGACGTTGACTTTGCAAAGTAACAAGACACTTACTAAATACACACACTACACATGACAATAGGTACCTAACTGTTCAAAATTACCGTACCTACCATGCCAATGGCCATTAGTTGTCGAGGCATTAGCTAAATAAAAAAAAATAATAATAATACGAGTTTTATAGTTTTGACAACTGTCACATTTAAGGAAATTAAACAAACTAAACTTGTAGTTCACCATCTAATGTCAAATTGTCACGAGAGATATAAAAACGGGCAATTTTAAGCGCTTGAGTGTAATTCGGTAAGACTATTTCATGAATAAAACTGTATTTATAAATAATTTTAAGTAATATTTTGTAACGTTAGAAACGTCTCATCTTTGTTATTTTATCAAGATAATATACTAGGCTTGTTCAGTTATTGAAAGGTATCTTTGATCCATCCAAAACATTACTACACATAATTACTACTATATTTAAAGTACATAGTTCATAGTTTCACCAACCGATGCATACTCTTTTTAACGAATTCTTGGGGCTGTAGGCCAAAGAATTCTTTTACGGCATTTTGTATTCATCCATCTGAAAACGATTACCTTTTAACACTATTTTCAATGGCCCAAAGATGTGAAAATCGTAAAGCGATCAATCAGAACTATAACGTGGATACTCTAATATCCTCTATTTCTTTCGTTGTAGATTTTCTCCCTTGTTCTGCGACATACCTAAAGCCGAGCATTGTCGTGCAGAAAAATGACAAGCTTTTCTGGACGTTTTGGTCATTTCGCCTAATTAACCTTGTTTAGTTTCATTATACAGGTTTTTGCTAATATGCACTCTAGTTACCGAAACTCCATGATCAAGGATTTTATTTGGACGGATTGTTAACAACAACCGCCATTTTGAAGTCACTATACTTTAAATAGCAGTCAAATACAAATAATAGGAATGTATAAACATTTTCAGTTTCTTTGCAACACGAAAATGCAGCAGCTGCATAATGCTCTGGTTAAATCGGAGAGTGCAGAAAGAGTCTATACCGGTTTCGGAGGTCTTTTCCCCTCATCAGTAGTCCCATGTCCTCTTCTTTCCGATTTTCCCAGGCATCACACTTTGGCCCTTTCCGTATTGCAAAGAAAGAAATGTTATGGATTAACTAGAGCCATCTACCGAAAAACAAAGTAAATTATCAATCGAAGTAGCACAGAAAACGACAATAAATATCGTTCCCATACAACCAGATTGACAACAGGTGGAATACTTTTTTTGGTTACACCTCCTGATATTTTCAAAATTTATACATCATACAGGATGCCGAGGAAATTAAGATGAGAGAATTTTAAATAATTTATAACTCATCTGTTCAGCGTGGTAAAAGTTCCAACAAGAAAGATTCCTTAATACTCATACAAAAGAGTAAATGAATTAAAAATGTATAAACATTTTCAATTTCTTTGCAACACCAAAATGCAGCAGCTGCGTAATGTTCTGGTTAAATCGGAGAGTACAGGAAGAGTCTATACCGGTTTCGGAGGTTTTTCCCCCTCATCAGTAGTCCCATACCCCAGATGAGGTGGAAAAGACCTCCGAAACCGGTATAGACTCTTCCTGCACTCTCCGATTTAACCAGAGCATTATGCAGATGCTGAATTTTCGTGTTGCAAAGAAATTGAAAATGTTTATACATTTTTAATTCATTTACTCTTTTGTAGGAGTATTAAGGAATCTTTCTTGTTGGAACTTTTGCCACGCTGAGCAGATGAGTTGTAAATTATTTAAAATTCTCTCATCTTAATTTTCTCGGAATCCTGTATGATTTATAAATTTTGAAAATCACAGGAGGTGTAACCAAAGAAAGTATTCCACCTGTTGTCAATCTGGTTGTATGGGAACAATATTTATTGTCGTTTTCTGTGTTACTTCCATTGATAACTTACTTTGACAAATAATAGGATCTGTATCAAATAGGACTGATCAGACTGACGTGTCCAAACGTAACTAACATTTCAGAACGTCATGGAGTGATTACATTGTTTCCAAGGCTAACCTGACCAAAGATATGTTTCAATTGAACAAGCTTATAAAAGGACCAACTTTATTTTGAGCTTGCTTACTTTTGATGCTAGAAACTTTATTAAAAAACAAAAATAAAGCTTTTTTAAACATTTTAAAAAGTCTTGATGAATTTTTCCTGAAAAGCGCTTTATTTCTTTGGTTATTTCGTGTTGAAATATTTGATTTGCAATTTGACGAATAAGAACCTATTTTCATTAGCTACAACTCTGTTTTTATTGGATTTACATACTTCATACACCATTTTTGTATAAGCTACATTTTTGCTAAGAATATTTTTTTAGATAAAACACTTTTGAGTTATTTGCCAAAAAACATTTTGAAGAAAAACACATTTTGAGATATTTGAGTATTTTTTTTTGAAAAATGAACATTTTCACTCGCAAATAACTCAAAAAGTATACATAGACTTGGAGGAAAAATTCTGTAGAACAAAAGTTGCTTAGAATTAGCCAGTTTATCCATTTCCAGACTTATTTGGAACGTATATTTTTCACCCCCGAGAAGGGGTGGCATTCACCCCCGACAAGCAAAAGTAACCAACGACATAATTCCAAAAACGAAGAGGAGTGTAGTAGAAACCTAAATCCAAATGTTCATGCAATTCGGTGGTGACATAAAACAAAACACTTCTTCTTTAAGTGCCATCTCTGCGACGACGGACGAACGTTGGCAATCATCATTGCTATTCCAACTTTTGACACTACAGCCCGAAAGAGTTCAGTTGAGCTGCATCCAAACCAATCTCTAAGGTTTCGCAACCAGGACATTTTTCTTCTACCTATGCTGCGCCTTCCTTGAATATTTCTCTACATTATTAGTTTTAGGAATTCATATCTGTCACCATAAATATGTTATATGACCCAGACCCAGATATTGTAGTTTTCTTATTTTGATGGACTCCAGTATCTCCCTGGAAATTACGCGGTATCGCCGTATTTCACGTTCATTTACTGACCTATTAGTACCGAAAGTGATATTTTACGAGACGAGTAGGAAGTTTCCAGGGCGAGCCGTAGGTGAGTCCTGGAATCCTGCGAGTCTCGTAAAATCACTTTTGGATCGTGTTAGGCACAATATTTTTTCTGCAGCCGTTTTGTATGTTAAAAAGAATATATGGATAACCTTTACTTACGAACTTTTATTAAACACTTTAAAGTTACTCTCGTGAATTCAACATTAGAAAAATCTACTTATGAATAATAATAACACAATTATAACAATTATTTACATTGATATTGTTATGAATTTTAACAGAAGTGGCAGTATTGAAATTAGTGTTAGACGTGTCAGTACTTTTACTATTTTTTGATATATTAATTTGGTTGCGGCCATTTTCAATCTGTGAAGCTTTATGAATTTTATTTCTTAAAGAATTTTCTACGTATCCCTCTGCTACATTAGTTGATTTCCATCGTCCGTGTCTTTTCAAGTTGATTATAGTACCACCACTATCTGAGCGAAAACACACACGAATCTTAAATGACAAGCGTTGTCATAATATGGTCATAATAAAATACAAAATTGATGTTATTGTCAAAGCTCTTACCTAGCTACCCAAAATCATCCCGAAACTAAAAAAAGCGTCCCGAAAGTGAAAAAATTAGTCCCGAAAGTAGGTACTTCCGGTACGAGTTGTGCAAAATGGTACTTTCTATTTAATAAATCATACCGAAAGTTTTATTTTCGGGACGGCTGCAGAAAAAGTTAATTAATAGCAAGCTGAAAATTTCTTAATAGCTTAACGGTGTCTAGTCGGACAAACTTTGATATACGGGAACACTGGAACAGGGGAAATTTTAATTGTGGAACAGGTTACAGGTTTCGAACGTCAGACTACGAAAACGTCCCATGTATTTTGTAGGACAGAACTTCCAATTGATTTGTTACCCTTTCGTTACACGCTCATGCAAAAATCAGACTGCTATTTATCACCCACATAATTCCTGTCATTTGACATGTTCTACGTGTCAGACTTACTAAAATTCCCAACATTTTTGTCGGACAAACGTTTTTTAATATATTATATAAAGTTTGCTATTGGATAAACTTAAAAACAACCTGCTAGTTTTCACAATCATAAACTTGTCAGGATGACACGTTCCACAATTAAAATCACGTTTCACAATTAAAACTTCCCCTGTTCCAGTGTTCCCGTACATTAACATTTGTCCAACTAGACACCCTTAAGCTATTATCAAATTTTCAGCTTGCTATTAATAAACTTTTTTATGGTACGCGAGATCCAGATCTATATGAACGTGTCAAACACAGAACTGTATTCATTATTCATGCGACTATATTTTTAATTATTTTCTATCCCTCTACTTTTAATTAGTTTTTAAATAATAGAACGTTGAACAGCATACATCATTTTTTTAATAAATAAATACTCGATATCCATTTGTTGGTTATATTCATATATGTTTAATTAATTTTTAACGATATCAGCTATAAAACTGTATTTTTATTGCAGTAAAATATTTTTGCAATAATTTGTTTCGCTCAGAATTTAATTCTTGCAATTATTTTATTTATATACATATACAGGTTCAACCTTTTTATATTAAAAAATCCAAGAGGAAAAAAAATTCCTGTATTTGGCTGTATACCATTTATTACAAAAAACCATGAAATTCTTTATAAAAGGTATATTTGTTAAACTCCTTATACAGGGCTACATCATAAAACAAACAAAACTAGTTTTCAATCGGTTGACCGATCATCATCAATGTTTTCTTGAATCGAACATGCTAACCACTAAAGTAAAAAATATTTGGGTAAAAACCCTTTAAAATTAATCCGTCATAGGAACATATAAAAATTATGTGAATTTACACATGAATGTTTAAAATATCCAATGTTTCACGCTCGAGGTACCATTGAGCTAAATTTGACTTGTTCACATCATGGCTGTGTGGTAGCCATGCTTCCACACAGACATGATGAATGAATAAATTATGCTGTAAAAACTGTTAAATTGACAAAAAACAAATATGGTATGTAATATACAACAACTCTCTCCTTTTCACAAATAATCTGACTAACCTTTTTATCTTCTTTACTTCTTCTCATGAATTGTGTTGTCCTCGGTTCTCCCACACGTGCTCCTCGGATGCTGCTCCGGTCTTTCTCCTCCAAACTGTTTCACAAACAAAATACAGCACTCTCTCGAAATCTCTCCTTTATTTAGTCTCTGACTTGATACAAACAATATCAATATTTATAATTCCTAGATTTTTTCTCTCAGCTCGATGTCTTGTGCAAAATTGATAAAAGCCGGCTACTCGTTCCAGAAAGAAAACTGGAATCTCTTCGGACACGAGAAGATTGTACTTCTCGACTCGATCACGATTTCGTCTCAACAGGAATCTGCTTACACGGCCACCAAATTCACCACTTTAAACAAAATTACTATTTTTCGAACTGGACTGCCCCCTTCCGATCTTAATTACACAGTAACTCTTTTCCTTCTTCAATCTGAGACTCAACCGCTCTGTTCCCTCCATCCATTTCTTTGCCAATCAAAAACATTCTCTCCACACATTACATCCCTACTTTCATTTCTTAAGAACAAATACTCTTGTATACAAATTTTCTGTCTTGTCAAATTTCCAAGAGATATTAAAATTAAATGTTTTCTTATATCCTAGAAAAACCCTATATTCTAAAACTAAATAAAATTGTTTACCATAATTTAGTTCATTGTTTGAATTGCATAAATCCGTACGTATAATCTTTATCACTAACGTTTTTCTCTTTTCACGAAAAAACTACTTACGGCTATATCATATTATTTACAAATTTTGGCTATATACAGGGCTATGAAAATTTATGATCTCGTGGTCTTTGACATAAAATTAGTTCTAAATTTTCCCCATAAAAATTATTTAACAATATGTATGGAATGTAAAAGCTTCATCGTCCATCACGTCCCATTCTGCAATTTTCCTTGCTCTGCTGTAAGTACAGAGCAAAAGATTAGTAGAAGACGCCAAAACTCGTGGCTGAAAGACCTGAGAAGATGGTTTGACCGCTCATCCGCAGAAATTTTTCATGCAGCAGTTTCCAAAGCTACAATTGCCAACCTTGGAAAGGAGATGGCTAAATAATATGCTAGGTCGCTATCGTGATGTCGATGTACGACTTCGATTTACCTCTTGTAAACGTTGGTTTACTATTATTTATTCTATGGTTGGTTGGTTGGATTATTATATTTCTGGGTTGGTCCTTTGTTTTGTTTTTACAATTTGTTTATTTTGTAATATTCGAGTATTTATTACCGGCAATTTATTTTGGTGTATTTATTCGGGTTATGATGCACAATAGTGACTGCTGAAGAAACATTGTTACGTGGTTTTTATATTAAACCAGGATTTTAGATTTTGAAGCCAGGAAATTTGTCTTTTTCCAGTCTTCGGTACTCCACTTTTTACGTAAACTTTAATACGGAATGAGTCCGTATTGCTATTAGTTTTTCATAACATTACCCAGAAATTTTATCTTCATCTGTTTTAATTGTATTCAAAATATCTCAGAATACGCCTACAGCATTTCAAATGCCACCAGATATTTTTCATCAATAGAAACTTAATTATTTTATTCTCGTTCCAATAAATACGATTTTAGATTTTGCTGTACGCTTCTTTAATTCTACCTAACGATCCCACACATTGCTGTCAACGCAACGTGTAGGTATATATCAAATACAAATTCCAAGCTTTTTTATGCATTAAAAGAATATAATAACAGTAAGCACGGAACATCTTATGAACGTAGGAAGTAATAAAGTTTTTACGAAAGAGTTTACGATAGTTACGAAGAGTTTTTACGATAAAGTTTTTAATAAAGTTTATGAAACTACGAAACGACATTTTTTAAACACCAGTAAAGTTTCTGAGTATATTCCAAAAATACACTTTTATGCTTTGATAATACCTACTGCTTCAGGAAAGCTATATGATTTGCAGAATAGAACCTCTTTGAATGGCTTATTACCCATTAAATATATTCTGTGTAACACAATTTTTTTGTTTGAAAGAAAATAAAAAGGAAGAAGAATTAAGTGAAATATTATTAAATACTGTATACTTCATCTAAAAATTTATTAGACATATTGTACTTATAGCACTGCCATAGACAATTTGGAGTGCTATTATTGCATGGAGTGCATATTGTAAGTTCGTCTTATCAAAAATATTAACAATGAAAATTCAGATTGGAACAAATAAAGCAAAAAATTAACTAATCATAATAGTAGAAGATGAAGTTTTCGATCCTAATAGCATTATTAATAATATTTAGAAAATATTAAAATATTACTAAAAGATTTTTAAATCGAAAACTTATTGGTCCATTTCCTTGGTAACACCTCCAAGGCTTCTAAAATTTGCAAGCCAAATGGATGCTGAAGCGAAGAAGACAAGAGGGAATTCAAAAAACTTACAATTCACGACCCCGTCTGTTCAGCTGGTAAATTCCAACAGAAAATGGACCTATAATAGTTACTCGAAGGAGTAAAGACCAATATAAAAATAAAATAAAATTTTTATTTTTAATTCAGTTGCAATGCGAAGGCAAAACAATCCTACTTTTCAATTAGAATACGGAGCGCAGTCCAGTCCATTGAATCGCGATTTTCGGCTCTTATTGGAGCCTCATCGGAAAGAACGTAGGCTTGTTCTCCATATCCCAATTGATCCGCACTGAGAGGTTTTCCCACCCATTGCAACTGAAGTGAAAATATTAGGTGACTAGCGTCATCTGGCAATTAAAAGATGAAGTTTTCGATCCTAATAGCATTTATAATAATATTTAGAAAATATCAAAATATTACTAAACGATTTTTAAATCGAAAACTTATTGGTCCATTTCCTTGGTAACACCTCCAAGGCTTCTAAAATTTGCAAGCCAAATGGATGCTGAAGCGAAGAAGACAAGAGGGAATTCAAAAAACTTACAATTCACGACCCCGTCTGTTCAGCTGGTAAATTCCAACAGAAAATGGACCTATAATAGTTACTCGAAGGAGTAAAGACCAATATAAAAATAAAATAAAAATTTTATTTTTAATTCAGTTGCAATGCGAAGGCAAAACAATCCTACTTTTCAATTAGAATAGGGAGCGCAGTCCAGTCCCTTGAATCGCGATTTTCGGCTCTTATTGGAGCCTCATCGGAAAGAACGTAGGCTTGTTCTCCATATCCCAATTGATCCGCACTGAGAGGTTTTCCCACCCATTGCAACTGAAGTGAAAATATTAGGTGACTAGCGTCATCTGGCAATTAAAAGATGAAGTTTTCGATCCTAATAGCATTATTAATAATATTTAGAAAATATCAAAATATTACTAAACGATTTTTAAATCGAAAACTTATTGGTCCATTTCCTTGGTAACACCTCCAAGGCTTCTAAAATTTGCAAGCCAAATGGATGCTGAAGCGAAGAAGACAAGAGGGAATTCAAAAAACTTACAATTCACGACCCCGTCTGTTCAGCTGGTAAATTCCAACAGAAAATGGACCTAGTTACTCGAAGGAGTAAAGACCAATATAAAAATAAAATAAAAATTTTATGTTTAATTCAGTTGCAATGCGAAGGCAAAACAATCCTACTTTTCAATTAGAATACGGAGCGCAGTCCAGTCCCTTGAATCGCGATTTTCGGCTCTTATTGGAGCCTCATCGGAAAATCTTTTAGTAATATTTTAATATTTTCTAAATATTATTAATAATGCTATTAGGATCGAAAACTTTATCTTTTAATTGCCAGATGACGCTAGTCACCTAATATTTTCACTTCATTTGCAATGGGTGGGAAAACCTCTCAGTGCGGATCAATTGGGATATGGAGAACAAGCTTACGTTCTTTCCGATGAGGCTCCAATAAGAGCCGAAAATCACGATTCAAGGGACTGTACTGCGCTCCGTATTCTAATTGAAAAGTAGGATTGTTTTGCCTTCGCATTTCAACTGAATTAAAAATAAAATATTTATTTTATTTTTAATCATAATAGTTATTTTGTTATCGAAGAATGATACGAATATCATGGATAGACAAAATTACCAATATTGAAGTCCTTGATAGGGTTAATAAGAGGGAAGAAATTATACAGACAATTAAGACGCGGAAGCTTGAATATTTCGGTCATGTAGTAAGAGGTCCTCGTTACAGTCTACTGCGCTTCATTATAGACGGCAAAATAACAGGAAAAAGAGATGTAGGAAGAAGACAGGGAATGGTTTAGTCTGGACTCTAACCAACTATTTACAGCTGCTGTAAGTAAAATAAGAATTGCCATGTGATAGGTTGACAATGTAACAAATTTGTAACATTTTCATTTTAGGTCCTAGGTGAGTTCTAGGTAACTTGAGGTATATTTTGTTAGTCATATTTTGTACTAATAATGTGAAACTATCCCTAGAAGGTAATAGTTGGCTTATATTTTTTATTATTACCGATTTCTGATCATTTCTAATCGATGTCCTCTGTCATCTGTTGGGTATATTTGATAAATTTTTGAGAAGGTCCTCGACTGCTTTTAGTAACTTTTAATTTTTTGTAAGAAATAGTGTATTTTTTTATTTTGGTGATTGTTTTATATTGTACAATTTTCTTATAAATAGAAAGTGTGATTTTAGTTGTTTTTTGTTTCTTGAATTATGGTAATGGTATATCGGGGCAGGGCCCACTTGTGAGCCCTTCAGACACTTAGACCTCCTACGGCGGGTCCATTGTATCACCCCTATCTTGCTGATCAGATCAGCTCCATAAGAACCTGGTCTTAGGCGTATGGGGCCCAGGCTGCACCGAGCTCCCATTTTCTTGAATTATAAAAAAATCGTCGCATATTTAGAAATGTAACAAATTTTTAATAAATTCAAATTTGGTACTTAGCAATAAATTAAAAGTAGTAAAATTTCTATTTCATGAATTTTTAAATGAATTTAGAAGGGCATTAATAGATAGAAAACACACTTTTCACATTTTTATTTTGGTTTGCCAAGAAAAGGGTTAATAGAAGATGGAATCTTAAGAACAATATTTATTTATCATAAAAAACGTAGTAAAGTGGTGATATTTAATACCAAGGAAATCCCAAGGCAAACCCTGGCTATAGCTGTACAATGAAATGAAGTGATACTTATGGCATCGCTGGGCCGATAGATTGCTTGCTTCTTGTGAAGGATGAGGGTGGATGTTGTTATCTCCCGATGATGTGGGTAGGCCTCAGGAAGGCAAACCCTGGTTATAGCTGTACAATGAAATAAAGTGATACTTATGGCATCGCTGGGCCGATGGATTGCTTGCTTCTTGTGGAGGATGAGGGTGGATGTTGTTATCTCCCGATGATGTGGGTAGGCCTCAGGAAGGCAAACCATGGCTATAGCTTTACAATGAAATGAAGTGATACTTATGGCATCGATGGACCGATGGATTGCTTGCTTCTTGTGGAGGATGAGGGTGGATGTTGTTATCTCCCGATGATGTGGGTAGGCCTCAGGAAGGCAAACCCTGGCTACATCTTTACAGTGAAATGAAGTGATACTTATGGCATCGATGGGCCGATGGATTGCTTGCTTCTTGTGGAGGATGAGGGTGGATGTTGTTATCTCCCTATGATGTGGGTAGGCCTCAGGAAGGCAAACCCTGGCTACATCTTTACAGTGAAATGAAGTGATACTTATGGCATCGATGGGCCGATGGATTGCTTGCTTCTTGTGGAGGATGAGGGTGGATGTTGTTATCTCCCTATGATGTGGGTAGGCCTCAGACTTGGACATGTCTTCAAGCGGCCGTAGAATTCTTGAATACATCTAGGTGTTTATTCCCACGATGGCATCGTTGACGATAAAGAGTTGTACTGAAGTCCCTCCCAAAGGGGGAAACGAAAAATTTTATTGAGTTCCTAAAAATCCTAAAAAAATTTACAAGGAGATATTGCCTTAAATAGAAGTATGTACTATCTTAAAAAACACTCTGCCACCTCCATAGAGTTGACGTGACATAATAACGGGAAGGGAGAACTGAAATGAAGTGTGGTACAGAAGCATAGGAGATTAATATATATCTGTGGTTGAATTCATCATCATCTTTGGCTTTTACAACTCTTCGTAAGTCCTTGCCGCGTTTACTATTCTCTTCCTTTGGTTCCGATCCTGTGCTACTATTTCTCGTGGTCTCACTTCCATCTTTTTCAGATCTTCTCTGACTGTATCTTTCCATCTTTTTCTAGGCCGTCCTGCCGGTCTTCTACCGTCTGGTCTTTCCCAAAACACATTGCTAATCTGTCTGGCGTCATGATTTCGTACCACGTGGCCTGCCCATCTTAGTCTAGTACCTTTTCTGTATCTCACGATGTTTCCCTGTCCGAAGAGGACCAGTGAGAGTCAATTTGTCACACTGTCCCTGCAAGAACTATAATATAACTAGCAGGATTTGGCCTTACCATACTAATACGCCAGTCAATGGGAGCAAAAATAAGATATTACCTCCGAATTCTATCCTACTGCATGGATTTTAATGAAATTTTGGGAATAGCCTCTACTTATCTCCTTATTCAAAGTCTACTCTATTCCGATGTGTGCTTTGATCTCTCGGTGGTTCCCACCCCTTCTCGGGGGTAGAAAATTTCTTGGTTAAAATAACCACGGAAGTGACTAGAGAACTTAATTGTAAGCAAAAACTGTTCTATATATCTAACAATAAAAAACTGAAAACGTTTGTTTTCTATACTTCCACAAAATTTATTATATCTAAGTGACTACAGCTGTTTCGGCGGAGTGCCTTTCTCAAGTAATATAGTTTACAATGTGTTTGCCTTTTTAATCTTCAACTGAAGAGGTTGAGGAGTGGGGAGCTGTTTGTCTCGAGTTGGTCATTCAGAATTATATCTGTATTTTTCAGTTTATTAATTTCCATAGATTCTAAAAAAGATAGCTTAAGGCCTTTATTTTGAATATGTAGAATTTTAAACTCTTCATTGAAAGAATGATTATGATCTAGAAGGTGAAGTGCGTATGTAGAAGTGTCTGTTTTTCTATTGTTGAATGCCCTTTTGTGTTCTGCTATCCGTTTGTCAAAAGTTCTGCCAGTTTGACCGATGTACGTTTTCGGACAGTCACCACAAGTTAGTTTGTACACACCACTCTGTAGTTGCTTTCTCTTTCGGCTTTTATTGTTCTTAATATATTTGCTTAAGTTGTTGTTAGTTCTGAAAGCTGGTGTTATTCCTTTCTTTT
This sequence comes from Diabrotica virgifera virgifera, assembly GCF_917563875.1. NCBI lineage: Eukaryota > Metazoa > Arthropoda > Insecta > Coleoptera > Chrysomelidae > Diabrotica > Diabrotica virgifera. The sequence continues at coordinate 85,531,747 of NC_065445.1, read as the reverse complement.
TTATGTATCTGGCTATTGTTGTTGTTATCTTGCCAGTATATGTGAGAGAGCAGAAGGTACTGGGTTCTTTCTGTGGTGGTGGATACACTAATTTCAGGGCTTTCTTATGGAGTTTTTGGTTTAAAATTTTGTTAACTGTTTGTTCGTTATAGCCGTTGTTTACTGCTATTTGTTTAATGATGTTTAGTTCTATTTCGAAGTTATTTTTTGTCATGGGAATTTCTGTCAGTCTATGTATCATGCTATGGTAGGCTGCTAATTTGTGTTGTGTAGGATGGGATGATGAATTGTGTATAGTTGTGTCAGTATGGGTAGGTTTATGATATATGGAGAACTCATGTTTGTTGTGTAGTCTGGAAATCGTTACATCTAGAAAGTTTATAGAGTTATTCTGTTCTGTTTCTACTGTAAACTCAATATTATTATGAAGTGAATTAATATATGATAGAAATTGGTCAAGTTGTCTGTTAGTTCCTGTAAAGCATACTAGTATATCATCCACGTATCTCCACCAATATAAGAACTGTTTAAATACGGGATGTTTAGAAATTGTTGTTTCAAGTTGGTTCATAAATATATCTGATAGCAATGGGCTTAGAGGATTACCCATAATAAGTCCTGCACTGTTGTTTGTGTATATTTGATTATTGAATTCAAAATAGTCTTGATTTATGCAAATTTCAAGAAGGTGTAAAATTTCAGATGCAATGATCGGATTTGTACTATTATGGTCTAAAAGATTCTTAACTAAAACAAAAGTTTCTGTAGGAGGAACACTAGGAAAAAGATTTTTTACGTCAAATGAAATTAGTCTGGAGTTTTTGGGCAATTGAAAATGTTGTATTTTATTAACTAGTTCTAGTGTATTTTTTACGGTGAATTTAGGTGAAAATTTAGTGTATTCTGTAATAATATCTGACAGTTTTTTTGAAATTTTATATGACGGAGCTGTATAATATTGTATTATAGGAGGAAAACGATGCATTTAAATTCTGATGGATGAGGGGTTAAATGTACTTCACATTTTTTTTTTAAATTCCATTAGTCATCAATTTTTTTGCATGATATCTCGCTTACTTTGAATGTAATCGACATTTAATGTTGCTCATTCTAAAGGTCTTTTCAATCACTACAAAAGGTATTGGTAGCATTCTACAACTAAAATCGACCGTTTGTCTTTTATTTCAAGTTAAATACACCGATTTCAGCATGCACCAAAAGAACAAACTCTTCTCACCTACCATATCTCTTTTTGTATTATAACTAAGTAGAAGATATTTATATGAAGGAACGAATCTCTTTGTTTTTTTATAAGCTACAAAAATATTTTGTAAAGGTTTTTTCGTTAGGTGCATAGATTTTAAGGTATTCGCAAAAAAAACCGCCCAAAAAGATTGGTTACAGGAAGCCCAAGATCGACAAAACTTTAAGAAATTAGGGGAGGCCTATGTTTAACTTTGTATGCAGAAGGCTGAATGATGATTGATGATGATGATGTAGCTTATGAAAAGGAAGAGAGAGGGCGCCAATAATTTTTTAAGAAAAAATAGTAAAACCAAGACAAGTTAAGAGATTTATAAATTCAATAGAAATTCTAATAAAATAATTATTTAAATATAAATTAATTAATATGCGACGGTTATAACGTTACAATATTTTTATCGTTATACCTTGATTGCAGTTGGTAATAAACAAACTAAGTATAATTAATGTTTAGCTATAAATTCAAATTAGTTTTAAAATAAACGAAGCAAGAATTTGGAAGCTACCCATCTGGTTTCAATATTAATTAAGTACGGTTCCATCCTGTAGATTGACCCCGCCCGAGGTAATATTACAATTTGATTAATTTCAATTTATCAGAGATGTGATCTAAACAGTTTCCAACAAATTAATCCTGATAGTCTTTCTTCTCCGTTACGGCTAAGCTCATCTGTAGAGCACAGCATCTTTGGGGTTTTGAGACGTGGTCCGGTTTCCTTGCGATCGTTTTACATAAATTAAACAAGATTAAGACAAAGCTATAACCTACAACGTTAAAAATCACGTTCAAAATTAATGATTATATTTTTTGCGATTTTGTACAAAAGGATGTATAAAAATATATTTTTATAGACAGTATAAAAATATATTTTTATAGACAAGGCGAAAACGGCGGGTTCGTTGGGAAAAATATTCCCATGAGATTTTTTTGCATAATTACATTCGTGAGACATCCCAGAATAAGGTTCAAGAAGTCGCCCACGTGAAAAGTGGGCCAATTTTTTTTTAACAATTATTTTTAATCAAATTGCAAAAAATCAATATTTTTGGCCTAGACAATTTTTTTGTAGGTTTTTTGGACCATTCTGGATAAAAAAGGTCTTTTATAATTTTTTTCTAAAGTTGATCGTTTTCGAGTTATAAGCAGTATAAAACTGAAAAAAAAACGAAAAATGGCGATTTTCAAGGCTTAATAACTCGGTTAAAAGTTATTATTATGAAAGTCAGAAAGTGACTAAATCAAAGTTTCATGCCCCCCCTACAAGATCCCGAAGAAATTTTTGTCATTATTTCATTACTAAGCTGTTATTTTTAAGTAATAATATTGAGCGCCATGCACGTGGCAATTTTGTTATTTGGGTGCAAACTTAAATGAACAGTGGGACCAATCGACGGAAATTAAGATAAGGATAGAGAAAGCAAGATCAGCCTTCGTCAAAATGAAAAAAATCTTTAACAGTGACGATATAAAATTGGAAATAAAAATTCGTTTACTAAAGTGCTACGTATTCTCCGTTCTTTTATATGGCGTGGAGTCATGGACCTTAACTGAAGCATCACTGAAGAGACTCGAAGCATTTGAGATGTGGTGCTATAGACGCATTTTGAGGATTTCCTGGATAGACAGAGTTACCAACGAAGAAGTTCTACATAGAATGGGTAAAGAGCGCGAACTAGTCGTAACCATAAAACGTCGCAAACTGGAATACCTGGGCCATGTAATGCGCAATGAACAACGATATGACCTACTTCGGACCATACTTCAAGGTAAAGTGCATGGGAAAAGAGGTCCAGGACGAAGAAGAATATCCTGGCTGCATAATCTGCGAAAATGGTTTAACTTAACCACTACCGGACTTTTCAGGGCAGCAGTCAACAAAGTCAGAATAGCAATGTTAGTGTCCAACATCCGTAACGGATAGGCACCATAAGAAGAAGAAGAATGCACGTGGTAGCCAACCGTAAATGCTGAGTGCGAGAGAGATGCCACTCCGGCAGTCCAATTGTGCATCTTACTTGCACTCACATTTACGGCCGCCTACCACGTGCATGGCGCTTAATATTATTACTTAAAAATAACAGCTTAGTAATAAAATAATGACAAAAATTTCTTTATGGTATCTTGTATGGGGGCATTAAACTTTGATTTAGTCACTTTCTGACTTTCATAATAATAACTTTTAACCGAGTTATTAAGCCTTGAAAATCGCCATTTTTCGTTTTTTTCAATTTTAAGCGGCTTATAACTCGAAAACGATCAACTTTAGAGAAAAATTATGACACCTTTTTTTATCCAGAATAGTCCAAAAAACCTACAAAAAAATTGTCCGGGCCAAAAATATTTATATTTGCAATTTGATTAAAAAAATTGTTAAAAAAAATTTAGCCCACTTTTCACGTGGGCGACTTCTTGAACCTTATTCTGGGATGTCTCACGAATGTAATTATGCACAAAAATCTCATGGGAATATATTTCCCAACGAACCCGCCGTTTTAGTCTTGTCTATTAGGTATTTTTCCATTAATTTAATTTCATCATGAGATGGTCTTATACTATCTACGAATGGCCTCAGTATCTTGTAGACGACTGTATTTGCAATAGAAGTAAATTATGTATCTTGTTTCGATTTCCCATTCACAGAATAGTAGGGTTTCTACACTGCGCGTCAAAGTAAACGGGTACCCCAAAAAATGGGTCATTTTTTATGTCTCGTATCTCCTAAACCTATTGTCCGATTTAGATAATTCCGATTTTTAGTATGTTATAGCCTTATTCTTTAACAATATCGCCGTAATAATATTGTTGCTAAACAAAAAAATGTAAATTTTCATTGTATAACGGGTGTACGAATCAAACTGTGTTTTTTTTCTCAAAGTTCGCAACACCCTCTGGAATATTCTAGCATTTATAAAATACTGAAATTAAATCCTAACTATAGCCTCAGGTTTTCTTAACATTCTGTTTTTTTATTCATTCGCTTATGTTGGATAATACAAAAGTTAGGTACTTTAACAACTAGCCACGTTCTTCGTGTACAGGGTGTTTCTAAATAAGTGCGACAAATTTTAAGGGATAATTGTGCGTTAAAAAATAATGACAGTTTGCTTTATAATCGTAGGTCCGCAAATGCTTCGTTTTCGAGATACGGGATGTTGAATTGTTTCTTACAAGCTGACGATTTATTTATTGCTTTAAAACCGGTTGAGATATGCAAATGACATTTGGTGGGTTTTAAGACGTAGTTATTGCGCATTCTTTTTGAAATTTTGAAATACAATTAAGAATTTTAAATTCACCATTGGCTTGCATACGGGTAATATGATCGGTCATATGAATGGTGAATATAAAATTTTTAATTGCATGTCAAAAAATGCGCAATAACTATCTCTTAAAACCTATCAAATTTCATTTGCATATCTCAACCGGTTTTAGGGCAATAATAAATCGTCAGTTTGTAACAAAAAATTCAACATCCCTGTTTATAAAACAAACGGTCATTCTTTTTTTCATGTATGCCTTAAAGTTTGTCGCACTTATTTAGAAACACCCTGTACTCATGTAGAACATGGCTAGTTGTTAAAGTACCTAACTTTTGTATTATCCAACATAAGCGAATGAATCAAAAAACAGAATGTTAAGAAAATCTGAGACTACAGTTGGGTTTTAATTTTAGTATTTTATAAATCCTAGAATATTCCACAGGGTGTTGCGAACTTTGAGAAAAAAACACAGTTTGATTCGTACACCCGGTATACAATGAAAATTTACCTGTTTAGCAACAATATTATTACGGCGATATTGCTAAAGAATTAAGCTATAACATACATATAACATAATCGGACAGCAGGTTTAGGAGATACGAGACATAAAAAATGACCCATTTTTTGAGGTGCCCCTTTTCTCTGACGCGCAGTGTATTTAAGCGATTCCTTTCTATAAATTTAAATAAAACACCGCGTGCATGGAGATATCAACGAAATATTTATGGAATTATATTTTTTGAGAATTGTATTCATCATTACGTATGGAATATTAAATTTCATCTGTTTACGGGTACCAGTCTAATGGAGTCAAATCCATGATATTGATGGCCAGTTTACATCACCTCCAAGAGAGATGACTACGCCTTTAAAGCTCTCGTGTGGTATGTTCAATATGACATGAGCTGTATGGAATGTTGCGCCGTGTTAAAACCAAGTGTCGTTGATGATTGTATCATCCAATTAAGTCCAAAAGCAGTTGTAGAATAATCATCGACATATAGCGCTCGCACTTATCAACAATGGCCTGGTTAACTTCGGTTTCAAAGAAATAGGGACCGATGACGTCGTCAGCTTAAAACCCACGCTAACCAGTAACTTTTTCAGGATAAATTAGATGGATCTCATCTTTGGATTGGTATGGTCTGAAAATTATCAGATACGTAGTCGACACAGTACTGATTGCCTCCAATGCAGAAGACTTGCAACTACTTATAAACAGAGTGACCGAAACATGTGATGAATATGGGCTAAAAATTAATACTTCTGAGACAAAACTTATGGTTGTCGCCAAAACAGAGTTGCCAATGAACAGCAGAGCATATGGAATAAAGTTAAAATGAGACCACAATATCATTACCACCTACAGTCGGAAAAATGAAAGAATACCCATGAACGATCACATCAATCACATATTTTGTATTTGCTGTTTTTTTTTCCATAAATAACAACCGAGAGAGATAGATTATTAATAATCTGAATAATATGTGATTGATGTGATCGTTCATGGGTATTCTTTCATTTTTCCGATTGTATTTGGGTGCCAACGTTAACGATAACTGGGATATAAATAAATAATTAAGAATACGCATAGAAAAGGCTAGCGCCTTTCTATAAACTAAAGAAAGTTCTTATTAATAGAGATAATAGAGATTTTACGTTAAACCTTAAAATCAGGTTAATACACTGCTACATATTCTTTACATTGCTCTATGGCATGGAGAGCTGGACCCTTCTTCTTCTTAAAGTGCCATCTCCGCGACGGAGGTCGGCAATCATCATAGCTATTCGGACTTTGGAAATGGCTGCTCTGAAAAGTTCATTTGATGTACATCCGTACCATTCTCTCAGGTTGCGCGGCCACGATATTCTGCGTCTCCCCATGCATTTTTCCTTGAATACTTCCCTGCATAATGAGTTGGAGCAAGTTTTATCTCTCTACACGTGTAATATGTTCGAGACATAGTACATTACAGACACTTACAGAGACACTAACAGACCCTTACAGAGACACTAATGAAAATATTGGAGGCCTTTGAGATATGGATATATCGTTCGAATATTACGGATAAGTTGGGTTGATTGAATAAGAAATGAAATAGTTTCATATCGAATGAATACAAGCACATAAATAATACAAACAATAACAATTCGAAAGTTACAATATTTCGGCCATGTAATGAGACATGCAGAGAGGTATAAATTCTACACCTCATAATAGAGGGCATGATCACCGGAAGAAAACGCCCAGGCCAAAGAAGAACATCCTGGTTCCGAAATCTCAGGAGGGGTATGAAGAGACCACCGCTAATCTGTAAACTGCTCCTAATCCATTCAGCGACATTCAGCGATGATCATACATCTTTGTCTGTGACGGTTTACTTTCAGCTTCTGGATCAGTGAATGTGCAGGCCCAAGTTACGGCCAGATATGGCAAGTTGTGGTCTGTAAAAGGCTGAGTCCTTGTGAGCAGTGTGAAATCGACTAACTCGTTATCTCCTAACTTTCAAGGACCGTGGCGATGTTTTCTGTAGATCTTGCATTTCGTCGACGTACAGTGTTTGTTGATTGTTTACTGAACCAGAACATGGACTCCAGAACTTCCATTTTCATATGATAGTGATTTGGCAAAATAGACTAAATAAATGACAGCCAATTTGATAGAGGTATTTTTAACAATAACCATTACCAACTGTCAAAGTTCGGAAATCCCCATTTGATGACTTTATAATATATCTCCCCTATCGAAATCTTTATTAAACGTTAAATTTATCCCCACACTCTATATTAAAATATAGATGCAGAGCTGCTTCTTTTTATTAAAGTTCCGTCGCATAAGGGATTAAGAATAACTGAATAACGAGATTTTTGTAATATGATATTTTCTACATTCATTTACTATTTTACCTTAAGTGATACTGAATCCTATCTTGGAAATCATTTGTTTCAAAGTGATAAAATTGCCACCTTAAAACATTCTTCAAGGATTTAATGCCAACAACCGTAGATCAAATAGTTCCAAGTTTTTTAAGATTATTTTTTAAAAATTTTTAAGCAAACATTCAATGTGATATGAATACGTGATATTATTCTTCTGAAGACCAACCCATACACTCCACTTCCTTGATGCATTTCTTAAGATATGATAAATCCCACGGTAATGCTAATCTAATCAGCGCTCTGTAAATAAACCGAACAATACAATTGTGTAAATATATGATATTATCTTCCTTATATATTATGTTATCCTTATATACATGGGCCTGGATCCCGCGTACCAAAAAAAAGTTGATTAATAGCAAGCTGAAAATTTGTTAATAGCTTAACGGTGTCTAGTCGGACAAACTTTGATGTACGAAAACACTGGAACAGGAGAAGTTTTAATTGTGGAATAGTTTAAAAATTTGGAACGTCAGACTACCAAACGTCCCATGTATTTTGTCGGACAATTGATTTGTTATCTACCCTTTCATTAAACTCTCATGCAAAAATCAGACTGCTATTTGAAGACCTAAGTGGAAGAAGGATGTATGTTACAAAGCCTACCTTTTGAGATATGGGCAGTTAAAGTTTTTATTCGTCTACTTTTATCAGGAAAATATTGTTTGTGTTATTTGGTTTTATTTATATTGCTATAAGCATTCCTTTACATATAATGTTGATAATTTGTTTTTATTTTTAGTATCTTTCCTACAAATAAATAAAAACTGTACGCCTTCTTCCATTAATTTTAGTTTGTATAATTTAACTATCCTTATCTGAATGGATGAAGGGGGTATGTGGCATGAAATAATACTCTATAATCAGTTTTGCAGAAATTTATGTAATTGAACACAAAATAATCTTCTTCTTCATGTGCCGTGCTCGATTATTGAGCCTTGGCTATTAAATTGGCTATAGTAATTTTTTGTTGGCAGCTCGGTAAAGGGATGCAGAGGATCTGTTAAACCATTCTCACAGGTGTCTAAGTCATGACGGTCTTCTTAGACCTGGCCTTTTTTCTTCGACCTGGCCTTTCTTCTTCGACCTGGCCTTTCCTTTTCGACCTGGCCTTTCCTTTTCGACCTGGCCTTTCTTCTTTCGTCTACCTTGCCTTGTATTATTAAATGGAATATATTATACAGAGTGAGTTTTATGTATGAAAAGCCTCAATTATCTCGGAAACGGCTTGCACAATTTTTTATAGATTTTGGTGACAAAGGGTTTTCTAATGCGGCCGATATATTAGTGGCAATTACCGAGGCAATTACATTGTTGTCAGAACTTCCGTTTTTCTGTAAATCTAATGAATTTTCTTATTTCAAATGAAACGCCCTGTATCTTTTTGCGTTTTGAAGTCCTTAAGAAATATTCCCTATACCTAAATGCCATAATTTCGAAGTTATTTAGCTACATTTACTTAAAAAAAAATTTAAATAAATTTAAAAAATTAGTTTTTCTAACTCGGTACATTATTTTAGGTTTTTTTGATAATTGGAAACAAAAAAGGTCTTTTGTAATTTTTCTCCAAAGTTAATAGTCTTCGAGTTATAAACAATTTAAATCTGAAAACGACGAAAAATGTTTCATAGGTACCTCCTTCTTCCATTCAAGAATCGTAGATAACATGTTACATATCTCCTTCATCCAATAGAATATCTCTTATTAAGCTTTTTAGAGGGACAGTGTAAGTGTCATATGATAGTGAAGTTCAGTGGCGCAACAAAGTCCGTCGGGGCCCCCCCTTTAAAAAATTGCTAAATGCGACATGTGTAACAAATACCTGTATATGTTACAGCCCAGTAAATGAACGTAAAATATGGCGATACCGTATAATTTTCAGTATCACCACCGAAGTGGTCAACTCAAGACTTTTCGAGTTATTTATTAGTAAAAATGTTTATTTTTCAACAAAAAAAAAACACGTTTTTAGGCGATTTTTCGCAAATAGTTCAAAGAGTAAGTATTTGATCGAACAGAATATTGTTAGCAAAAATGTATCTAGCTTATAAAAAATGAAACAAAAATGAAGTCTATCGACCCAATAAAAGAAAAGAATCGAATATTTCAACGTGAAATAACCAAAAAAAGAAATACTTTTCGGGGAAACTCATGAGAACTTTTTTAAAGAAGCTTTATTTTTTACAAAAGTTTCTACCATCAAAACTAAGCCAGTTACGCTCAAAATACAGTTAATCCCTTTTTTTGTAAAAAAAATTGTGAAAATCTCTCCCTATTTGGCACCCCAAATGAAACTAATCATTATCGCCTTACAAATTACTTAACTTTTTTATATGACCTGTAAGGTTCCACCGGTTCAAAGTGCTTATTTTTAAAAGGGTTATAGCCATAAAATAAAGCCAAAATATTTATAAAAGCAAGACCTACATTTTTTACTCTTTGAGATTTTTCGCATCACTAATACTTTTTAAGTTATTTTGAAAAAATGCATTTTTCCAAAATAAAAATTCCTTTTTTTACTATGAAAGCTAATTTTTTCAAAAATAAGAAAATCGATCAAACTTACAGATCATATAACAATAAATTAAATATTTAAAGTAAATGGTAAAGCGCTAACGATAAATTTTATTTGGGGTGAGAAATAGGGCAGATTTTCACGATTTTTTTTTTTACCAAAAAAGAGGCCAACTTTATTTGAGCGTAACTCGTATAGTTTTTCTGCTAGAAACTTTCATAAAAATTAAAAATAAAGCTTTTTTTGAAACATTTAAAAAAAGTTTTAATGAGTTTTTCCCGAAAAGTGCTTATTTTTTTGGTTATTTCAGGTTGAAATATTCGATTTGGAATTGCACGAATAAGAATAATTTTTCATTAGCTTCAACTGTGCTTTTACGGTGTCGGTAGACTTCATGAATAAGTACACCATTTTTTTATATCTTATAAGCTACATCTTTGCTACAAATATTTTTTCGATGTCTAATATTTAATTCGATAAATACTTATTTTTGAGATATTTGTTGAAAAATAAACATTTTCACTCGCAAATGACTTGAAAAGTATTAACATAGATAAAGAAACTCTATAGAACAAAAGTTACTTATAATTAGTCAATTTATACATTTCTGGACTTATTTTAAACGTATGTTTTTCACCCCAAGGAGGGGTGTGACCTTTAGAAGTAAAAACAACCAACGGCATAAGTCCAACTTTGAAGTGGAGTGTAACTAAAACCTAAATACCAATTGTCAAGCAAATACGTCCGTCGTGATAATTTCACTACAAACCTGTCATTTACAATTTACAGAGCTATTGGTGTACAAATAATGGTGTACTAAATAGAACAAAAATTTCTGAATGATTACATTAATACATAGTATTATTCTATGAGATGAACAACTTTCTTCGTGCACTATCTACTATTTTATTAATTCGGATGGACAACTGCATTTTCAATACTGCACTCCTTAAAAAACGTACGTATGTATAACATTTTTACATATACTAGACGACAAGATGGGGTCCTTGACATATTAGGGCCCCCCGTAAGGTTCATGCTGAGTTTGTTGCGCCTCTAAATAATTGTATCGAAAAACTAAACGTAGGTAAAGATTAAAGGGAAAACCCAGTTTTGGATTTAAAAATATTGTTCTAAAATTCGGCAAATTGCAATTCTCAAATCTTTTAATAGTCCCGTACAAAGCATTATAGTTTATTGTCGTCGCCATAAAAGTTTGTGAGGCCGGAAAGGATTAAGTTTTTAGATATGAGATGATTTACTTGCTGAATAGGCCTATATTTAGAAATTTACGTTTTTAAATTCAAACACGCAAAGTTAAATTACATACCTATAACAGATTTTTAAATAATATCAGATGACAAAGATGGGGCCCCCGATCTATTGGGGCCCTCCCGCAAGCTTCACGCTGCGGTTGCACAAGTTACAGAGGAGGCCTAACCCTTGACTGGCGCAAGTCCAGTAAGAAAGCCTGTTATGACATTAAGCTGATACCTTTAGGTACTTTAGCCCTATTAGCACATATCTGCCCAATATATTTTCGATAATACAAATATTATAAAAAAGTATTTCTCTTCTTTTTCTTCTTGTGCCACTCCTATCGGAGATTGGAAATCATGACCTTGTTTACAGCTGACCTAAAAAGTTAATTAGTGATGCAAAGTATTTCTCAAAATATAACAACAGAATAATTTCAGTCAAATTTTTTTTACAAAACTTCAGACATATGTAAACTAGGTGTTGATCTAAAATTTAATTTTGTTTGGACGTTCACCCTACTGGTTGCTGATTAAAATAACAAAATGCAAGAAATATCCTTGGAACCAAAATATGCAGAAACATTTTTCATTGTCATTATCCTTGTGAACAACAATCAGTACTCAAAAATTCCATTAAATATGATGACTAATTCAATAAAAATGTTTCTACCAAATACAACATATAAATAGATTCTATATTATGTAGTTCTGCAGGTTCGTGTTGGTATTTAATATTTGCACATTTTATGCACAAATATTAGTAAAATTCTCGTTAATTATATATAACATATACAGGGTGTATATTATGTATATTTATATACAGGGTGTAACAAAAAGGCAGGTCATAAATTATACCACAGATTCTGGGGTCAAAAATAGGTTGATTGAACTTACCTTAGTACAAATGTGCACATAAAAAAGTTACAGCCCTTTGAAGTAACAAAATGAAAATCGATTTTTTTCAATATATCGACAACTATTAGATATTTTTTTTCGAAAATGGAAACGTGAAATTATTATGGCAGGAACATCTTAAAAAACAATATAGTGAAATACCCCCAAACTTTTGTGTGCGTTCCAAGTAAATTGTTATTGTGGTACCACTAGTTAAACACAATGCTGTTAAAACTTTTTTGCCTCCTAGTACTTTTACAATAAGCTTTTTATCGAGATATTTTGAATATTTGTCAAATCGACCACATATTTGTATATAATATAGTTAAAATTGGTTAATATAAGTATGATTATAGAGACCGGGTAATAATATTTATGGAAATTAATTTATAATTTACATTTTTAGGTATTGATGTGATCTTGATTATTGATATGAGATAATATTCTTATATGTCATTTAATTTAATCAATGCATCAATAATAATCTAATTAATTAACCGGATCACATATCAATATGTTTTCAATCTCAGGGCGAATTATAAAATTAATTACTTACTTACGTGGCTTCTAAGTATTTCTCAATGGTTCCTAATCGGGATAGGAAAGAAAAGAGTCAAATAATACACACATATGGGTTACAATTATAATCAATCTATTGTTTATTTTATTTAAATGGCAATCACTGCTTAATATGTGCTAGATCTTATTATTCTTAAACATAACATTTACAAATGGGAATCTTATTTCCTTTTGGTTTCCAATTGAAAGTTTTTATTAACATTTAACTATTAGGATTTATTAGCAACAATTCTATTTAAGTTTGACGAAGCTTTTCTGATATTAGTGATTATGTTCTTCAATTTATAATGTGGTATTTAATACGAAAAACCCATACATTCATGTCCAAACAAATGAGACTGACCTTTTTCTGGTGAACTGAGAATGTCTTCACACAAGACCTGTTTCCTGCTATCCTTGGCTGCTATCAAAACCTCGTCCTGGCTTTCAGTAATGTTCTCCTTTGAAAACTAGCTCGTATAGCTCTCGTACCTGCTTCTGTCGTGATGCTGTATTCTACCTTTTTCGAAACTGCAATCAGCTACCGGGACACTCTTGGCTCAAGGAGGTTCTTTTACTCTCAACCTGGCCTACCTCTCGTTCCACGATAGATACTCCACACTCACGGAACTACACCGGCTTTCTCACTCTCCGTACACTACCGTCTACTACTGGACTTCACTTCTCGACAGCTCAAAACATTCTGATCTCTATTTGTCATTCATTCCCCTACTTTCTAAATATCCCTTCCAGATTCACAAATCAACCTTCCACCACCAACTCTCATTCGCAGTCTTCCTCAAAACCAATTTTTAATCTTTCTAAATATTCTTAATGGATTTCAAAGAAAATAGTTAATTCCCATTCTAAAATTACTTTCTACTATTTACAAAATTTAATGACCTATTCTCTATTTCCACTAAGTCTTATTTAGCATCGGCTAATGATCGAACCTTCCGCGAACAACGATAATGACCTATTATCGATTTCACTTGAGTCTTATTTAGCATAGGCTAATGATCGAACCTTCCGCGAACAACGACAATGGTACGCGCCATTCACTTTGTTCATTCTAAGCGCATTGTCCCGAGTTTCTTTTAATCACTTCTTAAAATTAAATATAACAATTTGTTGTATACAGGTTGTTCTAAATTTATATGCCCGTGGTTGAGAAAATTGAAAATATTTTATATTAAATTGAATTCTGTTTATAATTATCAAAATTTAATTTTCATATCAAATAGAAATATAACAGTATATTTTGAAATATATTAAAAAAGAAGCCACATCTCCATAAAAGGTGGCTTGTCGAAAAAAAACTAAGAGGTAAAAAGTTTAAGTAATTGTACCACAATAATAGTTTAATTGGAACTCACAAGTTTGAGGGGGGGCGGTTTAATAAAATTTTTATCTAAACATATTAAAAAAGAAGCCGCATCTCGATAAAAACTGGCTTATCAAAATAATACTAAGAGGTAAAAAAAGTTTTAAAGACATTGTGTTTCACTAATGGTACCTAAATAAAAATTTAATTGGAACTTACACAAAAGTTGGGGGGGGGGCTTGAGGGGTTTAAGGGAACAAAACCCCATAACATTTTTAAGGGGTGTGCAAATTTCACTGTTATTTTTTTAAGATGTTCCTGCCATAAGAAGGCCACATGTCCATTTTCAAAAAAAAAAACTAATACCTAGTTTTCAATATATTGAAAAAAATCGATTTTCATTTTGTAACTTCAAAGGCTGTAACTTTTTTATGTGCACATTTGTACAAAGGTAAGTTAGGTTAAATCGGCCTATTTTTGGTCCCAGAATCTGTGATTTAATTTATCGCCTACCTTATTGTTACACCCTGTATATTATATTCTACAGGGTATTTGGTAAAGAATGGGCCATAGCTTAACCTTAGATTCCTGAGGTTAAAATAGGTCGATTTAAGCTAACTTACCTTAGTACGAAAGTTGATAATAAGAGAAATACAGTGTGTCAAAGTTAAACTTTTACTTATTTATTTTTGAATATTTCCTGACGGGTATGGGATAACAACACAAAATTTGGTAAGTGGGGGTTTTTTGGGACGAGAAATCTAAATTCCATACCAAAAATTATATATTACCCGGAGGGCGCCACATACATCTTTCAGCGCTCATTTAATACGTTCAAGTTTTTTATCCCCCACTCTACATAATTTTGAGATCAAAATGTTTATTCCCCTATTATTTTTACTTAAAAAAGGTATACTACATTCATCTTAATAAACTCAACCGTTTTCGAGATAAACGCAATTTAAATCTACGATGCAAAATTGAATTTTTTGCATTTCATTGTAGTGCCTAAAAATCATTTGACATATCTTTGTCATACTTGGCAGCAAGTGTAGTAGATACTGTACACCCTACTAAATTATGTTAAACACACGTTTCTGACTACTACTAGTGACGTACGACGGGGGAAAGTGACTGGTTTACCCTTCCCAAATTCTACGTCACTGGCGCAATTGCTATTTTATTCCAATTTTTCGATTCGCCAATACTTTCTATATAAAAATTACACTCTTCATTCGTAACGATAAAGTTATTAGTTTTTGAAATACCTATTTGAAGTTACAAACGAAGGGGCTTAATACAAAACAAAATAACCGTGCCGTTTCATTTTTAATTTCGGATATCTCGAAAACTAGGTAATGACTTTATCGTTACGAATGAAGAGTATATTATTTACATACAAGTATTGCAGAATCTGAAAATTATGCTAAAATAGCAGTCCCGTTAGTGGCGTAGAATTTGGGAATGGTCAACCATTAACTTTCCCCTGTCGTACGCCTCTGGTAGTAGACAAAAACGATTATTTAACATAATTTAGTAGGGTCTACAGCACCTACACTTTCTACCAAGTATGACACGGATATGTCAAAAAGTTTTATTTTTTTTTAAATAATTTGTTCTTTATTTAAAATATTAGGAACTATTATTTGTACCCGGTGCTTTAAAATTATTTGACATTAATCCTTATCATACTTAGCAGAAAGTGTGCACCCTACTAAATTATTTTAAATAATCGTTTTTGACTACTACCAGAGGCGTACGGGAGGGAAAAGTGAACGGCATTCCCAAATTCTACGCCACTGACGGGACTGCTATTTTAGCATAATTTTTAGATTCGACAATACTTTGTATGTAAATAATGTACTCTTAATTCGTAATGATAAAGTCATTAGTTTTCGAGATATTTGAAGTTAAAAATGAAACGGCAATTATTTTGATTAATGTATTATTATGCCACTTCGTTGTAATTTCAAATATCTCGTAAACTAATGACTATCGTTACGAATGAAAAGTATATTATTGAATAGAAAGTATTGGAGAATCCAAATATTGGACTAAACTAGCAATTCCGCTAGTGGCGTACAATTTGGGAAGGGTCAACCATTCACTTTCCCTCGTCGTACGCCACTGGTAGCAACCAGAAACGTTTGTTTAACATAATTTAGTGGGGTGTAGAGTACCTACACTTAGTGCCAAGTATGACAAGTATATGTCAAATGGTTTTTAGCAACTACAATGAAATACAAAAAATTGAATTTTGCATCCTAGATTTAAAATGCGTTTATCTCAAAAACGGTTGAGTTTAGCGAGATAAATGAAGTGTACCTTATTTAAGTACAAATAATAGTGGAATAAAAGTTTTGATTTCAAAATTATGTAGAGTGGGGGATAAAAAAAATTGAACGTATTAAATGAGCGCTGAAAGACGTATGTGGCGCCCTCTGGCTAATATATAATTTTTGCTCTGGGAACTAAGATTTCTCGTTCCAAAAAACCCTACTTACCAAATTTCGTGTTGTTATTCCATACCTGTCAGGAAATATTCAAAAATAAATAAAATTAAAGTTTAACTTGGAAACCCTGTATTTCGGTTATTATAAACTTTCGTATTAAGGTAAGTTAGCTTAAATCGACCTATTTTAATCTCAGGAATCTAAGGTTAAGCTATGGCCCATTCTTTACCAAACACCCTGTATAATAATTTTATATAAGAGGTCTAAATGTTTTTTATCTTTTTTTGTAGTTAGATTTGCTCCAATTTCTTATTGTATTATATTCTCATTTTTGAAACATGCAATTGTTAATCTTCTTTTTATCATAGCATATAAATTTTACATCATAGCTGATCTTACGCGACGCGACGGTTTTATAGAATTTATTGGATTTTTTGTCACAAAATCTATCAGTTTTATTGAGTTTAGAGTTGAGAATATAATCGAATCGAGTCAGATTTAATCGAGTTTGCAATTAGTAAAGTTAAGTTTTTTCAATTAATTTTAAAGTTGAGAAAATATAGATTTTTTCCTTTTTTTTTTACTTTCTGTTATATTTATGTGAGTGTTAGGAAAACTTTCAAATCATAATTTCGAACAAGAAACAGTTATTGTTACCGGAAGAGGGTACGAAAATACAGAAAATAAGCAATGACTAATCACATATAGACCAGTAAGGATCTGTTTTTAGGTGGATGTGAGAGGTGGCATTCAGATTTTTGCGGATAAAGTTAGGTGATAACTTCGTTAATAATAATTAATTTATGCTCCTTCTCAAATATGCCCGGAACATTAATAAAAAAATTCAAATATTTAAAAATTTCGAATAACATCGATTTTTTTTCTTTTTTGTTTATAAATTTAAAACGATTCATTTTGGAACAAAGTCGTATAGGAATAAAACAAAGATAATTAAATTTTCTATTAGATGCGATTGGTTAAAAATGTCTTAATTTATCACCCTTGCTGCAAAATAGCAATAAATATAAAATAAGGGAGCAAAACAAGCCTGTCATTATTCAATGATTTTCCATAATGTGCTAAAACCGTACACCAAATTTCATTAAAATTGACTTACTAGATTTTGAATAATAATTTTACAATTAAACTTTTTTTAAAAAATTAAAATTTTTTAAAATCTTGCACAACAAAAACTAGAACATACAAAGATTTGTCAATATATAATTTTTACATATAAAGAAGCACTCCACCTGTCTAATGCACTTTACAGAATTCATATCGGATTATTTAAGCAGCCTCAGCAATGCTTTAAAGCTATAAACAATTTTTTGGCTTATAAAAAAATTAGTGATGTGGCCAGGAGGGGGTGCTACGCGCTCCTTTATTTAGATGGACTTATCCAAGATTTTTATGTATTTTTTGACCCGTAGAACACGATTTTTTTGGGTAACAGTTGATCCGGATGTCGATAAGATTGTTATAAACAAAGAACTTGAGGAATTACATAACATCGATTTTTCGGGAAATAATTTTTTTTGTATTTCTTGGGTAATTCTAAGCAAAAAATGTTCTTACAAGTTTTTTCGTAGGATGCATAGTTTTCGAGATAAACGCAGTGGAACTTTAAAAAAATCGAAAAATTTAAATTTTTGAACGCGAATAACTTTTGATTAAAAAATAAAATAGCAATTCTACTGACAGCATTTGAAAGTTTAAGTCAAATTATACCGGTTTTAATTATTTGCATTGCTAAAAATGATTTTTTTTTATTATTAAACAAAGCTATTTGTTTATAAGCCAAAAAATTGTTTATAAGTTTAAAACATTGCTGAGGCCCCTTAAATAATCCGATTTTAATTCTGTAAAGTGTATTAGATAGGTAGAGCACCTCTTTATATGTAAAAAAATTAGCCAACTTCTAAATGGTCTACTTTTTGTTCAGAAAGATTTTAAAAAATTTGAACTTTTTTAAAAACATTTAGATTGCAAATTTATTATGCAAAATCTATTAGGTCGATTTTAATGAAATTTGGTACACGGTTTAAGTATGTTACAAAGAATTTCCTAAGTGAATTACTAAGGTTCTAAGTACCATCAAAGTGGTTAAAAACATTGAATAACAACAGGCGTATTTTGTCCCCTTATTTTGTATTTATTGCTATATTGCAGTAAAGGTAATACGTTAATACATTTTTGACCTGCTGTATATCATACAAAATTTAATTATCTTTATTTTATTTGTCTACGACTTTGTTCCAAAACGAATCGTTTTAAAGTTATAAGCAAAGAAAGCAGAAAAAAATCGACATTTTTCGAAATTTTTAAATATTTTAATTTTTTTATTAATGTTCCGGGCATATTTGAGAAGGAGCATAAGTCAATTATTATTACTGAAGGTGTCACCTAACTTTATCTGCAAAAATCCGAATGCCACCTCTCACATCCAAAAATAGACGTTTTTTGACAGATCCTTACTGGTCTAATATGACACATTCGTGTGTATTTAAATTGTATTAGACGAAATGCGTGAAGGGAGATATGACAGTTAAAAATATGATATGGTAGGGCAGCAAAGTATGCTAAATGTGCAGTCACTCGAGCGCTTTGGGGACCTATTGGGTTGTGAAGAGTATGTAAAAATTTTTATGGTGGAGTACTATTTTCGGTCATACGGAAAAGGTCACGAAAACGGTCCAAGCTTAAAATCAACAATTGTTTCAGCAGAACGGGAAAACCTGTCACACTACCTGGAAGTATCGTCATACTACCTTCGAATACTGCGCGATCATTTTGAAAGTTGCCACTCACCAGAACTAACGCCACCAGATGCATACATGTAATGATATTTATAGGAATAAGGACAGCTGTGTTGCTCTAGAATAAAGTATTTTATTAAAACATGTTTTAATACAACATTTACAATATTTACCTAGAATAAAGAAACGACATTTAATGTCAATATTCCCAATCTATGATTATTTCTACAAATAAGTGAAAATAAAAGTTTCATAAATGCTTGACATTTCATAAATGACGACGTCTGTCAATCCAATCTCTTCTCAGCTAGTGACGGTTCGGCAGGCCAGGAGTGTGTTCCGAATTTCTAACGTTGGCTGACTGCGTTCCAATTTGAAATTCCAATTTGAGATGACATCTTGGAGCACAGCAATATTAAAATGATGAAAGTATAATATGTAGTTTCATTACATCATCCTTCCCAAAGGTGAAAATATTCAAATATTTTCGTTACCATCTTCATCTTGACCTTCTTCCTGTATAGGGAATGGAACCAGCTTCGAGATATGGAATAGATTAGAGTCTGACTTCTTCCGATTCATATTTACTTTATAAATGGAATTTGATAGTTTTTCTGTTATTTCATATGGTCCAATTTTTAATTCGTCCAATTTTTTTCGGTTTAACCTGTTTCCATTTTCGACAAACACCAAATCACCTATGTTGAAGTCCACATGTTTACGGTTCTTGTCATAAATTTGTTTATTATATTTGTGAGATCTTTTCGTTCTTTCTAAAGCAAGATTTTTGTTTCTTATCCAATCTTTTTCTGAATCTACTTCTTTCAGTTCAGATGGCAGTGTTGTTACTTTTTTGCCATACATTAAATATGATGGTGAGAAACCAGTTACAGTATGTTCGGTATCATTGTATTTGCCCACACATTCTTGTGCTATTGTTGTCCAAGCTTTTTTTTCTTTTGTCTCGTTAATTCTACACCTAATTTTATTAACCAGGGTTTGATTTAGTCTCTCATTGAGACCATTAGAAAAAGGAGAGTTAGCAGCAGTGAATATTAGTTTCGTAAACTTTTTCTCTAAAAACTTTTTAAAATCATTTGAATTTATTCCTGGATATTGGTCTGATAGAATCATTTCGATTTGATCATTTTCTGGAATACTATTTACAAGTTTAATGAAATCATTTGCAGTTTGAGTTTTCGATGTCAATATATATGCATATCGTGTGAAGTGGTCTACTAGAATATGTAAATATTTTTTTGTAGAACGGGAACCTCCAAAACCTCCTACTGTGTCTATACTGACAATGCTGAAAGGCTTTGTGGCTGGTCCCAAATGTGACATTAATCCGAATTTTTCTAATCCCCTTGATTTATTTCTAATGCATACTGAGCATTTTTGGCAGGTTTCTCTAATGTTTTTTGTTAAGTTTTTTGCTGTATAATATGTTCCAATCATATTATGCATTTGTTTCACTCCTATGTGACACAAGTTTCTATGAACGTTTTTTAAAAATTCTCTACTAAAGTCTTCAGTCAAAAGGATTTTTTCTCTTCCTTTTATATTTTTGTAATAAACATTATGTTTATTTATTAATTTATACTTATTTTCCTGTATGTCTCTATTTTTTTCTTGATCTTCCAGTATATCTTGGATAGTTATTGAATTTACAATTTTTAACTGTTCCTCAGTATTTTTATCTGGGCCTAGGACAGGATTTCTGCTAAGGCAATCAGCTTCTAAGTTATGTTTCCCAGGACAATATTTAACATCAAAATCATATTGTGATAAATAATATGTTAGATCTCCTAGTTCCTCATCAGTCCTAGATTTTATATTCATATTTTCTAATGGTTTATGATCAGAAAAAACAGTAAATTTCTTACCAATTAAGTAATGTTGCCAATACCTAACACATTCTTTAATGGCCAAACACTCCAAGTATATGGCCTTTTTTCTTTTTTGAACTTCATTTAATTTTTTTGAAAAATAAGCCACTGGTTTTTCTTCTTTGTTTTCCTGTGGTTGTTTTAATACCCCTGCTACTCCCAATAAGCTGGCATCAGTATAAATATGTATTGGTAGATTTGGATCAAATATAGTTAATACAGGTTGAGTTAACAATATGTTTTTTAATTTGTCAAACGAATTTTGGCATTCTGTAGTCCAAATAAATGGTTGTCCTTTTCTCAACAGGTTGTGTAATGGGTTCAATGTTATTGCAATGTTTGGCACATATTTGTGGTAAAAATTTATCTTTCCTAGAAATTGTCTTGCATGTTTTTGTGTTCTAGGTATTGGAAATTCCTTTATTGAAATTAAGTTGTCCTTCAGTGGTCGTACACTATTATTTTGTATTATATGACCCAAGTATTTTACAGATTCCGCAGCAAATGTGCATTTTGTAAGCTTTAATCTGAATCCTTCACTTTTGATAGCTGTAAATAGTTGTGTTAGATGTCTGATATGTTCTGAGAATGATTTTGAAAAAACTAGTATGTCATCTATGTAGCTCACTGCAAAGTCAGCAAGTTTGTGTTTTCTTATTATATTACACATTATTCGCTGAAATATAGCTGGGGATGTTTTCAGCCCAAATGGTAAACAAGTCCACTGAAAATGTCCCTCTTGTGTAACAAATCCTGTTTTGTATCTATCTGTAATACGCATAGGAACTGACCAAAATGCAGAATTGATATCAAGGGTTGAGAAAAATTTACAGTTTCTCGTCTTTTGCATTAAATCTTCAATATGAGGAAATGGTTGTGATTGTGGCACAACAATTTTATTCAGGTCTCTAAAATCAATGCATAATCGTGATTTTGTATTTTCCTCTCTCTTGTAAGCTAATGTAACTGGTGCTGCGAAGGGGCTGTATGATTCTTCGATTAGCTTTTTGTCTAATAGCATTGCAATTTGCTTTTCAATTTCCTTTCTATCCTCAATTGAGTTTCTATATGGCCTTCTGCTGCAATATTTTTCTTCTAATAAATCAATGTGTGCTTCATAATCCTTTACTGTTCCTACATCATACTTATCTTTGGCAAATATGGATTTGTTTTCATTTATTAATTCATCTATTCTTAATTGTTGATAGCGATCTAAATGGTTTACATAAATTTCAAAAATTTGATTTTCAAAGTGTTCATTAAAATTTATTAAATGTTTATTTCCCATTTCATTTGACATATCAGATACCTTTGAATTATCATTTGTTTCCTTAGAAGCAAATATTATTTCTTCATTAATTTCCTTAGAAATTTTAGCATTTGTTTGAAAAGTTTTTTCTATTTCCTTAGAAATAGTATCTATATGTATAGGTGGTTTTTGACTTATTTTCAGGTTTTCATCTTGACATAAATAAAAATTTTTTATACAGTCTAAACCAATTAGAAAATCATAATCAAAATTATCCTTGTCAATCACAAAGACTTCAGTTTCTTTTTCTACGTCAAAAATTTTTATACTTAATTTGACCATTCCATTTGTTTTTTTAAGGCCATTAATAGTTTTTAAATTAGTACCTCTAGGATTAATTAGTCTTTCATTATTTATTTTCAACAATTTTGAATTTATTAATGAGACATTTGAACCTGAATCATATATTCCAAAAATCTCAAAATTGCTATTCAGTACTAATTTTACTTTTATTAATGGCAACACTAGCAGTTTTTTTGATTTTCATTTTGTAGTTCACATTCTATTTCTGAGTTGTTGATAAGTTGAATTTGACTATCTTTGTCATTGTGATTATCTTTTGCCTTATACCAACATGCTGATTCTAAGTGGTAACGTGTTCCTTTTTTAAGCTTTTCACAAATACTGCATATGTGTTTTTGTTCTTTGTATAATCTTTGGCTGGTTTTGTATTGTTTTTCTTCAACTTTTTCTTTAAAATCTAAGAATACTTTCTGTCTTTTACCTTGCTTGTTTACCAAGTATTCATTCTTGTTCAACTCACTAAATAGATGAGTAGTTGAAATCAATGAATATTTATCAAGTTTATTCATTATGTCGTCTGGCAAACCTAATACAATAAGGTTTATTAATGTGTCATTGTCGATTGTTTTATTTACTTCCAATAATAATCTTTCTTTTTTTGTTGCATATTCTATAAGAGAACCACTTTGATATTTGAATGTGAATGCGTATTTGATTTGAGACCAACCTTTCTTTTCATATGCATCACAAAAGTTTGTTTTCCAAATTTTCCAATCTGATTGTACTGTGTATTTAATTATCATGCTACTGTACCAATCTAAACATTGTTTTTCAAGTAAGTATTTTAATGACTCTATTTTCTGTTCATCATCTATGATTTCAAATCGTTCGCACTCTCTCTCAAAGTCTTCCATCCACTGACAAGCATTCGGTATTTTTATAGAAAATTTTTCAATCAAAAAACTTTCAGTTACTCTGCTTAAATTTTTTATTGATGGTATTTCTTTTTCATAAGTAGCAACTACAGATTGTGTTTTCTCATCTAAATACTGTTCCCCAAATTGTAAATTCTCACCATCATCTAAATATATCTTTCTCATTTCAATATCTAATGGTACCCATAAATTTCTTTTTTGACC
This sequence comes from Diabrotica virgifera virgifera, assembly GCF_917563875.1. Classification (NCBI taxonomy): domain Eukaryota; kingdom Metazoa; phylum Arthropoda; class Insecta; order Coleoptera; family Chrysomelidae; genus Diabrotica; species Diabrotica virgifera. The sequence continues at coordinate 85,507,944 of NC_065445.1, read as the reverse complement.
TCTTTTTTTCAAAGAATTTTTTACTTTCATAAATACATTAGATTTCGCTAGGTATGTATGTTTATTTACCTGCTTGAATTCTTCTGGGAGCTCAAAAACACGTCCATCTGGAGTTTCAATTGCTGTTATACATATTTCATTCGTTTTTCCATCTGCGGATCCCTGTATTGTAAACTGGAACTTTAATTTCTCCATTTTTTTGACTAGTAATGTCGTTTTGTAATGATATTTATAGGAATAAGGACAGCTGTGTTGCTCTAGAATAAAGTATTTTATTAAAACATGTTTTAATACAACATTTACAATATTTACCTAGAATAAAGAAACGACATTTAATGTCAATATTCCCAATCTATGATTATTTCTACAAATAAGTGAAAATAAAAGTTTCATAAATGCTTGACATTTCATAAATGACGACGTCTGTCAATCCAATCTCTTCTCAGCTAGTGACGGTTCGGCAGGCCAGGAGTGTGTTCCGAATTTCTAACGTTGGCTGACTGCGTTCCAATTTGAAATTCCAATTTGAGATGACATCTTGGAGCACAGCAATATTAAAATGATGAAAGTATAATATGTAGTTTCATTACATACATATGGGGAATGCTGAAGGAGTCAGACGGATCCATCATCTGCCATTTCGGAATTGTAGACTAGAATTAAAGATTTTTTCGTGCCGGAGGCAGTGGCCGATCTAGAAATTTGCCTTGGGAGTGTAAATTTGCCTTAGGGGGAACTTCCAATGAAAAACCAACCAAAAGACATCAAAAAGATAAACTCAGATAACAAAAAAGACATAAATAATAACTTATAGGCATTAAGTTCCCTTAATTTTCCTAACTAGCGTGTTTGTTGGGTTGAATTTGTCTTTCTGTGGTTTCGCTTTCATGTCAGCTAATATATTTTTATGTTTAAACAATTTTTTTTTGTTTAATTTTGGACCTTGTTAGGGGGGAAAATTTCCCCATTTCCCTCCCCGTAGATCCGCCTCTGGCCAGAGGGCATATTTAACATCTGTTTTATCGGGAACGTGCGTCGTGGTGAATAATGCTTCCAAAGCTATATCGTGTATACTGTATACTAGATATATATAAATAATCATAAACATGTCAATATTCATGTCAGTACTGTTTATTTTGCCGCATACTGTATTAGTTCTTTGTGGGCCACAAATTGTTTCTATTCCTCAAATTGTGTTTCTATCTTGGGTTGATCAGACAGCCTTGTGCATCTTTTAGGAACGATTACAGTTTTCAGAGTTCTAGGTCGTGTTAATTGACTGCATTCTTAGGTTTATTTTTTAAAATATTCCTATTTTTTACATTTAAAGGCAATCTCCGTATTTTATTTTTAGATCTTTTAGGCTTTGCAGAATTTCCAGTCATCTCTTCCTATATGGATGATCTAATCTATTTTATCGCACTAATCAAAACAACTCACACTTTTGCTTAGATTTTCTAGTCGATGCTTCCAAGTTATCTTAGGTTTCAAAACTCTTCAGTTGATTTACATATGTGAATGATTTATTTTTTCTGGTTGTAATTATCTCTAGCGGTAAATCCATTGCTTTGTTTTGTTTAATTTCCTTCAACGTTTTATTTAACATCATGAAACAAATAATGTGTACTCGAAACAAGCCTAAAATTTAAATTCATCATGATTCAGCCAATAGCGTCCGTTTCTGGACGTAGGCCTCCCTCAGTCTCTTCCAATGTTCTCTACACTGGACCGCTTGTTGCCAGTTTTCCGCTACTCTTCTTATGTTGCACTGTGGTTCTAAATGCCGAAAACGTGGTCATGAACCTTTAAAAAAGCGTATATTGTTTATACAATTCGAAATAACTTTCGTTCTTAAGGGTTTTTGGCATCGCTCCAACATGGCGGAAAGAAATTAAAAATATCAGTCAAAACGCAATTTTTTTTATCAAATTTGGTAGTTTAAGGTCGCTAATTACAAATCTAACCTTACTTTTTTTTTAAACAAAATTGCGGATCCAATATGGCCGAAAGAAACTCGAAAATTTTATTTGAAACGCATATTTGTTTAAAATTTTATATTGCAAGGGATTTTTGAAATTGCTGATTACCAATACATTTTGTTTATGAAGTACAATGTTCAGAACCTATTACTTATGTACAACCGCCCCTACATACTCAATAATCGCCAGAATCATGTAATATCCGTCATTTCCCACTTTTGTATTCAAACAACTGCCAGCAATGCATAGGCAGTTATAGGTAGTTAAACCAAAGTGGTTCTGTATCTTCCTACTATATATTTTAAGACCAATAAATATTAGTTGCAGAATTATTCAGAATTTTGTACTTTTTGAATGTACATATCTTTAAAAATTTTTGATTATTTCAAGTATATTTTCATTATTTATTCATTAACAAATTTAAGACATTTCTCGTTACTAAATGTTAAGTTAATTTATATCTTACATTACTACATATTTAAAAGAGAAGAATCTGCTTTACAGCGATAAAATTGATAAACTACAAAACGTTTTACAGCGTTTTCAATATACGCGTTCTGTTACACTTTCTCTGCCGGCCAAAATAACCTCGGACATAGCTCACTTGTTCCTGAGCTATGAACCAGAATAAATCCACTCTGATCCTTATACCTGCATATTACGTCTCTACGATAATATGAGAAAACAACTGTAAACATGGAAATCCCTAGATATGGACTTTTTTTTCGCCTCATGACCACGTTTTCAGCATTTGGAACCACTGTGAGTCGGCGGTTTATCCAGTCGATGGTCGTCCTCGGATTCTTTTATAGTTTCTGAGTTACCATTCCATGATTCATCTTGTCCACCGCCCATCCCAACATTGAAAGGACATCCTTAAATGTTATGTTTTTCAATCTGGTTGTATAGTGTAGAGAGGTGTACGTTAAATAAGCAGTACATGATTATTCTAGAAGCATTTGAGATATGGACATACCGAGGGACGTAGGAAATTTCCTGAAAGGACGAAATAATAAACTAAGTAGTACATAAGTAGTAGTAACTAAGTAGTCACACACCAAAAGAATGAGCAAACAAACAAACTTTGAAATTGCAACACCTGGGACATGAAAGATTGCAGGCAACGAAGCATAGGAAGGAGAAGAATGTCTTGGTTGAGAAACCTTAGGAAATGGTTTGCTTGCAGTTCTATTCAGATAGCACATGAAGAAGTAGGCTCTAATAGAAAAAAACAGAAAAACACTTACAGGAACAGAAATTAAATTCTGGTGAGATCGACGGGAATATCTAGACACGAGAGAGTAACAAATGAAATAATTTGAGAAATCATGATTAAGCTCACGAATATTGATGACATCATACAAAAACAGTTAGGCTGATACGGCCACATAAGAAGAATAGCAGAGAAGAGAATACCAACCAAGTTCTGGAATTAAAACCAAGAAGGAGGCGTAGACCAGGAATATATTAAGCCAACCTTTCCTAAGCATATACGTACACAGTATTACAGTCTTCTTTAAATTTCTGTTTTGTATAATTGTCTTTGGATTGAGTTAAAATTAATGTTTTGATAATTAATTTATTTTCTGTGTATTGAAACAACTGTATTCTTGTGAAGGTAAAAAGTCTTTACGTAATGACAACCCGCTATAAAATGTCAAGAAACTATTTGTTAACGATCTATCAAATCGTGTGACAGTTATCAGCAAAAACCTTGAGATACATAAAAAATAACCTGTCAATAATGATAAACATACCAGCTACTTTTCCTTATCGCAACTACCATTTTAAAATAGTTATTTCAAATTTCAGGCAGAATCAAATTATACGATGTGCAGCAAGTACCGTGATGATATTTACCTTTTTGTGTGACAATATAGTGCAGTGGTGTTCGTGCTGGAGCGTATCGCTACATTAGCGATGCGCCCAGCTGTGAAAAGTGTAGTGTCATCATGAATCAGAACCTAAAGATACCGGAAGTGAGGCTGGAACCTCCTCCAGATGAGAACTTGTTACTGGTGCCGGCAACGGCTGGATCGTATCCATATCGAAGACACAGCTGGATCTGTAGGTAAGTCACATAGTTCTTGGTTATTGGTAGATCCTGATGACACATTTGCGAAATTTAACAGTATTTAATTGATCAATCTTATTAAATCTCTTCTTCTTCCCGTGCCTTATCAGAATTATCTGACGTTGGCGATCTATCCTGCATTTGATATCTGAGTCCATTCACGAATATTTTTTAACCAAAAAACTTGTTTTCTTTCTACACTTCTACGGCCCTCAATTTTGCCTTTAAGGATCGGTTGTAGTATTCTATATCGTTTTTCCCTCACTATATGTCCCAGATAAGACATTTTCCAATGTTTAACAGTCTTTAGTAGTTCTCTATCTTTGTTGACCCTCCTTAGTACTTTCCCATTAGTTTTTCTTGCTGTCCAAGGTGTCTTCAGCATCCGTCTTTAATTCACATTTACAATGCTTCAATTTAGTTCCTGGTCGATATTTTAAGTGTCTCTACTTCTGCACCCTACAAAAGTATAGGCCAAACATAGCACTTAACCATTCTTTGTCTTAGTTCTAAACTAAGATGATTATTATTATAGATGATTATTCTAAACTGAGATGAACATTTTTTTCAACTGAACATTTAGTGTGGCCTATAAGATCTAGGCCAATTATGTCAATTTTTGAAATGACATACTTACCTAAAAAATCTAGGTTATACAATCTTCATATTTTAGATAAATTTACTTTGTTTATATTTTGTACTGTGACCAGCATTAATTCGTTTAGTTTTTAGTCTTAATAGATTGCGTTAAACAAGTTGAGTTTAAAAAGGGATGTATAATGCATAAATACTAATGTTGCCAAACCACTATTTGAAAATAATGCTGCAAAATTTATAGAAGGTTAGACAAAATACAGGCAAAAATTTCGTTCTAATCCACAACCCGAAATCATGAAAACGGTATTGAAAAAAAAAGCGGCAAGGCGCTTCTTTTAAAAGAAAAAACGTTTATTGTGATGAGTGGTTCCTGAGATATAACCGGTCAAAGTTGACCGTCATTTACGGCAAAGATATAAACAATAGGATCATAATTTTTGAACCATCACCTTTTTATTTCGGTCCTTTTTCTCCACACCAATTTTCATTTCTTTAAAATACTCATAACATATATTATTATAATAAAAAATATCAGTAGTAATTGCACAAGAGCTCTAAAATTCTATATTAATTTTAGAGATCGAGTGCAATTTGTTGCGATTATTTCATGAATAAAACTGTTAAAAACAAAAATTTTATTGTAATTTATTTATGTAAGTACAAATTAGTACAATTATTAAAAACACATTTGTTATAAGTATTTTGCGGTTGAAAGTCATCACTTTTATAATTTTTAAAACATTAATTGTCATTAATGTCACTGAATGTATTTTTTCATAGCAACAAAGGGCATCGTACGTAATATACTTGACGACGGGAAATTATCAAAAATTATCAATTTAATTTAGATTTCTGTAGCTTACTATTGGTCAGAATCTTCTATGAATGAAATAATCGATATTACTAGTGAAAATTGACAAAAATAGCAAAATTCCAATCAAAAATTAGGTTGGAAAAAATGTAATCTCAGAGTTCAAAATCGGTATACATGTATGTTAAAAGAATGCATTTTCTCGGCTTCCCATGGAGCAATTTTCTTCATTCTTTTTTTGTTCCCAAGTAACTCGAGTAGAGCCATCTAACTAACGCATTATTAAATGTCAAAGTTGCTTTTGTTTTGTTATAATAAATTAATTGATTTATTATAACAAAAATTTTTAATTTGTTTAAATAAAGATTGTTTAAATAATTATACAGTTTTCAAATGAGAATATTTGTGTTTTCAACGATAAAGGGTACACTTGTAGTAAGTTTATCTAAAAAAAGTCTACAACTGGAAAAAATATGTAGTTTTCTTTTCTTATAAATAAATTAATCGATTATCACAAAAAAAGCAAGTTTGACATTTAATAATGCATTAGTTGGATGGCTCTACTCGAGTTACTAGGGAACAAAAGAAGAATGAGGAAAATTGCTCCATGGGAAACCAAGAAAATGCCTTTTTTTAACGTATACCGATTTTGAACTTTGAGATTACATTTTCTCCAACCTAATTTTTAATTGGAATTTGGCTATTTTTGGCAAGTTTCACTCGTAATATCGATAGTTTTTATTATAATAATATATGTTATGCGTATTTTAAAGATATGAAAATTGGTGTGGAGAAAGAGGACAAAAATAAAAAGGTGATGGTTCGAAAATTATGATCCTATTGTTTATATTTTTGCCGTATATGCCGGTCAACTTTGACCGGTTGTATCTCAGGAACCACTCATCACAATTAAACGTTTTTTCTTTTAAAAGAAGCGCCTTGCCGCTTTTTTTTCCAATACCGTTTTCATGATTTCGGGTTGTGGATTAGAACGAAATTTTCGCCTGTATTTTGTCTAACCTTCTATAAATTTTGCAGCATTATTTTCAAATAGTGTTTTCGCAACATTAGTATATACATCCCTTTTTAAACTCAACTTGTTTAACGCAATCTATTAAGACTAAAAACTAAACGAATTAATGCTGGTCACAGTACAAAAGTATAAACAAAGTAAATTTATCTAAAATATGACTACTTAATTAGTAATCATAACACAACCATTATATCACAGCTCGTAACAACATGACACGCAGTAATTAAAAATTAGGAGTGAGTCTCGAATGTTACGTATACTCATTCCTCCTCTACGGAATAGAAACAGTGAGATTAAACGCTTATAGGATAAAGGCCCTTTGAAACATTTGAGATTTGCACGTACCGGAGCATAGTAAGTATATCAGTGACTGAACGAACCAACAATGCGGAAGTAATTGAGAGAACGACGACAGAAACACAAAAGACAATTAATCAATAGTATTAAAAACGAAAACTTCATTATGGTATGACTAAATAAAAGAATATCTCATAATTACTTAATTTAACTGTGCATTATGTTCATGTTTATGTATTAGTTCAATAGATAAGGTCAAAAAACTTATCTATGTCGTCACAAGAAGGGACACTATTAAATTAAGTCAAAGAAAAACAAAGGGTGTGGCAGGTAATTTGTAAAAAATACCTTGTATTCGAAATACAGTGAGGGAAAAAATTATGGAATAAATGAATTTTTTCGAGAATGGGCGCTTTTTGAGGCACATCCCGCAACAGGTCGATTTATATTTTCAAATTATGGATAAATAGTAACATACATAATTATTTATCAAAAATGAATAACCATTTTCAATTTCTTTGCAACACGAAATTACAGCCGCATCATATTCTAGTTCAATCAGAGAGTGCAGCAATCACCTCTACCGGTTTCGAAACTTATTAGTCTCTCATCAGGAGGCACATACGCTGCTCTCTCTGACTCAACCAGGACAAACCCCGGCGTGCAGTTACGGATTGCAACGAACGAAATGGCAGGGATGCCCTAGCGGCAACTGCTAGCAAAAGACTAAGTTTTCAATTTAATAGCACATAAAATAATATTGAAAATATTACTCTACATCCCACCAGATTGAAAACAACGGGAACCTTCTTTGGTTACACCAGAGCATCTTTAGTCTCAGCATCCGTTATGGCATGCAATTTTAGAAGCCTCGGAGGTGTAACCAGAGAAGGTTCCCGTTGTTTTCAATCTGGTGGGATGTAGAGTAATATTTTTTATATTATTTTATATGCTATTAGATTGAAAATTTAGTTTTTCTTTTGCTAGAGTTGCCGCTAGGGCATCTCTGTCATTTCGTTTGTTGCAATCCGTGACTTCACGCCGGGGTTTGTCCTGGTTGGGTCAGAGAGAGCAGCATATGTGCCTCCTGATGAGAGAATAATAAGTTTCGAAACCTGTAGAGGTGCTTGCTGCACTCTATGATTGAACTACAATATGATGCGGCTGTAGTTTCGTGTTGCAACGAAATTAAAAATGGTTATTCATGTTTGATTTACATGTTTACTGTGATTGGAGTACGAAGGAAACCATTCTCGTTGGAACTTTGCCGCGCTGAGCAGATGGGACGTGAATAATTATAAATTGTAAAATTCCCTCATCTTCTTTAGTCTCAGCATCCGTTATGGTAGGGGAGCCCAAGCGGGGATTTTTGCAGTTACTCGAGCGCGTCAGATTAGCATATGGGGAGAAACCTGGTACCCTGCAGATGTACCTCTACCATATATTCGCTCTTAACACAGGGGAGTTCGTTAAGGGGGGCCTGAAAAAAAATCTATCCTTAAAAAACTCGAAATTGTCAGATTAAAATAAGGTAAGTTAAGTACATGCACAAGAGTGTATATTTCAAAAATCTGACGATTTGAGCCGGGCGTAAGGAAATGGTCACAAAGTTTCACTAGAAAAAAGCGAATATTTCGTAAAATGAATGACAGATCGAAAAACTAAAGAATATGTGCTCAATATTTTTTAAACATCTATCGAATGATACCAAACACAACGTCCCACGGAGAGGGGTGGGGGGTAAATTTAATATTTTAAATACGATTCCCGCGATATTTCGCGAAATGAACATCAGATCGAAAAACTGTAAAATACACTTATTCAATATTTTTGAAAAATCTATCGAATGGCACCAAACACGACCCCCATAGAGTTGGGGTGGGGGGTTACTTTAAAATCTTAAATAGGAGCCCCCATTTTTATTGCAGATTTGTATTTCTTACGTAAAAATAAGTAACTTTTATTCGAAACATTTTTTCGAATTATGGATAAGTGGCGTTATAATCGGAAAAAACGATTGTTGGAAATGGAAAATTAAATTAAAAAATGGCAAGCGCCCACCAAAATGGAAAACTTTACTTAACTTTTTTTGGTTTTAGAACCTATTCTTCACAACCCAATAGGTCCCCATAACGCTCGAGTGACTGCACATTTAGCATACTTTGCTCCCCTACTACATATTATGGCTTGCAAATTTTAGAAGCCTCGGAGGTGTAACCAGAGAAGGTTCCCGTTGTTTTCAATCTGGTGGGATATAGATATAAACTTAGTCTCTTATAATTATTTATATCTACAGTTTAGCCAAACGTTTTTTTTAGTTAAATTAATTGACACAACAAGCAGTTATGTGTTGTAATCTATTTAATTCAAAATACCTACATTTTAACAGAGAAAATTGTTTATTTGACAAACAAATGGGTTAATAGGCGAGCGGCAGCAACCCCTAAAATGACTTTATACCGACCATGAAAATCAACTTTCAGGTAAATGACCAATTTAGGTTATTCTTTATATTTTCGAGGTCTCTGAATCCGAACATAAAAAAAGTTTATTTTTTTCTAGAATTGATGAAACATGTTCAAAATCAAATTTCATACAAAAATGCGAAAAATCAATTTTGATGATTTTCCAACTTTAACTCGCTCTATCTTTGACGCTGTGAATATTTCCTTTTGAATATTTTATCGGACAAGAGATCGACAATCTTTATTATTGAAAGTACTTATATTTAATTAATAAAGATTAAAATCCACAAGGAAGAATTTCCTGTAGCCGGCTGTATACCGTTAATTACAAAAATTTGAAGAAAAATCTTCTGCGTCAAAGGTATATTTATTAAAAAAAACACACACCAGGGCTAAAAATACAATACAGAACGTTTTCGCTCTAAAGAGAGCATTATCAGTGTTCTTGCCTAAAATAAGTATTATATAACCATAATTAGTGAAAATAACCATAATTAGTGAAGACAAAGTTAAATTTTTTAAAAGTTAACTAAGATAAAAAACAAAGTTAGGTTATACTTACTAACCCGGTCTATATAGACATTAATTGAAATAACAAAAATTGCCGGAGAGCCAAATTTTGGTGGAGAGCTAGGGTATACCATAACAAATAAAGATTAAAAGTCCCCATCGATTCCATGTGTGCAACAAAAATTATTCGGGGTCAAAGATCCAAATTTGAGATTTTTTGGATTTTTTTCGAAAACGGTAAGTTTTATCAAAAAAGAACCTTAAACCAAAGTTGTAGATCTTAAAATTTTCTACAAAAATAGTCCTTACTATTTTTTTTTCTAAGAGTTGCCATTCCTGAGATATCGCGATTCTAAGGGTGACATTATACATGATATATGCACACGTTTACACACCACCTGTGAGGTAGTGTACTCGGCGCGTTTTTTTTACCTTGGTTTCCCCTGTAGGCCTACTCCACTAACAGTTTTGACAATTTTAGGATAATTTAAGGAAACAATACCGGTCAAGTTCTAGATATGACCTTATTATTGATATTGATTATATTGATATTGCTATTGATTATTAGGTTAACTATTGTTTTCATTTCTTTAGATATTTTAATCAGATTCACATTCGTGAAAGTCTACTTTAACAGTCAAGTCTCCTTCGATTTCATCTTCTTCCTCTTCATCTTGCTGGATGTTCAAAAGTTGTTCAAATGTGACTGAGTCATTGGGCTCTTCATTAAAATCACAGGAGTCTTCCTCTGTTGTACTAAACTGGACATTTGAGCAAGACTGACCTTAGCAGTTGGTACACACTAGAGAACAAGCAACCCGACTTTTTTACATCCACATTTGGCACTACAACCTTTTTTACAATTGCAAAAAATAGTGTTAAGGGTTTTTCTGGAGCAGGTGGGAGTAAGGTTTTAATCGGTTTCAGAGTATTATCTATTAATTTCCAACCCCAGTCTTCTGGATTCAGTTCATTGCCTAGCCATGCTTGAACTTGATAATATACTCGATACAAATGTTAAAAAGCAGATGCTGATGTTGGAGGAAGACATGATAGTTGTACTTGTTTCTTGTTTTGCGTATTTTTTACAAAAGTTAAGTATCGGTATTTATCAAGACATCTAATTTTTTTGGAGCTCCATAAACCGCAAGAAGAAAGCGAATTCCTTCCGTAATTATTGTTTGCGGTGTGGAATCAAGTTCTGTAAAAACTTTACAGCAGTCAGTCAAATCTTTTTTTTTTTAGAATAATTTAAGTACTGACGTTTTGCCCCTTCTGTATATTGCTGACGTAGTGTCGCAGCCGGCTATCGCATGTAAAATAAAATGTACTTTTGGCATTTGGGATAAGCCGATAAACTTTTCTAAGAATATATCTCTGTTCGCTGTTGAGCCCTTCCAGCTTTCAGAAAATAAATAGCTTTATCTACTGGAGTCCTTGTAGTAAGCAGTACTAACAAATCAACATCTTCACCAACTACAATTGTTGTGTTTGTTGCCTTAAATTTTTCAATTGCTGTCTCAATTATTATAAGGACATCTGCGTCATTTTTAGCTTGTTTCACTTCAATATTCGCAGCTGTAAATTTGTCAGTTAACATGGAAATATGGAAATATAACGAGATTTATTATTAATGTTAGCGAAAAATTGTTGTTGATTCGCTGGAACTGTTATATTTTCATCAAAGATAATCTCGGAACCTGATGATGTTTTTGTAGTTCGACGACGTTGTTCTGCAGCTTTAATATGCTTTGTCGAGTCACTGTAGCCGTCAAATACCATTGTCACTGTAAGTTTAGCACTCAAAGAAACAGATAATATGAACAAGACTACGTACAATACTGTACCATTGTTTACAATAGACAATCTGTTCTTTTTTAAACAATGGTATAGCCAAATGTTTTTCACGGCCACGTGGATAGAGGAAATTCAGTTTGGGACTGATTATCTTTTGAAGAAATATTTTCAAAATAGTATAATATCTATATAAATAAAAATGAATGTTTGTATGTATGTATGTTCCGTATAGACTCGCAAACTATGCATTTGATCGTATGATGACCTTAATCAAAGTTGTTGTGCATGAACCCGGGATGGTTTCTGAAGTGGAACGTTCTACCTAAGTGAAAAGGGGGCTTGCCCCCCAAAATTATTTTAAATTTTTTTGGCCAAATTTTTTTTTTCTTAATTTTATACGATGTAGAACCAAAATATACACACAATTCTAAATTTTCACTTTTTTATCTTCAACCGTTATTTTTTAATAGCCATTTAAATATTTAACATCTATATATATAAAAAATTCTCTTTCTTAGTATTTGTTGCCATACTCCTCCGAAACTACTAGACCGATTTTTATGAGATTTGGCAGTTATACTCCCTGATGAGTTCGCTATCCAGTGGTATATAAATCGTCTCTTTAGCTCAATTAATTTCCGAGATAACAAAACGAGCCCGTAGGACAACACGAGAGCACGAGAGACGACATTAAGCACACGAGAAGAACGGGCGAAAATTGTACTAACATCCGTGAAATTATGAAGTTTTTAATTTATCGATTACTATTTTTAATGTACCAAAAATATTTCAAAATTTTGCCGAAGGACCATGTCTCTGGTATAATAATCAAAATTTTGGCAGATGCTTTTATAGAGGCGCATCTCTGGTATAATAATCAAAATTTTGGCGAAGGCGTGTATCTCTACTACAATAATAATTTTTCCCCAAAAAACTAGCGCAAGAACACTTCGCTCTCTGTCTCAATAGGTCCGTCCGTCAGTTTACTCTTTTTAATGCTTTTAAAATTTTACCAAAATACAGAAGCATAAAATCAAACTCTATTGTTGATCAAAAAATTTCTCTATAAAATATTTTGTAGAACACCTACGTTTTTTAGAGTTTATACAATTATTACAGAGAAAAGCAACTGCCGAAAGGTCACATTTACTCAAAGTTGATTGCTCGAATGAAAAAGAAAATTGTATATCTAAAATATTTATTCACAATAGTACAAAATGTAGACATAAGAAAGATAGTATAATAGAACAAATTATATGATATTCCACATATATAATCGTATATTAATTTATGCTGAAAACATCTTTATTATAAATCTTAAATATGTTTGAGCTTTGGAAATATAAGAAAAATAACGGCAGAAATTTATTTCCGCTCTAGAACAAGAACAAAGTTTAAATGAACTAAAAATTGAACAGTGTGGTCCTTCTCAGAGCATTTTTCAGTATGTCACAAGTAACCGCAAAAAAGGTAAGTCCGTGGTAATACACATTTATAACATTTATTATAATCTGACATTTAAGTTAATTGTGACAGTTGTCAGAATCGTAATCAGCCAAATATGAAAAGGGTATTGCAGTTTAACCCTTTAATTTGCAATTTGGTATAAAAACAAATCAATTGTGTTTATTGCATTTATAAAATGTTATTTTCTTTGATTTGTATAGTCTTATAAATTGTACAGATTATAGTCGTATATATAATTCCTAAATCATTTTTTGTTCGATTATAGCGCCATCTATCAACAACTAGAATAAATGTTATAACAAACTGTGATCACGGACGTACCATTTTTTCTGTCACTTCCAACTTAATGCGTTAGAAAGAAATCGAAAACCTGTGATGCACTGAAAGATGCCTCTGAGAACGAGTATCCATAAGTGGCAAACAACCTCAAAATGATCATAGAAGATATAGAGATAGTGTTGATAGGTTATTGCGTTTAATAAACAATTACATATTATGAACCACAAATTAATATCTGTGATTATATACGTAGAATATTAAATAATTTGTCCTATTAAATGTACCTCTCTTATATACCTACAAATTTTGCATTATTGTGAATAAATATTTGGACATATAATTTTCTTTTTTATTCGAGCAATTTTTATTTCGATAAATTTTTATATCGAGCAATTCATTTTCGAGCAGTTGATTTTGAGTTATTGATCTCTAGCAATTGCGTTCGACCAATTGATCTAGAATTAAAATTATGACACATTATCTAATTATGACACATTATCTAATTATGACACATTATCTAAGGTGCAACGAAGTTCACCGGGTCAGCTAGTATTATATAAAAGAGACACCGATAGGCATTTATACTTGTCTTAAGTGCCACATTATGCATATACTTGGCTTATATGTGCATATAATGTATAAAGTAACTTTTAAAATGGCGAGATCTCAGGAATGGTAACTCTTAGGAAAAAAATTGTAAGGACTGTTTTTGTAGAGAATGTTAAGATCTACAACTTTAGTTTGATGTTTTTTTTTGATAAAATTTACCGTTTTCTAGAAAAATCCAAAAAATCTCAAATTTTGACCTTTGACCCCGAATAACTTTTGTTGCACACATGGGATCGATGGGGACTTTTAAAACTTTATTTGTTATGGTAAACTCTAGTTCTCCACCAAAATTTGGCTCTCCGACAATTTTTGTTATTTGCCAACTATTTTGATGTCTAAGTTGACCGAATTATACAAGCTCTACATGCTAAGACACCACAAATACATCGGTTAAAACGTTTAAATGTCGACTAAATGTCTTACATTAGAGTATTAAAAGATTGCCGATCTCTTGTCCGACAAATTTACAGCCGCGTTTCGTTAGTCCGACAATGTAAATATGTTAACGACGCGGGACGCGGAAACGCGTCCAACCTGCAGTCTGAAATTTTTCAGAAAGTGGTAGACTCGCTCAAACGAAGCAGTAAAAACCATTTTTAAGACTTTTGTAATCATCTTCCAAAAAGGACGATGCACTGTGAACTATTTGTTTGTTATTTGACTTGTCCCCTGTCTTCGTTGCAAATATTTTTCGGAAGAATTCCTTGACTTCTCGTGAGATATGTTGTATTTTACTACCTTTCCAGAATGGATGACCAGAAACCGAGTAACTTTTTTTATTTTCTAGTTCAAGCCATAAATCAAAATCGAACAAATCCTTTAAAACAACTATCTGCTGGAGTACGGTCCTGACAATGATAATATACATCACGTTGTAAACCGCTGCGAAATTTATCAGTTTTTAAATGATAAAAACACAGTTTAAAATTATTTTGTTAGTTCCTCCACATTTTTATAGTGGAAACACCATGTAAACCTCGCAAACCTGACGTGAGTACCAAAAACCACATCATATTATATTTATATTAATAATAATATAACCTATAAAATATCCAAGAAATATAAATAGGACCAGTTTTGGGCCAAGATCCACACCGGTTTTTGAACCGGCGACAGGGCCGGCCTTGCAACGTCTCCAAAATTAATCAAACATGACTTCGAATAACACCATGAACACTACCCAAACTACATCTCACATCTCATATTCCAGTGTTGTTAACACGTTTAAACAACCAACAAAAGACGAAGCCATAGTTCTTTCTAGTATTGAAGGAACCAAAGTTCAAGAGTACATCATAGCCGTCGGTTCAATAGTTGGTCCACGTAACGTATCTTTCGCTTCCAGAATAGCCAATAATAGAATATGTATATATCTCTCTTCTAA
The DNA here is from genome assembly GCF_917563875.1 of Diabrotica virgifera virgifera. Taxonomy (NCBI): domain Eukaryota; kingdom Metazoa; phylum Arthropoda; class Insecta; order Coleoptera; family Chrysomelidae; genus Diabrotica; species Diabrotica virgifera. Next base: position 85,492,642 of record NC_065445.1, on the reverse strand, counting down.
AAATATGGTTGATTCACTGCTGCATTCCCACAAATACGTCAATATAAAAGAAACTCAAGTAGAAATAAGAAGATTTATCACTCCAGCTCAAAGACTGATAATATCAAACGCTGGTCCTTCTGTTCCAACCACGTTAATTGAACAAGAACTACGTAAAATGGGTATAAACGCCGTCTCTAAAATGACTTTTCTTAGGGTAGGAATGCCTGAAAGCGAATACAGCCATGTCTTGAGTTTTAGAAGGCAAACATTTATCACACCTTTAGAAAATATTTCCATTCCCGATTATTTTATGATCTCTCATGATAATACCACTTACAGACTATATCTTTCTATAGAAGGATTCAACTGTTCAAAATGCAAGACTATTGGTCACCAGGAAACAGAATGTCCTGACAATGATAATACAATCACTTCTAATGCAACCACTTCTAATACAACCAATCTTGACTCAACCAATTCTAATCCACCCACTTCTAATACAACAAATCCTGATCCAACCAATTCTAATCCAACCACTTCTAAAGCTCTTCCAGAAACCTCCCAAAACACACAATATATAACAAATCTACCATATAACCAAACAGAACAAAAACCTTCTGACAAAGCCTTAATATCCACCTCTAACGATCACCCAGCATCTTCCCAAAACATATTAGATCAGATTCCAGACGTACAGGTCTCTAATAACCAATCAGAATCTACCATAGAAACTGACGACATGTCAAGACCTACAAATAATACAAATGAAACAAACACTTTAAAAATCCCAACATCATTAACTTCCAACAAGATCAGCAATCTTACTCCATTAGAAATAACACAACCTGAAATTATTCCAAACGTCACAAAACATCTAAAAAGGCTCATCTCATCGTCTCCAGAAATCAACGAAAATACCACACAGACCGATTCTCATATCTTCACTTCTCCAGTAACAAGGAAATCAAAGAAAAAAACAAAAACGTCTAAAAGAAATTCTCGAGATGAACTTTTACTTTCCCTATAGACAATTAAAGACAAAATCGCAAACAGATCACCACCATTTGTCCTTAATTTCGACGAAATATGTGACTTTCTCGAAAACACATTAAACGCAAAACATCCCGAAATAACCTCAAAAAACTATTCGAACGAAACAGCCGAATTAATTCAGATCCTTAATTTTGTTCACGCTTATACCCACAATTCAAAATTAAAAAATAATATAACTCGATTAAGAAAGAAACTAAGCCCCAATAATTTCTCTTCCACAGAAGAGACCGATGAAACACATTCTCAGTCAGAACTCGAAAATGTCTAACCCCTATATATTACAGTGGAATATCAATGGGTTCTACACCCATTTAGAACAATTAAAACTTCTAATAAATGAAACATGCCCTAAGATCTTATGTCTTCAAGAAACTCATTTTAAGCAATCCAAAATTAATCTTCAAAACTACCAATGTTTTCCAAAAAACAGAATAGCACAACAGGCAAGTGGCGGAGTAGCTATCTTTGTAAGAACAGACCTAGAAGCTAAGCCAATCACATTAAGAGTGTCCTCAATTTCAAAAAGAAAGAAGATCCCATAGAATCACAGACGATGACCTCAAGACAATCCTCACCAAAAAAGTTTCATCAGTGTTAACATATTTAAAAGACATCAAATTGTATAACTCTATATAATGTAATACTTTGTATTGTTATATCCACTAATAACCCTGCGCGGTTGATGTGGTTTTGTGTTTTAAATAAAAAAAAAAACTATCTGCTAAAACTAAAGATTTTTACATGTACGTAATACTTAACATAAATACGTAATTTACTTTCAAATAAGAATATGTACTTATATTAGCTAACAAATTAATAATTTATAAATGAAGTAATTATGTTCATATTAATATTTTTTTTGTAAACATCTAGACTTGAACGCAGCGTCTGAATTAATCACCATAATATAGCATAATAGTATATTAACAGGATACATAAATATACAAATACATAGTACATTGAATCACGATTTTTGCTCCAAATTTTAAATAACCGCTTTAGGTCTGGATCCCGCGTATGAAAAAAAAGTTGATTAATAGCAAGCTGAAAATTTGTTGTTAGCTTAAGGGTGTCTAGTCGGACAAACATTGATATATGGGAACACTGGAACAGGAGAAGTTTTAACTGTGGCAGAGGTTAAAAATTTGGAACGGTCAGACCACGAAAATGGCACATAGACCAGGACGCATCTGTAAGAATATTAGTACATTTGGACGTTGAGAGGTGACTCAAATTTTTTTGCAGAAATTGCTTGAAAATAACTTAAATAATAATATTTGATTTATCCTCCCTCTCAAAAAGGTCCGGAACATTGTTTAAATAATCAAAATGTCAAAAAATGAAGGAAAAATTCGATTTTTTTCTTCGTTTTTTGATTATAACTTTAAAAGTATTCATTTCCGAGAAAAGTTGTACTGACATAAAAGTTGCGTAATTAAATTTCCTATAATATAGAATTAGTTAATAATTTAAAAAATAGTCACCCTTGTTGCAAAATAGCAATAATTGCGGAAAAAACCATACAAAAACAAGTATTCGTATTTTACATTTTTCAACCATTTGTGCTACACTTAGGACCTTCATATTTCATCCAGAAAAACTTTATGATACAGTTAAACAATACTGCATATTTCATTAAGATCGGTTCAATAGATTTTGCAAAGTAAATTTTGCAATCCAGCTTTCGCAAAAAAAAATCATTTTTTCAAAATGTTACAGGACTGAAAATAAAGCAGATAGCAAGTTGAATTTTTTTTTGCTTATAGAAATATACTGTACCTTTCATTTTCAATTTGCAAAACTAAAATCGATTAACTACCACTTCGTCAGGATTTTTTTTAAATAAACATTAATTATTGGTGCTACGCGCAGACAGCGGATAGTTTGCTCTGATTGGGCATTCCAATAACCTTTGATAATGATTGATACATTTTAATTTTTATTACATTTCGATATAAATAAATAAATTTGTTTATTGCAAAATAAAAACACATACTCTATCCTTTGAAATAACACTTTTTTTAGCAAAAACTTTCTTTGTTCATATATTTTAACTTAGAGAATAAAAGTTTATTATTTTTGAACATATGCAATTGTTTAAACAATATTTCACATTAGTTTGATTTTTGTAGAATTAAAATATTAAAATACAACAAAATATAGAGTAAAAAAATAATATATTAGATAAAGATTGGAAGAAATTTTGGTGGAAATCAACTTGTGTGAATCGAACACCGCTGTCCTGCGCGTAGCACCAAAAATTCATGTTTATTTAAAAAAATTCCCGACGCCGTGGTAATTAATCGATTTTAATTTTAAAAATTGAAAATGAAGGGTACAGTACACTTCTATAAGCAAAAATTCAACTTGCTATCTGCTTTATTTTCAGTCCTGCAACATTTTAAAAAGATGAATTTTTTTTGCGAAAGCCGGATTGCAAAATTTATTTTGCAAAATCTATTAAACCGATCTTAATGAAATTTACAGTGTTGTTTTACTATATCATAAAGTTTTTCTGGGTAATATATGAAGGTTTTAAGTGTAGCATAAATGGTTGAAAAACGTAAAATGCAAATACTTGTTTCTGTATGGTTTTTTCCGCAATTACTGCTATTTTGCAACAAGGGTGACTATTTTTTAAATTTTTAACTAACTCTATATTGTAGGAAATTTAATTACGCAACTTTTATGTCAGTACAACTTTTCTCAGAAATGAATAGTTTTAAAGTTATAATCAAACAACCAATAAAAAAATCGAATTTTTCCTTCATATTTTGACATTTTGATTATTTAAACAATGTTCCGGACCATTTTGAGTGGGAGGATAACTCAAATATTATTATTTGAGTTATTTTTCAACAAATTTCTGCCAAAAAATTTGAATCACCTCTCAACGTCCATCTCAAAACAGATGCGCCCTGGACTAACATGTATTTTGTCCGACAGAACAGACTTAAACTCTCCGAACAGAGATTAAACTCTCATGCAAAAATCAGACTGCTATTTATCACCAAATTGGCGTTTTAATGAGTGGAATATGTAGAATATGTCAAATGACAGGAATTATGACAGGTGATAAATAGCAGTCTGATTTTTGCATGAGAGTTTAATCTCAGTTCGGAGAGTTTATGTCTGTTCTGTCGGACAAAATAAATGTGCCATTTTCGTGTTCTGACCGTTCCAAATTTTTAACCTGTTCCACAATTAAAACTGCCCCTGTTACAGTGTTCCCATATATTAAAGTTTATCCGACTGGACACCCTTAAGCTATTAACAAATTTTCAGCTTGCTATTAATCAACTTTTTTTCATACGCGGGATCCAGACCTACTTGGTTTGACATGAAATTTGGCGTACACATAGCTAACATGTCAAAGAAAAAAAGTGATATTGTGCTGATGTGTGCTTCTGCCCAGGGGGTGAGTTTCACCCCTTCTAGGGTTTGAAATAACATACGTTATTTCCTAGTACACTGGAATTACTGGAAGATTTCTATTAATGTTAACCTAAAGAAACACACAATAATTATGTTTCATTTAATTTGTATAAATGGATTATAAAGCGTTTTTATGAAGCACATTTGTTCGGAACACACTGTAACTGTAATCGAACGAAGGTGACATTTTGGCATCAATTGGTAACATTTGTTTGACAGTTGCGGTATTGACACTTTAGATTTGTTTTTATTCTTTACTCTAAGTATTTGTTTTATTATATTTATTGTTTTTATTATTTATTTTAAGGTAAGATTATAACTTAATTCTAGTTTTCTATTTCTAATGTTTTTATTTATTTACATTGAATATTAATTTGTTTTGTTGTATAATCCAAGTTTGCAATAAATATGTGATCTATTTGACTTAAAATGGATTTAGGATTTTTTTATACTTTGGCAACAATGTCATCTTAGATCTCTGACATAGATAATGACGTGCAACGGTAAGTAAATTAGACAAACTGTATACCTGATTTAAGAGTTAAATCATCAAATGTTTTCTTTCTTCGCCAAAAAATACCCAGGGATCTATTTTTTGCACCTGGGTGTAGAATGCAGAGATTAGAATTTTAGTTAAACTTGTTTATTTTTATTTCTACTTCACTCTTAAAGTTACTACCTTAAAAATATTTATTTACGTTTTGTCAGATATTCCCTGTAGCTCAAAATTAAGTCCAGAGTTGAATGTTTAATAATTGGGCTTACTAAGAGCGTCAGCGAACGGTCTAGCTAGATTGATAAATAGAACCATTTAATAAAGATAAATCGACAGGGCTTGTGCTTTAGCCGTTGTCGTAGTCGGATACTCTTGATTATTTTGAGAGACTTTAAATTGGATGAACGTGAAACTTGATATACATGGCGACTTTGTATACTCTAAAGAAGACATTACTTAGTTATATAAGAAACGTGTAAATTTTTACAATGATGATAAGGATGAGCAAAAATAAGTTTTTATGTTACTCCTTGAAGTTTTATATTAAAACTACTTTTCATCTTAAAAGTTTACGTGCTGTAAACTAGCAGCAGATAAGCAAACTTTCTCGTATTATTAGTCGCGTGATATATTTTATGATAGCATATTTTTTAAATCTTAAAAACGTTGAAAGTCAACCATTTATCCAATTAGTGCACAGAAGAATATATGAATATATTTGAATATAATCAAAATTAAGAAAATAATTCAACTTAGTCCATGTTGTGAGGCCGCTCCCGTCTGAAAAATTTTTAATTCGGTTTTTTTTGCGGATTCCTATTGAATCCCATCCTTCGGATGGGAAAAACCTGCCGGTTATAACCGAAAACCGGTTTTTTTACTCCGAAATAGTCGGTATTTACGGTTTTTTGTCCCGGTTATAACCGGTATTTTCTTTTTAAAGTAATAACGGGTGAAAAACCGGATAAGGTACCTCTGGAAATGATAATGAATCAGAGAAAAAATGGAGAAATTTTTTTTCTCTATTTTATGGGGTTAATATTTAACCTACTCTCATCTATTTACAGAGAAACGTCCATAAGCTGATATAAATTACAGGATCTATAAGATAGATAACTATAGTCCAAGTAATGAAGCTTAAAATAGGACAAAACCTCGCAATCTTTACAGAATATATCGATTTGCTTGAAAATTTGAGAGTAAGTAGTGGATAGTCCAAGGATCAAAATCTATATGATGCCGAAATGCGCTTTTACCACGGGGGTGGTTGCCACCCCATCTCGGGGGTGAAATTTTTTTATTATATTTTGATCGCAAAAGTTGGTAAAAACATTTATTCTAAGGAAAAAATGTTCTATACATTTTTTTGATGAAATTAATAGTTTTCGATTTATTCTCTATCGAAAGTGTTAGTTTTATATCGATAAAAGCAATGTTTTTAATAAGTTTTGTGCTAATAGACTACAGGCCCATGTCCAAAATGGATGGGTCATATGAACCACCAGGTGACGTATATAGGACGATAGAAGAGCATAAAATAATATGATTCAGCACTAAGCCGTCACTTGTAAGCAGTCCAACTGAGTGCTGGTGAGAATTCAAAAGTGCAGGTAGAGTGGGTACATTTTGGTCATATATTTTTGTACGGCATTTTTACCATGGATAGATCCATGAAAAATAATAAGAAAGCGCGCAGTGCCGTACAAAAATGGCGAGCCACAAAGTTGGTAAATTTTTTTGATTTTCTGACAATTTCCAGGGTAAATTTGGTCATTTGATTCTGTACGGCATCAGTTTCATACTGTTTTAATACAACTTCTAATCCATTATTCCGCAACGCCGTACAAAAATAAGGCGACAAGGGGAAAAATCGAGGGTTGCAATCCCCTCTCTTTCGGTGGTCCGGGGGGTGATTTGAAAAAGTACGGCTTCGGTTCCAAAACATTATTTAGCACTCAAAAGTACTATTAAAAATAATGCCGTCAAAAAATTATTGTTCATTTGAATGTATATTAATACTTATGTTAATTTCATGGTATACTTGATTTATAAAGCTAAAAAAATCATTTGACTCTGTACGGCAACTTTTTCTTTAACATTATATTGTAAAATATAATTGCTATACAGTATTGCCGTTCAAAAGAAACTGTTCTAAAAAAATTATAGAGAAATACAAAGGCAGAAATTTTTTAAAATATTGCCACAGTTTCAATATTTCATAGATTAATAAAATATAGCAATTTTATACATTTATCCTTTGTTTTAAATAGTACTAAGATAAATAAATTAGGAAAAAATGATGGCGTACATTTTAATGCATACCATATTTTTTAGGTTGATGATAATGACGCTACCATTTTAAAGGTACATAGTATTTTATGGTCATTTGATACTGTACGGTATTAACATATTTTTGAAGAGAACAATTATTATTAATAATATATGATAAAATCATTATGACGTCTAACTGAAGTGAAAGGGTGTGTAGGTATATAATATCCAAGAATTGAAACTGTAAATCCCAGTATCAACAGTTTTGTATACTTTTTAGTTTAATATATACTTCAAGCATTATTGTTACATGTATATAATTGATTTGTTCCATTGTAATGATGTAATTAAATAAAACAACTACTATTTTTTAGAAAAATTACTACTAGAAAACGACTACTTAGCACACAGTACAGTATTATAGGCAGGTGTAGATAATATGCCTACAAATGCTAAACGTCGTAACATAACGTTGCTCCTTAAGCGATATAAATATATGTAAATTATATTTATTTAATATTTTTATTACTTTTTTATCCAATATGAACTTTCACATTTGTACGGCGTTAACTTTTTATAAATTATTGCATTAAGTACAAATGAACTATCTAAATGCCGCATAAAAAAATATCGTCATAATTTTCACCTTACATTTTGTTACATGGATTTTTCGTACATTTCATTCTGTGGATTTTTCCTTGAGCTTTTTTTTCCTACAAACCTTTGGACCAACGAAAATGTACGGCATGTAAAATAATGTTATCTATGCATAAAATACTTTCAAAATAAATTAATTTTATGTTGTTTCAAATCACCCCCCGGACCACGGAAAGAGAGGGGATTGCAACCCTCGACTTTTTCCCCTTGTCGCGTGATTTTTGTACGGCGTTGCGGAATAATGGATTAGAAGTTGTATTAAAACAGTATGAAACTGATGCCGTACAGAATCAAATGACAAAATTTACCCTGGAAATTGTCAGAAAATCAAAAAAATTTACCAACTTTGTGGCTCGCTATTTTTGTACGGCACTGCGCGCTTTCTTATTATTTTTCATGGATCTATCTATAGTAAAAATGCCGTACAAAAATATATGACCAAAATGTACCCACTCTACCTGCACTTTTGAATTCCCACCAGCACTCAGTTGGACTGCTTACAAGTGACGGCATAGCGCTGAATCTTATTATTTTATGCTCTTATATCGTCCTATATATGTCACCTTGTGGTTCATATGACCCATCCATTTTGGACATGGGCCTGTAGTCTATAATAACTCCGAAAGTTTTCGTTTAATCAAAACAACTTTACTTAACAAAAATGTACCTTTTTGAAAAAATAAACAAAACTTTTTTTTATTTTCTTTACGACCAATAGTAATCGAGATATACTTTATTATATGTTAGCTCTTCTTCGTCAAATGCTAAATATTGTAGTTTCAAAATCAAAAGACGGGAAAACTATGCATTTTTCAAGGATAACTTATTCAAACTAATTTAAAGTACCTAGTTATTTAAAAATATCTATCTCCAGAAATAAAAAGTCACTAGCTCAAAATTTAAGTGACTTTTAATGAAAAAGATGTCAATCCCTATTTTTTTCAGCGAAAAAGTGATCGGAAGCAATCCCCTAATCGCCACCCTAATTAAAATTAGTTATTGACCTGATTTAGTCTTCTTTATTTATACAGTGAGCACGGAAAGGTTGGAATAAATTCATTTTCTCGAGAATGAACAATTTTGGAAGAAAATCCCGAAACAGGACAATTTTTATTTTTAAATTAAGACTTTTTGGCATACATATCATACTAGTGACTTTATCCATCTAGGCGTGATGACGTCATCGATGATTTTTTAAATGGAAATAGGGGTCGTGTGATAGCTCATTTGAAAGGTAATTTAATTCTCTATTCAGTAATATAAACATTTACATAATTATTTATATAGGGTGACCAAGAAAACATTTTAATAATTTAATTTATTGATATAAAAAGAAGAATGCATGTAATTTATTTAATCCAAAATACATTTTACTGCTCTCAGAAAACAGAAAAAAATGTTTATTTGAAAAATATTCATGTCTTTTCGCTTAAACTAAATGTTCAAACTGTCCAGAGGAAGGTGGGTGGCGGCTTTGATATTGAATTTAAGCAAAAAACAATATTTATTTGTCAAATAAACATTATTTCCTGTTTTCTGATAGCAGTAAAATGTATTGTGAGTTAAATAAATTACACACATTCTTCTTTTTATGTCAATAAATTTAATTAAAAAAAATTTTTTTGGACACTATGTATAAATAAATATGTTAATGTTTATATTAGTGAATAGAGAATTAAATTACCTTTCAAATGAGCTATCACACGACCCCTATTCTCATTTAAAAAATTTTCAAATGACGTCATCACGCCCAGATGGGTGACGTCATCACGCCCAGATGGGTGACGTCACTAGTATGATACATATGCCAAAAAGTCGCAATTTAAATATAAAAATTGACCTGTTATGGGATTTTTTTCCAAAATCGTCCATTCTCGAGAAAATGAATTCATTCCAACCTTTACGTGCTCACTGTATATTACTAATAGGTTCTAGAAGTTTGATCGGCTTAGAATGATTAGTTTAAAAAAATGGAGTTAAAAGCAAATAACGAATAGTTTGGAAAAATATGGCCTTTTCTTAAGAATAGAAAGATTGGCATCAGAGATACGAAAAAATGTTTAAATACGAAATTGTAGTCTATTTAATTTCCAAGAACATGGTTTGCTAAAATTTTTTCTACGGCGAAAATTGAGTGAACTATTGACAATTAAAACTTGTAATAACATGCAAAAACCACCTTTACCAACTCTTTCAAAGCCACCTCGTTTTGCGACTGAGGAATTTAAAAAGATTTAATATTAATTGGCTTAAAGATCTTGTAAAAACCTATACAATTCTTTTTTAGCAAACTTTCTAAGATAAAAAATAAAAAAGTTACGGCTAAAAAATCAATATATTTTTTTGAAAAAAAAAAGGAGAAATCCAATTGGAAGCACAATAATGTAAGTTAGCGATGTTTTAGCCATCGACCTTATTCATTCTTCTTTATTTATATATTATTAATAGATTCTAAAAGTTTGACTGGCTTAGAATGATTAGTTTTTAAAAAACTGGAGTTAAATCGAATAACGAATTTTTGTAGTTTGGTAAAAAATGCCATTTTCTTCAGAATAGAAAGATTAGCATCAGAGATACGAAAAAACGTTTCGATATGAAATTGTAGATTATTTAATTCCCAAGAACTTGGTTTCGAAAAACATTGATTTTTTCGATATAAAACTAACACTTTCGATAGTGAATAAATCGAAAACTATTAATTTTATCAAAAAAATATATAGAACATTTTTTGCTTAGAATGAATGTTTTTATCAATTTTTGCGGTCAAAATATAATAAAAAATTTGTACCCCCGAGATGGGGTGGCAGCCACCCCCATGGTAAAAGCGCCTTTAGGCATCATATAGATTTTGATCCTTGGACTATCCACTACGTATTCTCAAATTTTCAAGCAAATCTATCTATTCTGCAAAAATTGCGAGGTGAAAATCTTCGGTTCTATAAGCTAAACAGCTTATATTATTCTTCAAACCTAGTAATTGGCTAGACGATAAAAACGGATAGTATAGATCGACTATCTTTTCATCGGTTTGCCAACATTATGTATTACTGTAAATATAGAGCACAAAGCTGATGATAATTAGCCAGAAAAAGATACAAGAAGGTCAAATGTACGGCAACCAAAACACAGTAGAAAGCGTGATGAAGCACAGCTACCTCGGCATCATAACGAATGAAGAATGAACCAACAATTAGGATATAAGAACTCTCATCGGAAAAGCTAGATCCACCTTCAAACGGATGAGGGCCTCCTTCAAGAGCCACAACCTCACTCTTACTATGAAAGTAAGAATACGGTGATGCTTCGTCTTTTCTGTCCTCTTTTACGGCGTTGAATCGTGGATCTTGAACGAAGATATGAGCTGAACATTGGATGCATTTGAGACGTTGCCATATGGATTGACGAGTCGTAAATGAGAAGGTCGTAAATAAATAATAACCGATACCACCGTCAAATCTCGAAACCTACAATATTTCTGACACATTATCAGAAATGAATCTAGATATGTCATGCTTTAAGCCAAATATGTTTATATATCGATTGATATCTTACTTACTTACTTACTCCGTGGCGTTACAACCCTTCGTGGGTTTTAGCCGACTCGACAACATGTCTCCACTGTTTTCTGTCTTGAGCAACCTCCATCCAATTCTCCACGCCCATAGTGCTTAGGTCTCCTGCTATATTATCTCGCCACCGGAGTCGAGGGCGTCCGCGTGGTCTCCTTCCAGTTGGGACTTCCTCCCACACCAGTTTTACTGTTCTTTGGTCAGAATTTCTTCTGAGGTGTCCTGCCCATTGGAGTCTTCTGGACTTTATTTCTTTTATGATGTTGGCGTCTGGATAAAGTTCTTCGAGCTCTTTGTTAGTTCTTATCCTATATTGTCCTGATGCTTCATCCAGCACAGGACCAAAGATCTTTCTTAGGATTTTTCTTTCCCAAACACGCAGTCTCTCTTCGTTTGCCTTTGTTATCGTCCACGTTTCGCTTCCATAAATCACAACGGGTCGTATGATTGTTTTATAGACGTGTATCTTCGTACGTCTTGTTAGTTGTTTCGATTTTATAAGGTTTTGGAGGGCAAAAAGACATCTGTTGCCGGCCTGAATCCTGTTGTTTATTTCTTGTGATCCGTTATTGTTTTCAGTTATTGTTGTTCCAAGATACTTGAATTCTCTAACGCTCTCAAAGTTAAAGTCATCGATGGTGATGTTCTGATCGATTCTGTCTTCTGCTTTGGTTATTGCGGCTCATATACATATATTTCGTCTTGTTTTCGTTGATTTGGAGCCCCATCTTCTCTGCTTCCTTCTCGAACCTCACGAAAGTCTCCTTCATCCTTAATCGTGTGTTTCCTATTAGATCGATATCGTCTGCAAATGCCAGCAGTAAGTTTGGTCCTTCTCGATGAAATACTGTATTCGGTTTTTCGATTCTTGCACTTCTGATTATGTGCTCCAGAGCTAAGTTGAAGAGTTGTGGTGAAATTGCATCTCCCTGTTTTAGTCCATTGTTTATTTCAAATGTCTCCGAGTATTGTTGTCCAACTCTCACCTTACATCGTAACCGTTCCATACACATCCGCATCAACCTGACAATTTTTTTTGGAAAGCCAAGTTCCTGCATCGCTGTCCATAGTCTAGCACCTGCATACTCTATCAAATGCTTGTTTAAAATCTATTAACATCTGATGAAGCTCACGATAAAACTCCCAGCATTTTTCCATTATCTGTTTTATTGTGAATATCTGGTCAATAGTAGAGCGGCCCGGTCTAAATCCGCATTGATAATCTCCAACGATTTCTTCGGTGTATGTTTTGGTTCTTTTTAGCAGGATGTTTGCAAGGGTTTTGTAGGTGGTGTTTAGGAGTGTTATTCCCCGGTAGTTAATACATTGCTTCTTGTTTCCTTTTTTGTGTATTGGTACAATAACCCCTTCTTTCCATTCATCTGGCATTGTTTCTTCTCGCCAAATGTCTTGAATTAGCTTGTATATAGAACTGTACAACGCTTCTCCTCCATGTTTTAAGCACTCTGCGGATATACCATCGCTACCTGGTGTCTTATTATTTCTAAGTTTTTTAATTGCCTGTATTATTATTTCTTCGTATGTCGGGTATTGGTCTTCTATTTCAGCTGTATGTACCTGTATGTTTGATGTATTTCTGCTAGATTGGTCGTTCAATAGTTGATAGAAGTATTTCTTCCAGGTTTTTAGGATTTCCTTGTCATCAGTGATAAGCTGCCCGCTGTCGTTTTGAAGGAAGTTTCCTGTTCCTGCTTGGTACCCGGTCTTGATATCTGAAACTCCTTGGAAGAACTGTCTCGCTTGTTTGTTCTTTCTTTTTTCTTCTATATCTCTGATTATTTGTTTCTGATACTCCCTCTTCTTCCTTTTTATTAGTTTTCTTGTTTCTGTTTTTCTTTGTCTATACATTTCATTGTTGTTGTGCAAGGGGTTTTGTAGCATGATTGATATCTTGGTATCGATATATTCTTTCAATGGTATCGATATCGATAATACTGATACCGATTCGAATGGAGTATCGCAAGAAGTGCAATGTAAATATAACATTGTAACCTAATGGGTATTGGTTATTCATTCAAAAACCGAACACCGGGTTTTGAATTAACCGGTTTTTTGACCGGTTACCATTTCATACCTACGTATAAGTACGGCAGAGACGCACCATCTATTGAGACGCGCGGCTTTAAAGTTGAGTGGACGCGTATAATTAACAATTAAAAAACGGTCCAAATTGAAATTACTCTTCAGAATCTTGAACCTAAATGTTTAAACTTCAATTTACGTACTTGGCAACCTCAAAAATAATAAATTTACATATGAGTTTCCAAGCCTCGAAATTGCTTAGGTATATCTCGAAAACTATCAACTGTTAAGAAAAATTGCAAGAGACCATTATAAAATTACTCAAACAGCGTAAAAAAATATTTTTCGGGTCAAAAACGGTGAACTTTTGTTCAAAAAATTGTTTAAACAATGTCTGTCCAAAAATTTCGCCCGGCCAGATTTATTTAAAGGATACATTTTTGAACAGTAAGTAATACGAAAAGAAACCGACTAAGACATTTTTCATACGGGAGTGGTTTCAGAACATGGAGTAACTGCATTATGGTGTCAGCAACTTATACTGGTTCCCATTTTGTTACATCTGCATCCTTCTCATTCTAATATATCGACGTAACATTTTACATTTCTGTGACAACAGTAAATTATCAGTAGTAATTACACTAGAGTATTAATTTGACAGTATTAATTTCACGACCCGAAGGATAGTGAAATTACGTCAAAGTGTCACGAGGGCAAATCAAATCGGTAATTTTTAAGAGCTCGCGTGTAATTCGGTTAGATTATTTCATGAATAAAACTGTCTTTTAAATCATTTTAACTAATATTTTGTTGATATCTTCGCCTGAATATTTACTAACTCTGTTCATGGCTCTTTGACAAGTTGTAAAACATTAATTGTCATTAATGCCACTGAATGTTCATTTTTGCGTAGCAACGAAGGGCATCTGACGTAATACTTGACGACGGGAAATTGTCGAAAAAAATGATCGTTATGAATATCACGAGAGAGTGAGAATAAATTGACAATAATGCGACAATTTTTCGAAAACTTGTTTCCTGGCAAAAGACACGAGAGCCCAGTGGGCTCGAGTGACTATTGCCAAATGGAAACAAGTTTGAGAACTAAAATGTGAACATTATTTTCTTATTTATTCTTACTATCGTGTGATATCCGACAGGTTATTTTTTAATACTTATATAGCGATACGCTTTAATTAATATTTTTTCTAATTTTATTTTCTTAACTTTTAATAACTTTTCTCAAAACGAAACAACATTAGTCATTTAAAATTCACATGTAATACACAAACCATATGCCAACAAGGGCCATTGATTTCGAGAAACGAAAATGTATCCCTAAACAGATTGTACAAAATTAATGTTTTTTTCAAGGAAACACTAATTGATTACGATGCCAGATTGCCACACTCTTCATGTCAACTTCTGAAAATACAAAAAGGTTCTCATCTTTTAAAAAGCAGATGCAGTAATTTATGGCTCTTCTGGCCATTATCGCAAAACCGCAAACCAGTTGAGATAATAGTTGGTGTCCAGAAAGTCAGTCTCTACACAGCATGCGAACGATTCAGACCCACCCTCGCTCTCGCTAACAATACCCTTTCGATATATAAGCGAGACACCACGCTTGTTTACCCGAAATAAATAAATATATTACTGTTCGTTGTTACACTTATTTTTAATTAATTCCGTCAGCACACACCACCGGAATATGGGGTGTATAGCGATACGTTTTAATTACTATTTTTGCTAATTTTATTTTCCTAATTTTTAATAACTTTTCTCAAAACGAAACAACATTAGTCATTTAAAATTCACATGTAATACACAAACCATATGCCAACAAGGGCCGTTGATTTCGAGAAACGAAAATGTATCCCTAAACAGATTGTATAAAATTAATGTTTTTTTCAAGGAAACACTAATTGATTACGATGCCAGATTGCCACACTCTTCATGTCAACTTCTTAAAATACAAAAAGGTTCTCATCTTTTAAAAAGCAGATGCAGTAATTTATGGCTCTTCTGACCATTATCGCAAAACCGCAAACCAGTTGAGATAACAGTTGGTGTCCAGCAAGTCAGTCTCTACACAGCATGCGAACGATTCAGACCCACCCTCGCTCTCGCTAACAATACCCTTTCGAGATATAAGCAAGACACCACGCTTGTTTACCCGAAATAAATAAATATATTACTGTTCGTTGTTACACTTATTTTTAATTAATTCCGTCAACACACACCACCGGCATATGGGGGTGTATAGCGATACGTTTTAATTACTATTTTTGCTAATTTTATTTTCTTAATTTTTAATATATATATATATATATATATGTAAATACCAAATAAATAAAAATTTAAATAAATGGTAAAAATAGCACACATCGTTTCTATCCTGGTTACGAGTTGGTGTTCAATAGGATGATACAGCGCTGTTTCGGACTCTCGTCACTCATCAGCCATCCGAGGAGAACACGAACTCGTAACCAGAATAGACTCGACGTATCAGGGGAAATTCACAATTTCAGTGAGGCAGTACAAGAGCGCCATCTACTTTGATGGCAGTGCCGCAGGTCATCTCAAAAAGAGAAGATTCCTACTATCTCTTGTACCGTATAGAACGATGCGTACATTCTGGGTTCGGCAGAGAGCGCTGCCTAACGCTAAGATGTAAATACCAAATAAATAAAAATTTAAATAAATGGTAAAAATAGCACACATCGTTTCTATCCTGGTTACGAGTTGGTGTTCAATAGGATGATACAGCGCTGTTTCGGACTCTCGTCACTCATCAGCCATCCGAGGAGAACACGAACTCGTAACCAGAATAGACTCGACGTATCAGGGGAAATTCACAATTTCAGTGAGGCAGTACAAGAGCGCCATCTACTTTGATGGCAGTGCCGCAGGTCATCTCAAAAAGAGAAGATTCCTACTATCTCTTGTACCGTATAGAACGATGCGTACATTCTGGGTTCGGCAGAGAGCGCTGCCTAACGCTAAGATGTAAATACCAAATAAATAAAAATTTAAATAAATGGTAAAAATAGCACACATCGTTTCTATCCTGGTTACGAGTTGGTGTTCAATAGGATGATACAGCGCTGTTTCGGACTCTCGTCACTCATCAGCCATCCGAGGAGAACACGAACTCGTAACCAGAATAGACTCGACGTATCAGGGGAAATTCACAATTTCAGTGAGGCAGTACAAGAGCGCCATCTACTTTGATGGCAGTGCCGCAGGTCATCTCAAAAAGAGAAGATTCCTACTATCTCTTGTACCGTATAGAACGATGCGTACATTCTGGGTTCGGCAGAGAGCGCTGCCTAACGCTAAGATGTAAATACCAAATAAATAAAAATTTAAATAAATGGTAAAAATAGCACACATCGTTTCTATCCTGGTTACGAGTTGGTGTTCAATAGGATGATACAGCGCTGTTTCGGACTCTCGTCACTCATCAGCCATCCGAGGAGAACACGAACTCGTAACCAGAATAGACTCGACGTATCAGGGGAAATTCACAATTTCAGTGAGGCAGTTCACAATTTCGTGTTCTCCTCGGATGGCTGATGAGTGACGAGAGTCCGAAACAGCGCTGTATCATCCTATTGAACACCAACTCGTAACCAGGATAGAAACGATGTGTGCTATTTTTACCATTTATTTAAATTTTTATTTATTTGGTATTTACATCTTAGCGTTAGGCAGCGCTCTCTGCCGAACCCAGAATGTACGCATCGTTCTATACGGTACAAGAGATAGTAGGAATCTTCTCTTTTTGAGATGACCTGCGGCACTGCCATCAAAGTAGATGGCGCTCTTGTACTGCCTCACTGAAATTGTGAATTTCCCCTGATACGTCGAGTCTATTCTGGTTACGAGTTCGTGTTCTCCTCGGATGGCTGATGAGTGACGAGAGTCCGAAACAGCGCTGTATCATCCTATTGAACACCAACTCGTAACCAGGATAGAAACGATGTGTGCTATTTTTACCATTTATTTAAATTTTTATTTATTTGGTATTTACATCTTAGCGTTAGGCAGCGCTCTCTGCCGAACCCAGAATGTACGCATCGTTCTATACGGTACAAGAGATAGTAGGAATCTTCTCTTTTTGAGATGACCTGCGGCACTGCCATCAAAGTAGATGGCGCTCTTGTACTGCCTCACTGAAATTGTGAATTTCCCCTGATACGTCGAGTCTATTCTGGTTACGAGTTCGTGTTCTCCTCGGATGGCTGATGAGTGACGAGAGTCCGAAACAGCGCTGTATCATCCTATTGAACACCAACTCGTAACCAGGATAGAAACGATGTGTGCTATTTTTACCATTTATTTAAATTTTTATTTATTTGGTATTTACATCTTAGCGTTAGGCAGCGCTCTCTGCCGAACCCAGAATGTACGCATCGTTCTATACGGTACAAGAGATAGTAGGAATCTTCTCTTTTTGAGATGACCTGCGGCACTGCCATCAAAGTAGATGGCGCTCTTGTACTGCCTCACTGAAATTGTGAATTTCCCCTGATACGTCGAGTCTATTCTGGTTACGAGTTCGTGTTCTCCTCGGATGGCTGATGAGTGACGAGAGTCCGAAACAGCGCTGTATCATCCTATTGAACACCAACTCGTAACCAGGATAGAAACGATGTGTGCTATTTTTACCATTTATTTAAATTTTTATTTATTTGGTATTTACATCTTAGCGTTAGGCAGCGCTCTCTGCCGAACCCAGAATGTACGCATCGTTCTATACGGTACAAGAGATAGTAGGAATCTTCTCTTTTTGAGATGACCTGCGGCACTGCCATCAAAGTAGATGGCGCTCTTGTACTGCCTCACTGAAATTGTGAATTTCCCCTGATACGTCGAGTCTATTCTGGTTACGAGTTCGTGTTCTCCTCGGATGGCTGATGAGTGACGAGAGTCCGAAACAGCGCTGTATCATCCTATTGAACACCAACTCGTAACCAGGATAGAAACGATGTGTGCTATTTTTACCATTTATTTAAATTTTTATTTATTTGGTATTTACATCTTAGCGTTAGGCAGCGCTCTCTGCCGAACCCAGAATGTACGCATCGTTCTATACGGTACAAGAGATAGTAGGAATCTTCTCTTTTTGAGATGACCTGCGGCACTGCCATCAAAGTAGATGGCGCTCTTGTACTGCCTCACTGAAATTGTGAATTTCCCCTGATACGTCGAGTCTATTCTGGTTACGAGTTCGTGTTCTCCTCGGATGGCTGATGAGTGACGAGAGTCCGAAACAGCGCTGTATCATCCTATTGAACACCAACTCGTAACCAGGATAGAAACGATGTGTGCTATTTTTACCATTTATTTAAATTTTTATTTATTTGGTATTTACATCTTAGCGTTAGGCAGCGCTCTCTGCCGAACCCAGAATGTACGCATCGTTCTATACGGTACAAGAGATAGTAGGAATCTTCTCTTTTTGAGATGACCTGCGGCACTGCCATCAAAGTAGATGGCGCTCTTGTACTGCCTCACTGAAATTGTGAATTTCCCCTGATACGTCGAGTCTATTCTGGTTACGAGTTCGTGTTCTCCTCGGATGGCTGATGAGTGACGAGAGTCCGAAACAGCGCTGTATCATCCTATTGAACACCAACTCGTAACCAGGATAGAAACGATGTGTGCTATTTTTACCATTTATTTAAATTTTTATTTATTTGGTATTTACATCTTAGCGTTAGGCAGCGCTCTCTGCCGAACCCAGAATGTACGCATCGTTCTATACGGTACAAGAGATAGTAGGAATCTTCTCTTTTTGAGATGACCTGCGGCACTGCCATCAAAGTAGATGGCGCTCTTGTACTGCCTCACTGAAATTGTGAATTTCCCCTGATACGTCGAGTCTATTCTGGTTACGAGTTCGTGTTCTCCTCGGATGGCTGATGAGTGACGAGAGTCCGAAACAGCGCTGTATCATCCTATTGAACACCAACTCGTAACCAGGATAGAAACGATGTGTGCTATTTTTACCATTTATTTAAATTTTTATTTATTTGGTATTTACATCTTAGCGTTAGGCAGCGCTCTCTGCCGAACCCAGAATGTACGCATATATATATATATATATATATATATATATATATATATATATATATATATATATATATATATATATATATATATATATATATATATATATATATATATATATATGATCGGTTTAGAACGTCTTGCGGCGTTGTCCGATTCCCAAATTCCATTCCTTCCTATTTTGCCACAGGTCATCCCTGAGGTCTCGCGCGCTCATCGCTTTCCGGATGCCGGTGGTCCAATTAACTTTCGGTCTCCCTCGCTTCCGATGTTCAGGAGGTTGCCATTCCAGACATTGTTTTGGAAGTCTCTCGTCATTCATTCTGTTTACGTGTCCATACCAGATCAGTTGTCTTCTCTCTATATCTTTCATTATTGTTCCTTCTATTCCCATTCGATTTTTAATGTCTTCATTTCTGATATGTTCTCTTCTGGATATACGTAATGACCTTCTGATTGCATCCATTTCCACTACTTCAATTTTGTTTTTGTTTTTTTCTGTAAGCCTCCAAGTTTCAGCATCATATAATAAACTACTCTTAATCATAGTTTCGTAGATATTAAATTTTCTCTTATTCGATATTTGAGTACTCCAAAGAATATTATTGAGACATCGGATTGCTCTTTTTGCTTGTATAATTCTGGAAGTAATTTCTTTGTCATCAGTTCCAGTTTTATCAAATGTTACTCCTAGATATTTATAATCTTGGCAGGCTTTAATTTTTTGATTATTTTCCATAGTAAGATGAATATCGTTCTCTTCTGAACCAACACATAAGTACTTTGTTTTATCTATATTGACGTCCAATCCCCATCTTGAATATTCCTCGACCAACTTACGCATCATGTATTCTATGTCTTCCCTGTCGTTTGCTATTACGACCTGGTCGTCCGTGAACTGGAGCGTGTAGAGGCATGTATTGTTTAGCTCGATGCCCATTCCATTTACTTTCCTCTTCCAACATTTAAGTGCTGCTGCAACGTAGATTTTAAACAGGGTCGGAGATATGCAACATCCTTGTCTAAGCCCCTTAGTTACTGGAAAGCTGTTAGTAAGTGAGTTTCCTATCTTTACTCGTGAACGTGATCCTGCATATAGATTTTTTAATGCATTGGTGAGAGTGTAGCTTACTGGTGAAGCATGTAGAACTTCCCACATCTTATTTAAGGGTATGTTATCATAAGCTTTTTGTAAGTCAACGAATGTCAGGTGCACTTCTCTGTTTCTGGCTGTTTTTTTCTCTATGATTTGTTTTAAACTAAATACGTTGTCTGTACAGGAGCGGCCAGCTCTAAAGCCCCCTTGTTCTTCTTCTTCATATTGGCTATATTCGGACTCTATTAGGTCTCTCAGTATTCTACCATACAGTCTACTGAGTGTGCTGGTCACCGAAATTCCCCTGTAGTTTTCGCAATTTCGCTTATCTCCTTTTTTATGGATGGATGAGATATAAGCCATTTTCCATTCAGGAGGCACTGGATGTCCATTTAAGAATTCGACGAAGACTTTTGTTAGCATTCGAAATAGCTTAGCTGTTCCATTTTTAATCAGTTCTGCTGGAACACCTTCTGGACCGCAAGCTTTACCATTCTTTAAGCTTCTCACCGCTTTTATCAGACTTTCTACGTCGATATTTATATGTTCTCCTTCTATTTCTATACCTGGTGTAGCTATATTTTCTAGATATTCGCCTCGTTCTTCTGTTAACAATTTTTTATAGTGGTCCATCCATTTTTGTGACTGTATACAGTGTATGGGTACTTTTTCTTTATCATTCTTTTTTACGGAATTTATAAATCTCCAAGCTTCTGTGGTTTTCCTGCCACCTATATATGTGTTTATCTCCATACATTTGCGATCCCATAAATCGTTTTTCTCCTTTATAACAGTGTTTCGCACTGCTCGCTTTATTCTGTTGTACTCTATTCGATCTTCGTCATTTTTAGTATTTAACCATTTTTGGTAAAGCTTCTTCGTTCCACCAGAGTTTATTGCTTGGTTTAGTTTTTGGTTGTTCTCCTAATACTTCTTTGGCACTTTTCTGCATTGCCCATAGCATGTTTTGATATAGTTCTGTTGTGTTTTCTAAATGCTCACTGAGATTTTGATCTAGTCTTCTTTGATACAGCTCTTTAGTACTTTCATGAATAAAGCTTTGAAGGTTATACTTAGGTTCTTTTATTTCTTCTAGTTGTTCTTCGATTTGATGTTCATTGCTTGTAATATAGGGAACTACAATCTTGCTTTTAACTAGAAAGTGATCAGAGTCGCAGCTTGCTCCTCTCATGACTCTAACATCATTTATTTTTAGCTCTGAAACTTGTTTCACAATGATGTAGTCGATGATTGATTTTAGATTAAGGGTTGGTTGCGTCCACGTAAATTTGTGTATATCTTTGTGTTTAAAGAAACCATTGGCAATTTTTAGTCTGTTGTTTTGACATACATAAATTAGTCTATTCCCATTATCGTTGCACGTATCTTCTCCGTAGAGGCTTACAATCTCACTATTGTTTTGGTGTCCAGTTCTGCTATTGAAATCACCAAGAATTATGACCTCTCGTGTATTACCGATCTCCTCAATTACGTCATTGAGCTTTTCAAAGAATTCATCCTTCCTGGCAACTGGTTCATCATTAGATGGAGCATACACCGCAATAATAGTGATTCTTTTTTGATGTAATGTTATATTCATTCGTAGCAGATTTTCGTTGATTGCTTCCCAATCTGTTATATGTTTTTTCCACTTGTGTTTGATGATTATGGATACTCCTCTTTTGGCTCTTTCGTCTTTACGAAATAAATTTTAAATTTTAATTTTTAATAACTTTTCTTAAAACGAAACGACATTAGTCATTTAAAATTCACATGTAATACACAAACCATATTATGCCAACAAGGGCCGTTGATTTCCAGAAACGAAAATGTATCCCTAAACAGATTGTATAAAATTAATGTTTTTTTTCAAGGAAACACTAATTGATTACGATGCCAGATTGCCACACTCTTCATGTCAACTTCTTAAAATACAAAAAGGTTCTCATCTTTTAAAAAGCAGATGCAGTAATTTATGGCTCTTCTGGCCATTATCGCAAAACCGCAAACCAGTTGAGATAATAGTTGGTGTCCAGCAAGTCAGTCTCTACACAGCATGCGAACGATTCAGACCCACCCTCGCTCTCGCTAACAAAACACTTTCTAGATATAAGCAAAACACCACGCTTGTTTACCCGAAATAAATAAATATATTACTGTTCGTTGTTACACTTATTTTTAATTAATTCCATCAACACACACCACCGGAATACTTACATACAAAGTCCAAGTCTTTGTATAAAAACATTCAGTGATATTGGTCCCAATTAATGTGACACACATTTTTCAACTTGTCAAAGTGAACAGCACAGTTTACCAAATATTTAGACGAAGATATTAATAAAATATTATTTAAAATTATTTATAAATACAGTTTTAAAAAATAAATAACCATTTTCAATTTCGTTGCAACACGAAACTACAGCCGCATCATTATTCCAGTTCAATCAGAGAGTGCAGCAAGCACCTCTGCCAGTTTCGAAACTTATTAGTCTCTCATCAGGAGGCACATATGCTGCTCTCTCTGACAAAACTAGGACAAACCCCGGCATGCAGTCACGGATTGCAACGAACGAAATGGCAGGGATGCTCTAGCGGCAACTGCTAGCAAAGCTAGCAACTGCTAGCTTTTTTTTAAATACAGTTTTATTCATGAAATAATCGTACCGAAGTAAACTAGAGCGCTTAAAATTGCCGATTTGTTTTGTACTCGTTACAATTTGACGTTAGATGCTGAACTAAAAGTTTATTATGGATATTTTCTTAAATGTGATAGTTGTCAAAACTAGAAGACTCGTAATTAAACAGAAACAAAATACCTCAAATTAGTTCCACTATAATAATGTACAGTAGAATATTCCCAGTATAATATTAATCTGATTGGACAGAATTAAACACGCGATGAAAAATCTTACTAGACGATTGGAAGTCAAAATCCTTAAAAAATAACCGCTGTAATTTTTATTACTGTAGGTTTCTATTGGTCAGAATCTCTATGAATGAAATAATCTTATTAATAGCTACTTACCTCTTGATAGAAGTGTAGGTTGTTTCATTTTAGTTAACGAAAGTTTCTCACAACTCTTTTATATTAAAATTTCTTTAAATAGATGAGTCAACGATAATAATAATGCCGTCAATATTTTGGTACCACAAAATTTTGAATGTCACCTACGCGCGCGAAATAAATTTTTTAAATAAAAAAATGTGTATCAACTCGATGGTAAAAACCATATACAGGGTGTCCCAGACTAATTTAGCCACGCTATATCTCTTAAACGAATAGAGATTTTCGAATGGGACAAAAAGCAGTCTATTCTACTTGTAATACACTTTAATACGGCGTAGAAAAAAATCATCCCCTAAATATTCATCCCTTAGTTACAACCCCTAACTTTAATTTTTTTAATAGCACCCTGTATATTTTTTTATAGTTTTGGATGTGGTCTTCTATCGTCTATTCAACACATTTTTTGAAAATAAAATCAGTTCGTAAATAACCAAGAAAATATCAGCTTAGTTTTGTTAATTATGTGTCCCAGACTAATTTATCCAGGCTATATTTCTTAAACGAATAGAGATTTTCGAATGGGATAAAAACTGTTCTATTACATTTGTAATACACTTTAATATGGCGTAGAAAAAAATTATCCCCTAAATATTCATCAATTAGTTACAACCCCTAACTTTATTTTTTTAAATAGCACCCTGTAAGTTAGGGATGAATATTTAGGGGATGACTTTTTTCTACGCCATATGAAAGTGTATTACAAATGGAATAGATCAATTTTTGTCTCATTCGAAAATCTCTATTCGTTTAAGAAATATAGCCAGGATAAATTAGTCTGGGACACATAATTAACAAAACTAAGCTGATATTTTCTTGGTTATTTACTACCTAACCGATTTTATTTTCAAAAAATGTGTTGAATAGACAATAGAAGACCACATCCAAAACTATAAAAAAATATACAGGGTGTTATTAAAAAAATTCAAGTTAGGGGTTGTAACTAAGGGATGAATATTTAGGGGATGATTGTTTTCTACGCCATATTAAAGTGTATTACAAGTAGCATATATCACTTTTTGTCCCATTCGAAAATCTCTGTTCGTTTAAGAGATATAGCGTGACTAAATTAGTCTGGGACACCCTGTATATCTTTTGATTAGAGTGTCCTATCGACATAAATAAAAACGTATTTTAAAATGAAGAGTGCAGCTTTCTTATCTATCTATCTATCTATCTATCTATCTATCTATCTATCTATCTATCTATCTATCTATCTATCTATCTATCTATCTATCTATCTATCTAATCAGCCCTAAACATCCGTCCTTGGATACAGGCCTCCTCTTCCTTCGTCCATATCCATGTTGAGCAATTTGAATCCATTTTGACCCAGTGTGCTTCTTCAGGGCATCTGACCATCGCATTTGTGGCCTTTCCCTTTTTCGTTTGTGGTTCCACGGTCTCCAGTGTATAATCGTCTTAGTCCATCTTTCATCCTTCTGCCGTAGGGTGTGTCCGGCGAACTTCCATTTAAGCTTTGCTACTTGGGTTAAGACATCTTTCACTTTTGTTTTGGTACGGATCCATTCGTTTCGTTTTTAGCTTTCGTATGCAGTATGTAAATGAAGTTAATATTTAACAAATAACGTTATAAATTAACAAAATTTATAACGTCCATTGACCGGTCGCTATTAAATTTCCATTATTAAAGCTTAATCTTCAAAACCATGAAATTTCGATTTTAAGTTTTTGGCAATAAATATGAGGCTTTTGAAATATGCCTAAATAACTCTTAATGTAAACTTTCATATTATAAACCATCTAATAGGTTTACCTCGTGTATAATGTGAAAGTTTAAATTGAGCGTATTTTAGGCATATTTCTACTGCCTCATATCTGTTTCTCAAACTTAAAATCGAAATTTCATCAAAGTTGAAGATTAGGTTCTAATAATGGAAATTCCACAGCAACCGGTCGTTGGAAGTGATACATTTTATTGATTTGATGAGAATCGCAAAAAATGGCAAGCCATTTTCGTAGAACATTAAATGTTCTGCGAAATAAATTTTAATTTTTATTTAACAGATTTATAGAAACTGCCTCATTTGAAGTAAAACACAAATATTGCATACGAACGCTGTTACCACACAAATATTGCATACGAACTATTAATTAAAGCTATTGAAAGATATATTAAATAAAAAATGCATCTATTAATGCCATGATGAGCTAGAAATGGTAATTCAATTAGAATGTCGATTGTCAGGAAACAATTTCATTATGCAAATTTGGCATTGTCGATTATCTCGCCCGAATAGTGCATAATTCTATTGGCTATAATTTTCTACCAACGATCTCTGAAAAATACCGCCATGGATTATAGGCTAGGGTAATAAGACAAAAATATACCCTGTTCGTGACACTTGAGCAGCCAGGGTACTGAAGCGTTTTTTCGACAGGTAATACCTATAAGAACAAATTGTAACTAGTTCCTGCGTAGGATCTGGCGGTCATTTTTATTTATAAACAATTTAGTGTCAAAAAACGGCGTTTTCTCCTTTTTTTTCAAACCAATGGAAGACAGTGAAACTTATGGTTTTTTAATATAAACATCTTCGAGAGCATGGCAAAAGCTATAAAATGGCGTATTACAAAGTTTGATATACTCATTTATTGTTAATATAATTGCGAAAAAAGGTCGAAATTGCAAAAAAAATTAATTTCGCAATAACTGTTGTAAAAATTAGTGTACTGCTTTGAAATTTTTGTCAAATGAGGATTCTTTGGTGCTTAATATATGACAAAAATTTTAAAGCGATTCATTCAATTGTTTAAATTTTATTCAAATTGTTTATCCCAGAGAGCATTTTTTTGCAATAACATAAGTCAGAAAAAAATGATGAACCATTCCACATGTGTTAAATAAAAGAGCATGAGCTATATTTTCAAATTGGTTTAAAATTTTTTAATAAAAAATGCATTTATTAGTAAAAAATAATTATGCAAAAGTATCGTTAACCTTTCCTTATAAACTTTTTGAATAATTTTTTTCAAAAAATCTATTTTTTACCCTGTTTTAGGTGCACAACTACCAAATAATGTTATTTATATAATAATTGATAAAAAATTGTAATAAATAAATAAAAGTTTATAAGGAAAGATTGACGATACTTTTGCATAATTATTTATTAGTAATAAATGCATTTTTTATTTACTTTTTTTAAACCAGTTTGAAAATATAGCTCATGCGCTTTCATTTAACACCCGTGGAATGGTTTTAACATCCTCTTTTTCTGACTTATGTTATTGCAAAAAAATGTTCTCTGGGATAAACAATTTGAATAGAATTTAAACAATTGAATGAATCGCTTTGAAATTTTTGTCACATATTAAGCACCAAAGAACCCTCATTTGACAAAAATTTCAAAGCTGTACACTAATTTTTACAATCGTTATTGCGAAAGTAATTTTTTTTGCAATTTCGACCTTTTTTCGCAGTTATATTAACAATAAATGAGTATATCAAACTTTGTAATACGCCATTTTAAAGCTTTTTCCATGCACTCGAAGATGTCTGTACTAAAAAACCATAAGTTTCACTGTTTTCCATGGATTTGAGAAAAAAGGAAAAACTGCCGTTTTTTGGCACTAAATTGTTTACAAATAAAAATGGCCGCCAGATCCTACGCAGGAAATAGTTACAATTTGTTCTTATAGGTATTACCCGTCGAAAAAAAGCCTGGCTGTTGAAGTGTCATGGAAAAACCTTATTACCTTGGACTATTAGTGAAGTAGTGAATTGTACCACAAAGTTTGAGCTCTTAATATACAGCGGAAGAATATTATTAGAAGATATTATCTTCTAATAGGTATATTATTTCATATTGCCTATAAAATTTAATACCTGTATCCGATAGTGAAAGCACTTAACTAAAATATTGATTAGAATAATTATTGTAATTATGACCATATTATCTTATAACGTAAGATAAAATAGGTAAATTAAAATAGAAAATTGAACTAATTAAAATGCAATAATTAAAAACTGTTGAAAGAACGTCTTTTGATTATATTATATTTGGACTTTTTGCTTGCTTTATCTTGTCAGTTACTATTCTTATCTTCTGATTAAAGTTTACATTTTTATTTTTCTTATCAACAGTGGCGTTACTCTGGCGTAACTCTTCGTGAGTCTTTGCTGCCTTTACTATTGTATTCCATGTTTCTCTGTCCTGTGGGCTTTATATTCCATATCTATTCCATACGCGACTGTTGGTCGTATTATGGTCTTATATTATATTAGGCGAGTCAACGAAACACTAAAAAGCCCAAAAGCTAGGAATTTTGTGCAGTAAGATGAATCGTAATGAAATTTTTGCATTCGATTCGAGAGAGTGTCAAGAAATTTTGTGAACTAAATTGATCTCCGGGAGATAAATATTGTATTTTTTATTTTGGAAAATGAAAAATTTGGAACTTGGGAAATATTGAAGGAAATCAGTTCAATTTTTATACTCGGGGGTTTTGGGGTCGCTGAACACGAATTTCATGATGGCGATGGTATCCGAGGTAGGTACCTGCCCAATAAGCACAATAAAAACATTTTAGTTTTATTTAAGGTTTATAAAGGTTTTATTGTGGTAAATAAGAAGATAATGGTTTTAAAGTTACCTTGTAAATATACCTACTGCCAGAACTTTAAAACTGTTAAGCATTTGTCACTAGTTTTAAAGTATCTAATAAGGGTAGCAAATAAGACTAATTAATCTTAATAGATAATTTGTCTTATTGTAGTTTTAAAATGGTTTATTGTCAGTTCACTTTAAAACTAATCAGGTTTATGAAGAACTTCCGGACTGTCTGGTTTTATTAGATCCTAGTTTGTTACCTTTTAGTTTTATTGCAGTTTTAAAGATTCTCCTAATATGACTAATAAAACTTATTATTAAAACTACTTGATCTCAAGACTATTATGTCAGTAAAACATATGCCTTAAAACTATTTTTTTAGTTGTACTTTTAGTTTTCTTTAAAGTTGGTTTCTTAAAAGCAATTAGTAGGCTAAAACCAAACGCTCTTAACTGAATCAATTTGGTTATCGTAAAGACTAAACTATTCTTCTTGTTAGAAACAATAAAACTAAACTCATCCCATCAGTTGTAAAAGTGGAAGTGCAGTTAGTATGGAAGAAATAAGTAGCAAGTACTTAAAATATAAACGAACTGGTAATTTTAAAAGAAAAATACAACACACACAGCACTACGACGTCTCGATTTTAGGTTAGATTCACATTAAAACCGAGTGGCATTATTGACAGCAGCATTTAAACTAAATGGTTTTAATTCCAAGGCAACCTGGCTTTTATGTAGGATATATGCTCTTGGAAAGGTATAAAATAAAGCCATTTGATCTTAATAATTCTCTGTCGATAGACCAAATAGTTTTATTTAAGTTTCGGCCATGTTGCTTTCTGGAGATACTGAGTAATTTAGAGATTACAATAGAAAGATTTCAATATAAGGCTTACACAAAAACTATAAATAAGCATCCTAAAGACATAAATTCGATTTATTTTAACATTAAAGCATTAAAATTGTAGATAAAATATTTTTATTTCAAATTAATATTTTTCGGAATTATTTTTTTTTATTATTTTTATTTTTTAATCGCCAAAAGTCAGAAATTTTAGGGCGCCTGAGTTATTTAGACCTATTTTTGTTAACATTATCAATAAAGATGGGTGCGCAAATGTTTTTCTACCTTGACAGTCCGAAATAACCAAGTACTTTTTATTATTTTATAGTTACAAATACCTATCTACCTCTCATAACACATGTAAAAATGTGTTAGTCTATATGGAGTATAGGGTTATAAAGAATCATTTAATATGGTAAATTGTCTTTAAAAGTCTCCATTTAAGAGACCTTTTTAAGTTTGCTATAAAACTGCCTGACTTAAAGTGTCTTTTAACATGGTTTTAAAAGCACCTTCACAGCAGCTTTAAAACCAGTTGCTTAAGAAAACAAAGTTTTAAGAAGGTTTTTATTTTTAGTTTTATTGACCTCTTTCAGAGTGGGCCCTTTTATGCTGAAAGCGGTTTTATTGCAACCTTAAGGTTTACTTAAAAACCAAATGGTTTTAATTTTAGTTTTATTCTACAGTTTTAAAGCATCCTTAAAAGACTTAATAAACCCGTTCGGTGCTATTTGGGTGGTGCCCAGGGTGGAACTTGTCACCTGGAGTATTATGTTATAATAATTCAAAATCAGTCAATAGCCATTACTCGGGGGTTTTGGGGGTCGCTGCACCTTGAGTTTTATGTTATATTTATCCAAAATCAGTCAATAACCATTACTCGGGGGATTTGGAGGTCGCTGAATATGAATATTTCATTAGTAAACTTATTTTTATCCAAAATTTATTTTAAAATTTTGGCGCTTTTAAATCAGTTCGTAGCTTTATTATTAACTACAATGCCCGGCCTTTAACGACATAACATTAGCTATTGACCAATGTTGTAAAAAATATCTTTAAGTTAGAGTTTTCATCAATAACCGGTCAATAACGACAGTGGCCAGAAGCAAATGACCAATGTTGATAAATAAATAAAATTATCCATGATGTATTATTTTTATTTAAAACAACTTTTGAATACTAATTATTTATTCAGTCATATTTTCCAATACAAATGCAAACTGAACCAGGCAACCAGGTACCTTGGAGACCATCGCGAACATGAAACTCGTGCTCAGAGACCCCCAAAACCCCGAATAATGGTTATTGACTGATTTTGAATGATCATAACATAAAACTCCAGGCGACGAGTTCCACCCTGGGTACCAGGCACCTTGGAGATCACCGCGAACATGAAATTCGTGCTCAGCGACCCCCAAGTAATAGTTTTTGACTGATTTTGAATGATTATAACAATAAACTCCAGGCGACGAGTTCCACCCATGGCACCAGGTACCTTGGACATCATCGCTGACATGAAATTCGTGTTCAGTAACTCTCAAAACCCCCGAGTATAAAAATTGAACTCATTTCCTTCAATATGTATTTCCCGGGTTCTAAATTTTTCATTTTCCATCTCTTTGAGATGCACATTGAAAATGCATCTTTCTTGTGCCTAAAACGCAATTTTCATCTCCCGGAGATCTATTTATTTCACAAAATTTCCTGACACTCTTTCGAATCGAATGCAAAAAGTTGCATGCCGATTCATCTTACTGCACAAAATTCCTAGATCTAATGCTTCGTTGCCTCGCCTATATCGGGATTTTTGCACCTCGTGAGAGAAGTTTTGACTTCATTATATGTTGCATTGTAAAGAAACATTTGTTTCCTGCCATTATCCGCGTTCCAACATCTCGTTCTATTTTGTTGTCATTGGTGATTGTTGCTCCTAGATATTTAAATTCTTTAACCCCTTCAAAATTATGATCGTTTATAGTAATATTTACCTTAATATAGTCCGATATTCAATGCAGTTTCTTCAAAGCTCCAGAAAATATCCTTTACTTCTAATGTTGATTGTGCTACTCCAAACTACTGCATCATTGACAAAGACGATTACGATTTTTGCTCCCGGAGCTGCTATGCCTGGTTTGATTTTTTTAAAAAATTTTCGCATGACATATTCTAAGGCCAGGTTAAACAACAATTGGGACAACGGATCTCCCTGTCTCAGTCCAGAATTTATGCAGAAAGCATTTGAAATTTTTCTCCCTATTCTAACTTGTACAAAGATGTTACTTACATTCATTTGCGTTACATTTTTCTTTTACCCGAGCATTATTTTCTTAATCTTATTGTCCCTTTTTTGTCTCATTTGCATGTTATTCCTCTCATGTCGCTATTTTCTGGTTAAAATTTTATCACCGTAGGATCTCGACATGTTCTTATAGTATATTAAGTATGGAGAACGGTAAGGGTTTTATACCGATCGAAGACAATATTGTTTGGAGGAGGAGCGGAGCGACGACCCCAATTATTGTCTGAGATCGGTTACCCTTAACGTTCGACATGCTTATAACGTTTTTTGCACGATTGGTACCATTATAAATTATAAAATTAAACATTTTCGTCATATTGACTAGTTTCATTCATTTTATCAAGATAGATACTTTGGTTGTTAGGTAGTAACTAGGGTGCATAACAACAATGGAGAATTGAGTTTTTATTTAGTTGTCAATAATTTTAAGTACAATTTTGATTATTATAAATTAAAATATGAGCGAAAGTGAATTTGAAGAAATTGAACGGGCTTGGGAAGAAGGGTGTTCCGCAATTATTCCCGAAAAATCCAAAATCCGTTATCAAAATACCTACCAAAGTTTTAAAAAATGGTGCGAAGGCAAGAATTTAAGAATCGAAGAAAAGACTCTATTGGCATATTTCGTTCAAAGACATATGCAGTTGAAAGCTCCTGGAAGCCTCTGGGCAGAATATTCAATGATTAAATCCACCGTTTTTCTCTATGATGGCATTGATATTTCCAAGTTTTCAACTTTGATCGCGTATTTGAAGAGAAAAAATGTTGGATACTACTAATGTATGCGATTCTGCAGGAGTTTCTGTTAGAAGTGAAACCACAGCCCAAACAAGTGGGATTTCATTAAATAATTTAACAAATTGTACCATACGTTTCAATATTAATAAATAATTCGTTAGTTTTCTTTATTCTTTCAAAAAATAAATTAAAATTAAGAGATTTTTTAACTCGACGGTAAGTGAATTACTTACCGTCGAGTTGGAGTACTTCCCGTCGAGTTGGATTACTTACCGTCGAGTTGCTAGTAAATGTCACCTACTGACGTAAAATCTGTCACGGTAAACAGTCAAAAATGATCAATCGTGCAAAAATTTTTTTAGTCTGCGTAATACTTTTTTTATTTAATATTACTTAATCTGCATATGTTATCTTCCGTTTCTGTACGTTGTAATCAAAACGGAGACCTAATTTATTTTTCCTGACCAAACTTTACAAATTCTCCGGCTTTGTGTTCTCCAGAGAATAAAAGAATTGTGCGACAAAGAAAGCAATCGATACTGTCTATGGAAGTAAAACCTCAAATAACTAATATTAGTTGGCTGGCTATAAGTTGTGAAGCATGACATTTTTATGAGCAGTCCAACATTGAACTTTTACCTTGCGATTTTACCTAGGCGAGGTTTGTTCTCCGTAACGTGGTGCTTATCTATAAAACCTTTCACGGCAGTTTATACCGGTCGACACACAAATTCAAATTATTTGAGTAATTTTAAATTTAATTCAAAATTATATCTGTTCAAACAGGATTATTTTACAGTTGTCATATGAGAGAAATGAGACTTTAACACCCCGTATTGTTAAAAATGAAAACATCGCCGGTAAGGCCTACTAAGCTCTGATATGGATGTACTATAGCTCTGATACAAGTTTTTAATAGTAGGCGAGCAAAGTATGCTAAATGTGCAGTCACTCGAGCGTTATAGAGACCTATTGAGTTGTGAAGAGTAGGTCCTAAAACCAAAAAAAGTTAAGTAAAGTTTTCCGTTTTAGTGGGGACTTGTCAATTTTTAATTTAATTTTCCATTTTCAACAATCGTTTTTTTCGATTATAACGCCATCTATCCATAATTCGAAAAAATGTTTCGAATAAAAGTTACTTATTTTTACGTAAGGAATCCAAATCTGCTATAAAAAATGAGGGCTCCTATTTAAGATTTTAAAGTAACCCCCCACTCCACCTCCGTGGGAGTCTTGTTTGGTGACATTAGATAGATTTTTCAAAAATAGTACTGATTAAGTGTATTTTACAGTTTTTCGATCTGATGTTTATTTCGCGAAATATCGCGGGATTCGTATTTAAAATATTAAATTTACCCCCCACCCCTCTCCGTGGGAAGTCGTGTTTGGTATTTTTCGATAGATTTTTAAAAAATATTGAGCACATATTTTTTAGTTCTTCGATCTGTCATTCATTTCGCGAAATATTCGCTTTTTTCTTGTGAAACTTTGGGACTCACCCATTTCCTTACGCCCGGCTCAAATCGTCGGATTTTTTTAAATAAACAATATTTTGCATGTACTTAACTTACCTTATCTTAATCTGACAATTTCGAGTTTTTTTAAGGATAGATTTTTTTTCGGGCCCCCCTTAACGAACTCCCCTGTGTTAAGAGCTAATATTTGGTAGAGGTACATCTGCAGGGTACCAGGTTTCTCGCCATATACTAATTTGACGCGCTCAGGTAACTGCAAAAATCCCCGCTTGGGCTCCCCTACCATAAGGATGCCTAGCAAACACGTTCCAGAAACTCATTAATCGAACCTTCGTTTTCTTACAGTGCCTATCCGTTCCGGATGTTGGCGATCAGCGTGGCTATCCTAAATTTGCTTGCTGCTATTCGAAATAGTCCGGCCGTATTGAACCATTTTCTTAGGTGTTATAGCCAATATATTCTTCTTCTCCCTGGTCCTCTCTTTCCACATACCTTACACTGAAGAATGCAACAACAGTTCCCACAGTCATCACAATGGAAGGAAAAAATGACTAAGATATTCTAGTTTACGCTGTTGGATTTTGTTAATAATCTCGCATTATTTGCCCATTCTACGTAGGACCTCAACATTAGTCACACATGTAGAAAGTACGTAGCATCTGATAGTAGAGATTTTGGTACCAACTGGTAAATCGTGTCTTCTGAAAAGAGATTTCATCGTTACGAACGTTGATATTGCTTTTCCTATGCGTTGTTTTGTTTCAGTAGGGTGGTCCCATTGGCTGTATATGTTGGTGCCAAGGTACGTGTAACTGTCCATTCTGTCAATTGGATATAACCCCTTTCGCATTTGTTGACGACCTCGATATGCTAGTAGTGGTGAGGGACAGATGGACCTTATCTTCAGTGCGCAACGTACATGCGACCAAGTCGAGGAATGGATGAAAATGCACGACTAGAATTAGCTGCGGGTAAGACCGAAGCTATAGTTCTCAAGGTACCAAGGGAAAGGGATGGGATAACATTCTAATGTGCTGGAAAGGGAGTGTTGTGAAAGGGAAAAATGATTTTTGGAAGGGGCGTTTGGTTTAGAATCTTGTGTTGAATTGGGATGAGGACAGAGTTACGTTTGAGCCGTCGAGTTGAGCTAGCCTCGGAAGGTCTGCAGGATTGCAGTACCTGAAAGGTGGAAGTTTCAGTTTCTTTGAGTATAGTGAAGTTATTGTGCAGTTTTATTGCAGAAGTCTTTGTGTTGGAGTAAAAGTATTTGTTCCAGTATGGTCTAAACAAGCCGCAGGCCACCGCGTTCCGCTGTGTTTAGGCAAACGCGATATCTTATACCAATATCAGTGTAATAAATTTTTCTTACATGCAAGCAGGAGTTAGGAGTTTTCTTTTGTGTTACTAGTTTTAACACCACAATTAAAGCACGGAGTTGCTTTTATTTTAGTATTTTTTGATCCCGTTTAATGAACTAGAAAACAAATTTCTGTTCGAGTAGTGCCGATTTGTTTTAAGAAATGCTGAATTTTTCTATGAACTATAGAAACAAACATTCATTGATGTACTGATATTGTATCTATTCATATGTAAAGTGACATTAATTTAGGGAAGTTAACTGTGCCTTGGACTTAAAACCAACCAAGACAAAATACAGGAGACTATGATGTACAAGGTATTAATTTTTTTATGTTCAATTTCTTTTTTTGCTAAACATGATCTCCTTATGTAAAATCGCGAGATCACAGATCTTTTTAATTTTGTTTCAATAAATAATGTTTGATTTGCAAAATACAATTTTATTATTTGTCTTTGCTTTCTCTTTTGTTCGGTAAATACATACAACAAAGAATTTTCTGAGTAAAGACATAGATAAGGTGAGTCACGCCATATTTGCTTTCATATAAAAGTATTTTATATATTTTGTATTGACTATGTTTTTTTTTGTTTAATTTTTGAGTTTTTTCTTTTACGTTTGCTATTTTTGATTTTTTTTTGGTTACCACAAGGTAACCAGTTGAGCCAAATATTATTTTATTTCTTTTTATTTGACATTCTTATTTGGATTTTTCTATTTTTTATTTCTAAGCTAATAAGAGCATTTTAATAACATCTTGTTAAGAACCACCTCATATCTCTTCCGATTCTGAGCAACCGTGGACTTGTTCTCCAAATTGTGTAACACGTCACATCCTTATATGACATATCAACATCTTGTCAAATTCTATTTCCCATTCATGTTTCAAACTCTCGAGTCAAAAGGTGGGGGAGCACGTGAAGGCGGTGACTCAAAGGGCTGCGGTAAGCTCTACCTTGCTGGGTAGGTCATGCCCAACATCAGAAGGTCCAAATTTGAGAGGAGGATGGCCCTATATTCTGTTGTACAATCTATCGGCCTCTACGCGGCACGTGTCCTCAAGTTTTAACAAAGGCGTCCAGAAGGTAGCTCAACCGAGCAGATAGAAAGAGTCTGTTTAGGGTGGCATGTGCATTGTACATACAGAACAGTGTCTGTCCAGGCGTTTGGATTAATCACCGGGTGTATTCCGATGCACATGCTAGTGAAGGAAAAGGGAAAGTAAGTACACAAAAGAAGAAATGCAAAACAGCAACAGAACGTTTAAAAAAGAAGAAAGTGGGAGATCCATTACAGTATGGTAAGAAGAATGAGACAAAATGAGAAGTGTGGCGCAGCGGATGAAGTCGTTGATTCCTAATCTGACAAAATTGATGGATTACGGGCATCGGCGTTTTGGATTACTTTCTGACGACGCAGATGCTCACATGGTTGCTTCAGGGCATGCCTTTACAGATTTGGAAAGATAGAAAATGACAAATGATTGCGCTGTGATAGGGGACACTGTCTTACACATTCTGTTGGTATGCGATAAATAGATAGTTGAGAGAAGGCTACTTGACAGAGCGCTAGGAATTAGGATGCAGTTATCATGTCGAGATTGCCACTTATTTTTCTCCGAATAAATATCTACCGTGCTTATCTTACCTGCCTCTTGAATTTTTATCTAAAAAAGGGTTATATTCATTGATTTGTAACTTTTGGTTTATATTCATAAGAACTCAGAGCAGGTGTTATTAGTCCAGGGCGCATCTGTTTTGAGATGGACGTTGAGAGGTGACTCAAATTTTTTTGCAGGAATTGCTTGAAAATGACTCAAATAATAATATTTGAGTTATCCTCCCACTCAAAAAGGTCCGGAACATTGTTTAAATAATCAAAATGTCAAAATATGAAGGAAAAATTCGATTTCTTTCTTCGTTTTTTGATTATAACTTTAAAAGTATTCATTTCTGAGAAAAGTTGTACTGACATAAAAGTTGCGTAATTAAATTTACTACAACATAGGATTAGCTAAAAATTTTAAAAATAGTCACCCTTGTTGCAAAATAGCACTAATTGCAAAAAAACCATACAAAAACAAGTATTCGCATTTTACGTTTTTAAACCATTTATGCTACACTTAGGACCTTCATATTTTACCCATAAAAACTTTATGACATAGTAAAACAACATTATAAATTTCATTAAGATCGGTTCAACACATTTTGCAAAATAAATTTTGCAATCCAGCTTTTGCAAAAAAAATTCATTCATAGCAAGTTTATTTTCAGTCCTGCAACATTTTGAAAAAATTATTTTTTTTGCGAAAGCTGGATTGCAAAATTTATTTTGCAAAATCTATTGAACCGATCTTAATGAAATTTACAGTGTTGTTTTACCATATCATAAAGTTTTTTTGGGCAAAATATGAAGGTCCTAGATATAGCATAAATGGTTGAAAAACGTAAAATGCGAATACTTGTTTTTTGTATGGGTTTTTCCGCAATTATTGCTATTTTGCAACAAGGGTGACTATTTTTAAAATTTTTAACCTATTCTGAATTGTAGTAAATTTAATTGTGCAACTTTTATGTCAGTACATACAACTTTTCTCGAAAATGAATACTTTCAAAGTTATAATCAAAAAACGAAGAAAAAAATCGAATTTTTCCTTCATTTTTTGACATTTTGATTATTTAAACAATGTTCCGGACCTTTTTGAGTGGAAGGATAACTCAAATATTATTATTTGAGTTATTTTCAAGCAATTCCTGCAAAAAAATTTGAGTCACCTCTCAACGTCCAAATGTACTAATATTTTTACAGATGCGCCCTGGTCTATATGTCTAACATCAGAATACGTTCTTCCTTCAGTGATCGTAGTTTTTCCCTTATGTTGTATTCGCATAATTTTAATTATATACATAAAACGTTTGTTGATAAAATTATTGTTTTCCTATGTATTTTTAATTGCATAATATCAATAATATTTTCATCGCAACAATTCAATAACAAAATCGTTGTTTACCATTGAATATATCGTTAAATGTGCTTATAAAAAATGACCGTGATAAAAATGAACACTAGTTACTTTCGCAAGTTATAGGTATTTTAGTCGTTCCGACTTTATTTAATCGCTGTTTTTATATTCGTTCTATCGTTACAATTATTATATTTAATAAACTTTAAAAAATGTACGGTTTTCGCAGAACGATTTATTAGGTTATTTTTTGTGACACTTCTTCTTCTTCTTCTTGTTGCCTCCCAATCGGAGATTGGATATCATCATCACTATCTTTACTCTATCTACCGCTGCTCTGAAGTTCTATAGAACTGCATATAAACCAGTCCCTTAAATTCTTCAACCAGGACACTCTGCTTCTTCCTATACATCTTCCTCCTCTTATCTTTTACTGTATGATCAGTCTTAGCAGTTCAGATCGTTGTTCCCTCATTACGTGTCCCAGATATTGCAACTTTCTTATTTTTATTGTGTTTATAATTTCGTATTCTGTATTCATTTCTCGCAATACTTCCGTGTTAGTTTTCTTCTGTGTCCATGCTATTCTAAGCACACTCCTTGAACACACATTTCAAAAGACTGTAGCTTATTTGACCGTTTTTGCTTCAATGTCCAGCTTTCAAGTCCATATTGCAGTATCGAAAATATGTAGCATCTCAAAACTTTTACTCTCAGTTCTAATCTAAGGTCTTTGTTGCAGAAAGTTGTTTTCATTTTTACGAACGTATTTCTTTCAATTTCTATCCTGGCCCTTATTTCTCTTAATGTTGTTCTGAAGCTATTTTCTTGTGGCATTTTTATAATTAACTAGTTTTGATGGGAAATAAGACACAATTTTACTAAAAAAATTATTTTATTAACGTTTCGACGTCCAAATCGGATGCCGTTGTCAAAATACAAAAAATATTAATAAATTAAACAAAAATGTTGTTGCTTAGTAAAAAATTCTTCTAATAATTTATTTAATCTGACTCATTTATATCGATAATTCAGACATATAATATACATTTTAAAGTAGAAGACTTTAAAACGATATTGCCAATATATACGAGTTGCGTTCCTGGGACGACTTTACTGAAAGATAGTTCATTCGATTACATGAAACTCCAACTCAAGAATATCCGTCACAAAAAAAATATAAATAATACCAAAATATAAAATCTGTAGTAGCTCCTGGTATCCTGGTACTAATCCTGGTATTTTCTTTCTATTGACTTTCTCTTTCAGTATGGGTAACCACATCCTACTGCATTCTACCGAGGAATTTGCGACACAATTGGTTTCATTTAGCATAATTAGAGCCGCTTCTTTGATTTTTCTCTTTTTACTATCTGCTTCTTTCAGGACTATACTTGAATCTCTCCACTGAACTCTATGTTCATTATCCCATGCGTGTTGACATATTTGCATGAGATCTATCAAATTCTCTATTTTTAATATAAGACTGATGTTCACTTATTCTAACGTTTAATGGTCTTGATGTTTCACCTAAATAAATATGTTCGCATTCACAAGGTATTTTATAAATACAATTCTTTGTTCTCTCTTTTTCACTGTTAGGTTTAGTTTTAGATAGAATAGATCTCAACTGTTTGTTGTCTTGAATGTTGTTGAAATGTTGAATTTATTTCCTATTGTTTTAAGTTTCTCCTATAGTCCTTTTATATAATATGGTATTGATATTTTCCTCGTATTATTTCTTGTGAATGCTATAGGATACCGTTCCAAGTTGTTCTGTTCCATTCGATCCAATCTTGACAATTCCTTATTTATAAACGATAAAGAATAATCATTTTTTAATAAAACAGATGTTAACAATTGTTTTTCTTCTAAGAATGAATTTTCGTTAGAACAAGTAACTTTGGCTCTATCATACAAGGATTTAATGATTCCCTTTTAACGTTGATGTTGTGATTTGATTTGTAATTGAGATATCTGTTGATGTGTGTGTTGGTTTTCTATACACTTGAGTCTCATATCCAGTATTCTTCTTTGAGACTAAAACATCGAGAAAAGGTAGGGTGTTATTATATTCCTTTTCCATTGTAAATTTTATTGTCTCTTCTTGATCGTTTATAATATTTAGGAATGTATCCAACAATTGGGATCTAAGAGGCCATATTGACTATTTATCCTTATTTCTCTTGTTTGATCACTATTGTCAGAAATGGCCAGGTTCCTAGGTATTTGTATTTATCAACCCTTTTTATCGGTACATTTCCCAAATGTATGTTTGTTTTTATATTTGTTTTCTTTGTTATTATCATGTATTTGGTTTTTATATTCATTTTTGGTCCATATTTTTTACAGAAACTGTTTGTTTTGTTTAGCAGTAATTGTAATTGTTCAGCAGAGCTTGCCATAATCAGGGTGTCATCTGCATATCTTATGGTGTTAATAGATTTTCCGTTAATTATTATTCCTTCACTTTAAGATTGCTTCTTCAAAAATAGCTTCACTATATATGTTAAAGTTTAAGTTGATTATCCAGTTGGAGCTGACTATTCCTAGTCAACTCAAACGGCTGGTTTTATTAAAAGTTGATTTTAAATATGAAATGAAGATGTTTATTCAACATTTCCTAATAAAAGTAGACTCCAACTAGAAAAAGTATACTTTTCCTAATACCATTTAGTAAGAGTTGATTCTTTTACAACATAAACACAAACAACCGATTCTATAAATAAAATGTTACTGGGTATGTTTAAATCATGATAGTAGTTGAAACAGTCAAAACAAAGAGATGCACTAATCAAAAAAGCACGTAAGATTCTACATTTACTGAATCGATTCAGGAATAGTCAACTCAAACTAGTAAGAGTTGATTCTCTTTTCCTTGCGATCTACTTTCACCAACAAGAGTTAGGAAGAGTCTACTGCAACTAGTAAAAGTTGAGTTAAATTTTTCAAATCAACTCTTACTGCTCGTTTTAGTTTAAGTTGACTCGAACTAGGAATAGTCAACTCTAACTGAGAATCAACTTGAACTGTAATATATACATTAAATAGTAATGGAGACATAATACATCCCTGCCTAACTCCTCTCCTGATTTGAATTTCTGGACTGGGTTCGATATCTATTACAATTTGTGCTCCTTGATTGCAGTAAAGGTTTGTCATTATTCATAAGTCCCTTTTGTCTGTGTTTTTTGTCTTTAGAATTTGGACTAATTTTTCATGTTTTACTTTGTCAAATGCTTTTCCAATATCAACGTAATAAACATGCACATCTACATTCATATCCATGCATCTTTGAGCTAACACATTAAAAGCAAATAACGCCTCTCTGGTTCCTAGTCCGTTTCTGTACCCAAACTGACTATCATCTATTCCTTCTTCCAGTTTTTTATTTATACGACCATGTATTATTTTCAAGAATAATTTGAGAATGTGACTTATTAATGATATTGTTTTGTATTCACTGCAATCTTTAGCGTTTGTATTTTTAGGGACAGCACAAAAAGTGGAGAGTAACCACTGTTTCGGTATGTGTCCTGTTTTGTACACTGTATTAAATAAGTCTACTAGAATGTCTAAGGTTTCATCATTTACGCATTTTAAGTTTTCTACTGGGATTTTGTGACAAAGTTTATTTATAAAGTTCTAACGCAATTTTAATGAAAATCGTAACAAGTTCAACTCGCCGTATAATTGAAAAGGGGTACAAAACCAGCGACCATTTGTGGCCATAGTTTTTTAAAAACAATAATAGATCACAACTAAAAAGTCAAACAATAAGGGTTGCACGTAACTTTCCCATTGTTGCCATATTCTAAATGGCAATTGAAATTGAAAAAATATATAGGGAATAATCAAACTTTTTTGACATGTCATGTCTATTACAGCGAGCATTTCATTGGCTAGAGTTAGTGACGAGTGTATATGACGTCATTATTACATTTGGTGAGATTGCAAATGGCAACTGACATCTGTCATAATATTGGAGGTTAAATATAATGTCAAAATATTGTTTCTAAGTTATAATCGGGGAAGAAGAATTACAGATATATTATTGTTTTAATACAATTCAATTAGAATATCCAACAACTTGAATCAAAATTAAATAGAGAAACTAAAGTAACCGAATTTATTGTGTAGTAAGTTTCATATGACAGTTTATATTTTAACCAACTTCACATCTATAAACAAAAATCTCCATAACTTTCTATAGGACGACATGAGTTTGACATTGATAGTACACATAGTTAGTTATCTTTATTTCACACTCTTATAGAAGACAAAGACAAGACAAAGAGAGACAGTATAGCCGGTAGCTGCTGTGGTAAATAAATATGTGTTTTTTATTTGGCAACAGCGCTTTCCTGCTAAACTTGATAGTAGCGAAAAACTAATATTTGAGGAAAAATGTGTTGAATTTGTTTGCTGTCAAGTTTGTACCATTGGGTTATGATATAATTCAATCTGACGTGCACGCCTAATTGTTTGAATTGGACCATACGTCCGCTAGTACATGGCCTGTGTTAATGTCTGCCACAGGTATAAACGAAACGTCAGAAGAAACAAGTCTGTAACCTATAAATATCTAAAACAATGTGCTCAGTCTTTTTATGAGTTTTATATTTTAAATTGCAATGGCAGTTAGTGTCTAAGATGCCATTTTATTCCTCATTAAGTTTCGTATTTCTTTCTTATTCTACCCAATTTGTCACTAAAGTCGCCGTTGAAAAATCCTAGAAAAGTATTCTGTAAATAACTACTCACATGTGTGAGATAAATTTGGTTTAGTTTATTAGCCACAGATCGTTAAACTTAAAACCGTGTAGCCGAATCCGCATAAAACTAGAAACTGTGTGTACATATAGTGCATTTTATTATAAAATAAAACAAAAACCAGTTTTTCGTGAATCATTAATAACTTTTACGAGTAAAATTGCAAATGACTAAATTATATAAATATGTATACAAATAAAACTGGTAAATCTGGAAGGATCTCGAAAAAGTGATATGGTCGGCATCAAACGTCGATTTGTTTTTTATTATCTGAGTATCAAGTATATCGAGCCAGCTTCAAATAATCCACAAATCGAACTGAATGTTCAGATTTTTTTTTTAAATATTTTTGTGGAAGGATTATTACAAAAAATGACATAAATATTTCTTTACACTGTAAGAGTTAATGATATATAGAAGTTATACTCATTCATAACTTTGGAATGCTTTATTCTCAGACAACCAACTGGTGGTGGCATAATTCGAAATAACTTCATTCGACCTAACAACACGCTCCAATGCGAAAGAACTTAAAAACAAAAATTATTTCTCAAATAATGTCTCAAATAATGTCTGTATTTATAATGTACTAAAATATATTAGTTATACACGTTTTCACGCAGAAGCAACACGGACACTGAAATTTTCTGATAATAAAATGCTTAAGACCATTACTATTCCATACCCCCCAGATACTATAAAGTAGTTGCAATCCCCCCCCCCCTTAGGATCATCCTAGTTACACCTCTGCTAGCTAATCAAGTTAAATGAAACGAAGTCAGTATACACAATTTTACAAACAAGAAGAGTCGACTTATTCCTGTTAGTATAAATATTACGAAATACCATATGCCAATACAGCAAAATATTTGGGTATTACTTTAGATGCTAAGCTACGGTGGAGAGTATATATCAAAAAGCAAAGAGAGGAGCTCAGCAATTCAGCATCAAGTATAAAGGAATGTATTGGCTTTTGCGATGAGAATCAACACTGCCGATGTACAATAAAATGCTTTTGTATAAACAGATAATACAACCAGTATGAAGATATCGCTTCCAGCTGTGGAATAAGTCTAATATGGGCCATTCCACGAACATACGCCTGTTTTGGATTATTTCGACAACGAATATTTTACTGTGCAACATAAGAACTACGAAAGTAAATGGCGCTAATAATTATTCCAATAAACAACAATGTAATTTGCAATTTACTTTCGTTCTTGTTATTTTGCATAGTAAAATATTCGTTGTCGAAGTAATCCAAAACAGGCCTATGTTCGTGGAATAGGGTATATATACTGATGTGATCTTGATTATTGATATGAGATAATATTCTTATATGTCATTTAATTTAATCAATGCATTAATCATAATCTAATTACTTTACCAGATCACATATCAATATGTTTTCAATCTCAGGGCGAATTATAAAATTAATTACTTACTCTCGTGGCTTCTAAGTATTTCTCAATGGTTCCTAATCGGGATAGGAAAGAAAAGAGTAAAATAATACACACATATGGGTTACAATTATAATCAAAATATTGTTTATTTTATTTAAATGGCAATCACTGTTTAATATTTGCTAGATCTTATTATTCTTAAACATAACATTTACAAATGGGAATCTTATTTCCTTTTGGTTTCCAATTGAAAGTTTTTATTAACCTTTAACTATTAGGATTTATTAGCAACAATTCTATTTAAGTTTGATGAAGCTTTTCTGATATTATTTATTATGTTCTTCAATTTATAATGTGG
The DNA here is from genome assembly GCF_917563875.1 of Diabrotica virgifera virgifera. Classification (NCBI taxonomy): domain Eukaryota; kingdom Metazoa; phylum Arthropoda; class Insecta; order Coleoptera; family Chrysomelidae; genus Diabrotica; species Diabrotica virgifera. The sequence goes on along the minus strand of NC_065445.1, from coordinate 85,448,113 downwards.
TATTTAATACGAAAAACCCATACATTCATGTCCAAACAAATGAGACTGACCTTTTTCTGGTGAACTGAGAATGTCTTCACACAAGACCCGTTTCCTGCTATCCTTGGCTGCGATCAAAACCTCGTCCTGGCTTTCAGTAATGTTCTCCTTTGAAAACTAGCTCGTATAGCTCTCGTTCCTGCTTCTGTCGTGATGCTGTATTCTACCTTTTTCGAAATGCAATCAGCTACCGGGACACTCTTGGCTCAAGGAGGTTCTTTTACTCTCAACCTGGCCTACCTCTCGTTCCACGATAGATACTCCACACTCACGGAACTACACCGGCTTTCTCACTCTCCGTACACTACCGTCTACTACTGGACTTCCCTTCTCGACAGCTCAAAACATTCTGATCTATCTTTGTCATTCATTCCCCTACTTTCTAAATATCCCTTCCAGATTCACAAATCAACCTTCCACCACCAACTCTCATTCGCAGTATTCCTCAAAACCCAATTTTTAATCTTTCTAAATATGCTTAATGGATTTCAAAAGAAAATAGTTAATTCCCATTCTAAAATTACTTTCTACTATTTACAAAATTTAATGACCTATTATCTACTTCAAATGAGTCTTATGTAGCATAGGCTAATGATCGAACCTTCCGCGAACAACGATAATGAACTATTATCTATTTCAACTGAGTCTTATTTAGCATAGGCTAATGATCGAACCTTCCGCGAACAACGATAATGGTACGCGCCATTCACTTTGTTTATTCTAAGCGCATTGTCCCGAGTTTCGTAAGCTTCTTCTAATCACTTCTTAAAACTAAATATAACAATTTGTTGTATACAGGTTGTTCTAAATTTATATGCCCGTGGTTGAGAAAATTGAAAATATTTTATATTAAATTGAATCCTGCTTATAATTATCAAAATTTAATTTTCATATCAAATAGAAATATAACAATACATACAGCGTTTCCAAAATAATGTGCTAAGAAGCATCGTCGACGTTTCTTGGTATTACAGGAATAACGTCCACCATAGAGACTTGAAACCCTATTGGCACAAATAACAATGATACTGTTCTTATTTTCCATACTTTATCTATTTCTACTACTACCAGTACATGTCGATCTTTAACGTTCTCTGCCGTTTTCCAACCTACATTCGCCGACGAAGTGATGATTTTGTTCGTCCGGTTGATCCGCTGATCCTATTTTATTTCTTTTTTTCAGGTCTCTGTCTATTCCTCCGCTCCAAATTGTTCTCGGTCTACCTCGTTTCCTCTCGGTGGCAACTTTAGTATTTCCTTTGGTATTCGTTGTTCATCCATTTTTGGTATATGTCCGAACCAGATACTTTATTTTGTTGATAACTCATCTGCTATTGTTCATGTGATTCGCTTTATTTCAATAATTCGTTCGTTGGTAATCCTTTTTCGTCTAGCTAAATCTTCTTGCCACTCTTCTCAAATAAATCCATTTTCGTTGCCCTCAGCGTTGCCAGTGTTCTTTCTTTAAGTGCCCATACCTCACAGCTCTATACAGTGATATTTTTCACTATAGTCTCATACAGGGTGAGTCATGAGGAACTGTACATACTCCTACCTCGTATAGGGGCTCCTAGGGGGAATAACAAGTGACCATTAAAAAGTGTCTGCTCCCATTGTTTAATAATATACAGGACGAGTTTCGCATTTTGACAGAAATTTATATTCGTCATACTTTTTGAACGGTCAGATCGATGGGTCTCTTATTTTGGTCAATAGTTACACTATTACCACCTAATCAACTGATTTATTCAAACTAGAAAAAAATCAGGTCCGGCTTTAAAAAATTAGTTCGTTTGGGTCTTAGAAAAAATTTCACCCTGTATACGCTTTTTGAAAACTCTAATATTAATTTTACAAATTAGACAAATAGGCAATTAAAATGGCTTATTTATTTTTCCCCACATGATTACTTAATTTTTTATAAAAAAAATCAAATTTGACTATGAATTAAAAATTTGGTAAAGTGAACCATAGATTTAAAAAAAATTAATTTTTATTACAAAAATTAATTTTTTTAAACAAATATTTGATTTATGTTACCACCCAATCAACTGATTTATTCAAACTAGAAAAAAATCAGGTCCGGTATTAAAAAATTAGTTCTTTGGGTCTTAAAAAAAATTTCACCCTGTATACGCTTTTTGAAAACTCTAATATGAATTTTACAAATTAGACAAGTAGGCAATTAAAATGGCGTATTTATTTTTTCCCCGGACGATTACTTAATTTTTTATTAAAAAATAAAATTTGTCAAAATCGCAATTTTACCATAAAAATAAAAAAAATTAAACAACATTTTTCTTAAAATTAAAAGTTTCACCATTTTTTTTTTCTATAACACGTCTAGATCTAAAACTCCCCATAACACTTCTCTTTGGACTCTATAGTTTAACATAGACGTGATCAAATAGATAATTTTTAAATTTTTTCACTTAATTTTTGCGATTTAACTTTGCAATTCACGAAGCTGCACCTTTTATTTTTAAAAATTCATAATTTGCCCATTTGTCTAATGGTAGGGGAGCAAAGTATGCTAAATGTGCAGTTACTCGAGCGCTTTGGGGACCTACTGGGTTGTGAAGAGTAGGTCCTAAAACCAAAAAAAGTTAAGTAAAGTTTTCCATTTTAGTGGGCGCTTGCCATTTTTTAATTTAATTTTCCATTTCCAACAATCGTTTTTTCCGATTATAACGCCATCTATCCATAATTCTAAAAAATGTTTCGAATAAAAGTTACTTATTTTTACATAAGGAATCCAAATCTGCAATAAAAAATGAAGCCTCCTATTTAAGATTTTAAAGTAACCCCCCACCCCACATCCGTGGGGGGTCGTGTTTGGTACCATTCGATAGATTTTTCAAAAATACTGAATAAGTGTATTTTACAGTTTTTCGATCTGATGTTCATTTCGCGAAATATCGCGGGATTCGTATTTAAAATATTAAATTTACCCCCCACCCCTCTCCGTGGGAAGTCGTGTTTGGTATCATTCGATAGATTTTTAAAAAATATTGGGAACATATTTTTTAGTTTTTCGATCTGTAATTCATTTCGCGAAATATTCGCTTTTTTCTTGTGAAACTTTGGGACTCACCCATTTCCTTACGCCAGGCTCAAATCGTCAGATTTTTGAAATATACACTCTTTTGCATGTACTTAACTTACCTTATCTTAATCTGACAATTTCGAGTTTTTTTAAGGATAGATTTTTTTTTTCGGGCCCCCCTTAACGAACTCCCCTGTGTTAAGAGCCAATATATGGTAGAGGTACATCTGCAGGGTACTAGGTTTCTCCCATATGCTAATCTGACGCGCTCGAGTAACTGCAAAAATCCCCGCTTGGGCTCCCCTACCATAATTTGTAAAATTCATATTAGAGTTTTCAAATGGCTTATACAAGATGAAATTTTTTCTAAAACCAAAACGAAATAATTTTTTAAATCCGGGCCTGTTTTTTTTTCTAGTTTGAATAAATCAGTTGATTAGGTGGTAATAGTGTAACGATTGACCAAAATAAGAGACACATCGATCTGACCGTTCAAAAATTATGACGAATATAAATTTCTGTCAAAATGCGAAACTCGCCCTGTATATTATTAAACAATGGGAGCAGACACTTTTTAATGGTCATTTGTTATTCCCCCTAGGAGCCTCTATACGAGGTAGGAGTATGTACAGTTCCTCATGACTCTCTCTGTATACTCCCTTTTTATTTTTTTTGCTGATGAATTAGTCCCATAATTGGTCCCATTGGCTTTTCTAGCTAAGCTAGCTAAGCTAAGCTAAGCCTAATAGCTGCCGTTTTTCTTTCTCTTATGGCTGTGTCTAATGTTCCATCGTGCGAAATATTGATACCACGATATTTGTAGTCGTAGCGGTGCTTTATCGTGGTTATGTCGTCTAATATATCTTTTTGTTGTTCTCCAATGCAACAGTATTCAGTTTTCTTTTTATTGATGTCTACCTATACGAGTATACTCGTATACCTTCAATTAATTTTCGGACCATACGCAATTAAAACCGTCAAAAATTGAGCCTATTTTTAAAGCATATTCGACGTATATTTTAAATAAAGTGGGTGAACATCAACATCCTTGTTATGGGTTGGTTGTATAATATACAGAGTGTTTGGTAAAGAATGGGCCATAGCTTAACCTTAGATTCCTGAGGTTAAAATAGGTCGATTTAAGCTAACTTACCTTAGTATTTACGAAAGTTGATAATATAGTATGATACAGTTGTTCCAAAAAAGGCATAACCCAGACATCCAAAGTGAAAGTTATTCTTCAACACCAAATTGTTCTATATGGTCCATATACTGTTCAGTTAAAAGTCACACCATTTTGATCGTCGGGTTTTGATGGGGAAGAAATTGGTAAATTATGAGTTTTTTACGTTTTTCGTCAATATTTCTAAAACTATGCGGTTTAGCGTGAACAATGTTTTATACTCTATACAGATATGTTCTACAATAAATTTCAAATAAAAAAGGTCCTATGCATAATCTTTCTAAAATGAACGGTTCCGAAGTTACAGAGGTAGCATAGTATAATTGGTCCAAAAAAAGGCCTAATCCCGTCATCCCAAATGAAAGTTTTTCTCCAACACCAAATTGTTCTATATGGTCTACATATTCTTCAGTAAAAAGTTACACCATTTTGAGCGTCGCGTTTGGGGGGAGGGGAGGGGTAAAATCGGTAAATTAGTAGTTTTTTTACGTTTTTCGTCAATATTTTAAAATCTAAGCGGTTTATCGTGAACAATATTCTATACAAAAATGTTCTACATTAAATTTGAAATGAAAAAGGTCGTATGCATAATTGTTCTAAAATCAACGGTTCCGGAGTTACGGAGGGTGTAAAGTGGAGGTTTTCCATATTTTTAATATTGCTTGGGCAAATTGTATTATTATTACTGACGAAACTAATTTTTTTAACAGGATTATGTTTTCTAAATATAATTTGCTATTTCAATGGCCAGTGGTATGTTACTGATATGCCCTTGAAGGAACGTCAACGTCACCAAAAGGCTTCTACAAGCTTAGGCCATATAAATATCTGGTACGGAGAAACCCAATCTGAACTTTCTATGAACAATGTCGCATGAATATCTTTCCAACAGTAAAATTTTCGATTCAAATTTAATATAGAACATTTTTGTATAGAATATTGTTCACGCTAAACCGCTTAGGTTTTGAAATATTGACGAAAAAGATAAAAACTACTAATTTACCGACTTTCCCCCCCCCCTTCCCTCCCCATCAAACCCGACGCTCAAAATGGTGTAACTTTTTACTGAAGAATATGTGGACCATATAGAACAATTTGGTATTGGACGGAAACTTTAATTTGAGATGACGGGGTTAAGCCGTTTTTGGACCAATTATACCATACTACCTTCGTAACTTTGGAATCGTTCGTTTTAGAAGGATTGTTCATAGAACCTTTTTTGTTTCAAATTTAATGTAGAACATTTTTGTATAGAACATTGTTCACGCTAAACCACATAGTTTTAGAAATATTGACGAAAAACCTAAAAAACTCCTAATTTACCAACTTCTCCCCACCTCCCCCCAAACCCGACGCTCAAAATGGTGTGACTTTGTACTGAACAATATATGGACCATATAGAACAATTTGGTGTTGAAGGATAACTTTCACTTTGGATGTCTGGGTTTGGGTCTAGTTATACCATACTAATAACCGAAATACAGGTTGTCAAAGTTAAACTTTTATTTTATTTATTTTTTGAATATTTCCTGACAGGTATGTGGTAACAACACGAAGTTCGGTAAGTGGGGGTTTTTTGACGAGAAACCTAAATTACCCACCAAAAATTATATATTTCCCAGAGGGCGCCACATACGTCTTTCAGCGCTCATTTAATACGTTCAATTTTTTTATACCCCTCTCTACATAATTTTGAGATCAAAGTTTTATTCTCCTATTATTTTTACTTAAAAAAGGTATACTACATTCATCTCACTAAACTCAACAGTTTTCGAGATAAACGCACTTTAAATCTACGATGCAAAATTCTATTTTTTGCATTTAATTGTAGTTACTAAAAACCATTTAACATATCCTTGTCATACTGGGCAGCATGTCTAGGTACTACACACCCTACTAAATTATGTGAAACAAACGGTTCTGGGTACTACCAGTGGCGTACGACGGGGGAAAGTGAATGGCTGATCCTTCCCAAATTACACGACACTAGCGGAATTGCTATTTTAGTACAAGTTTTCGATTACTCAATACTTTCTATGTAAATAATATACTCTTTATTCGTAACGATAAAGTAATTAGTTTTCTAGATATTTGAAGTTAAAAACGAAGGGGCATAATACATTATTTAAAATAACTGTGCCGTTTCATTTTTAACTTCAGGTATCTCGAAAACTAATGACTTTATCGTTACGAATAAAGATACGTTATGCTAGTTTCGTCAGTGGCGTAGGGTTTGGGAAGAGGCAACCATTCACTTACCCCTGTCGTACGTCTCTGGTAGTAGCCAGAATCGATTATTTAACGTAATTTAGTAAGGTCTACAGCACTTTCTGCCAAGTATGACACGGATATGTCAAATAGTTTTAAAGTATTATTTTTTTTTAAATAATTAATTCTATAAATAAGTAATTTATTTCAAACTTTATTTGTGCCCGGTACTGTAAAATTATTTGACATATTATCCTTATCATACTTAGCAGAAAGTGTAGTTACTGTACACCCTACTGAATTATGTTAAATAATCGTTTCTGGCTACTACCAGAGGCGCACGACAGAATAAAGTTAATGGTTTACCCTTCCCAAATTCTACGCCACTGACGAAACTGCTATTTTAGCATAATTTATAATAATTTATTATTAAAAGTTAATAATACGTGCTTTTTAATCTAAGACTTCTTACAAACTTAAATATGATTTCAAAATTAAAGTCATTAAATTGTCTGGCCGAAAAATTTAAGCGAACCATTTAACTTAGTGTTTTGTGCTCTTTTCAAATATGTAAACGGATTTTAAAAATTGCAATATACAGGGTGTTGTTTCAAGGTCACAAAGAATTTATAATTTTTTTGAGTCCCGACCTGGACTTTCCAGGTCGATTTGAGCAAAATCGATAAAACACCCTGTAACTCGGTTGTAAAAATCAGTGAGGCAATAAATGTGGTATATCTAGAACCGCCTCAGTGACCTCTATTCACCATTCAAGTATTTCCATTTCCCAATGAAACACCCTGTATATTACTTACTTACCAAAAACTATGTTTAATATTTGTAGTGCTTTAAGGCTTAAGGCCGGTATACATGAAGCCAGTAAGAAAGCAAGTAAAGTGGTCAGGTTTCTTGTCACAAGTTACTTGCCTTTTGTAAACGTTTGCTTGAGTCATATTTTAAGGCTGGGAAAGTAAAATATGACTTAAGTAAACGTTTACAAAAGGGAAGTAACTTGTGGCAAGTAACCTGCCCACTTGCTTTCTTACTGGCTTCATATATAGCGGCCTTTAGAATGCTTTCAAATTAATTATTAGCTTTATATCCACTAGAAATTGCCAGATAATTAATTATTAATTAACAAAATGGTAATGGTCAAGGTATAAACTTGCGTGACAGCTTAAAATAAAACTGTCATTAAAACAAAGATCACTGGATGATTTCCCGTTTGTGGTTAATCAGCATATAAATAAATCCTTGTCCTTTTAATCAAAATTAGAACTGTAGCAGAAATATTATTAGGGGTGCCCGTCGCAAAAGGATCGTGTAATTCAGTTGACACTTACGAAAGATTAAAATCCGAGCTTGTGGATAACCAGAAGCTCAATCAAAGTTTGTGCTAAAACACACGCATTGCGGTCTTTGTACGCCGAAATTTTCTCCCTTTTGGGATTTCGCGATGCCCATACTAACCCTCAGAACTAATTAGCTAAAATACTGTTAATGTGTGGGCCAGGACTTTATTACTGACATTATATTGACCCCAGAATAAACTTAAAAGAAAATCGTTAAAATAGAATTTTTAACCAAAAAACACTTTCAAAAATGTCTAGCTAATCCATTGTTTTAAATAAAAAAAATCATCGATAGGGCAGTCAATGAGGGTATTTGGCTCCGAATTCCATCCTATTACATAGATTTACTTGATATTTTCACAATAAGTAGGGAATAGCTCAAGAAGCAAAGTCTACCCTATGCCGATGTGAGCTTTTATCTTGGGGGTGGTTCCCACCCCTTCTCGGGGGTGAAAAATGTTTTGGTTAAAATAGCCACGGAATAGGATAGAGAACCTAATTTTAAGCAAAAACTGTTCTATAAATATTTTTTGAAAACTCAATACTTTTTGAGTTATTCGTGGTTGAAAATTGGCCATGTTCATTGAAAAATGACACCTTTTCGGGCGGATTTTTGCGAATACCTAAAACTATGCATCTAACAAAAAACTATATATAAAATATTTCTGTAGGTTATAAAGAAACAAAGAGATTCGTTCCTTCATAAATCTTCTAGTTAAAATACAAAGAGGGATATGGTAGGTAAGAAGAGTTTGTTTTTTTGCTGCATGCTCAAATCGGGGTATTCAACTTGAAATAACAGAGAAACTGTCCATATTAGGTGTATAATGATACTAATAACTGTTGTAGTACGTGAAAAGACCTTTTTAAAATGAGCAATACTAAATGTCGATTACATTCAAACTAAGCGAGATATTCTGCAAAAAAGTTGATGATTAATGTATTTTAAGAAGAGATGAGAAGTATATTTAACCCCACATCCATCAGAATTTAAATACATCGTTTTCTTTCTACAATACTTTTTATTATAGTGTTATTTCTATTTTCAAAAAGTTGGACTGAATTAAAATGAATGGTTTTTGAAAAAAAATAAGATCAAATTATAGAGCGCATTTTCAATTTTTTTTTTAATCTTCGTTTTCCTCCATGTAACTCGAAAAATATAAGAGATTCGAAAAAAAGATACCACACAAAAATGTAGGGATTTTTCAGATAAAAATTACCTTTTTATTTTTCATTACTGCATCTCTTATCATTTTCAAGTTACATGGAAAAAAAGGAAGATTTTTAAGAAAATTTAAAAATGCGCTCAATAATCTGATCTTGTTTTTTTCAAAAACCATTTATTTTAATCCAGTCCAACTTTTTGAACATAGAAATAATACTATAATAAAAGGTATTGTAGAAGGAAAACGATGCATTTAAATTTTGGTGGATGGGGGTTAAAATTACTTCTGATTTTTTCTTAACATACATTAGTTATCAATTTTGTTTGCAGCATATCTCGCTTAGTTTTAATGTAATGAACCTTTAATATAGCTCATTTTAAGGTCTTTTAAAGCACTACAAAAGGTATTAGTAGCATTATACACCTAAAATCGACCGTTTCTCTGTTATTTCAAGTTGAATTCACCAATTTGAGAATGTACCAAAAAACAAACTATTTTCACCTACCATATCTCTTTTTGCATTCTAACTAGAAGATTTACGAAGGCAAGTGTCTCTTTGTTTTTTTATAGCCTACAAAAATGTTTAATATAGTCTTTTAAGTTACATGCATAGTTTTTAAGGTATTCGCAAAAAACCGTTCGAAAAGGTATTATGTTTCAATGAAAATGGCCAATTTTCAACCACGAATATCTCAAAAGTATTGAGTTTTAAAAAAAAATTATAGGACAGTTTTTGCTTAGAATTAGGTTCTTTAGCGAATTCCGTGGTAATTTTAACCAAAAAATTTTCCACCCCTAAGAAGGGGTGGGAACCACCCCCAAGATAAAAGCACACATCGGCATAGGGTAGACTTTGAATTAGGAGATAAGTAGAGGCTAGGCCCAAAATTTCATTAAAATCAATGCAGTAGGATAGAATTCGGAGGTAATATCCTATTCTTGCTCCCATTGACTGGCGTACGAGTAATAGACTATAATCCAATTGCTGTTGATTACCGACCAAAAAATTAATTGAATCGGTCATTTCGAAAACAACATAATTCCATAGAGGTAAAATTTCTTAACTATTCTAAATGGGAAAAATTACTTTTCGGTGCCATGATGATTTCAACATTGAAATCAACAATTCCGCGCGAAAACAACGCAAGTTACTGTTTAGAATATTGTATGACAAGTCAGTATGTTTTTCGATAACAATTTATGTACTTATCCATATCAATGTTAATGAGTTTAAAACATATGAAATATTGTTAATTTTTCGACAATTTAAATACATACATAGTTCTTCCACTCTAACTTTTTAGACAAGACGAAAACGGCGAAATCGTTGGAAAATTATATTCCCATGAGATTTTTTTGCATAATCACATTCGTGAGACACCCCAGAATAAGGTTCAAGAAGTTGCCCACGCGAAAAGTGTTCCAAATTTTTTTTAATTAAATTGCAAAAATAAATTGTTTCGGTCCGAACAAATAGGTTTTTAGGTTTTTTAGACCATTCTGGACAAAAAAGGTAATTTTTCTGTAAAGTTGATAGTTTTCGAGTTATATGCAATTTAAAATTTGAATAACGCGAATATGGCCATTTTTAAGACTTAATAAGTCGGTTAAAAATTATTATTATGAAAGTTAGAAAGTGACTAAATCAAAGTTTAAAGCCCCCCCCCCCCACATGATACTGAACAAATTTGTGTCATTAATTTATTACTAAGCTGTTATTTTTAATTATTAACAATGAGCGGTAAGATCGTATTGACGCGGCTGTAAATGTGAGTGCGAGTGAGATGAACCATTGACTGCCGGAATGGCATCTCTCTCGCACTCACCATTGGCGGCAGCTTAATACGTGCAAGGCGCTCATTATTATTACTTATAAATAACAGCTTAGTAACAAAATAATGACAAAAATTTCTTCAGGATCTTGTAGGGGTGGCTTTAATCTTTGATTTAGTCAGTTTCTGACTTTCATAATATTAACTTTTAACCGAGTTATTAAACCTTAAAAATCGCCATTTTTTGTTTTTTTTTAAATTTTAAATTGCTTATAACTCGAAAACGATTAACTTTAGAGAAAAAATATAAGATACCTTTTTTGTCCAGAATGGTCCAAACATCCTAAAAAATTTGTCCAGGCCAAAAATATTGATTTTTGCAATTTGATTTGATGAATTTTTTTTTAAATTGGACCACTTTTCACGTAGGCGACTTCTTGAACCTTATTCTGAGATGTCTATTGGGATGTAAATTGTTAAAACAAAAAAAACTGACAGGCACTAAAATTTGTAAAGTGTAGCAATGGTAGTCAGTGGCAACATTTTCATCACAAATTGATCCCACTTCGCTTATGTCGTCTTGTACCTCATCAAGTCATTTCAAAAGAGTTTCCTCGTAGTCTTTATCCCCTTATTTCAACTTTTTGATGAACTGGGGCGCATAATGTTTAATGACGAACTGGGCACAAGCACTAACGTCTATTAGATGGAAATCACACTTTGAGTATAAATATCTTTCGAATAACTACCTGCCGCAAATTGCCGAATTCAATACTACTAAATAACAACCCAACTTAAAAAGTCATAAACGGGTGACCTTCAAAATTTTCTAGGAAGGGAAATATCCCACTTTCAACAAGCGATGCCGTCTGAGAGACGGTGTGTTAGTACTTAAGGGTTAAGAAGATATAATATTTCCTAAGGTTGAGAGATACAAAACTATCGAGTGAATTACATAAAAAACAATTAATATTTTTAATAAATCAAACCTTTGGGGAAACAATACAAATGCAAATTTTTCACAAATTGAATTATCAACACTACGATATTACTAATACTTGTCTTTGTCTGGGGACCCAAAACTCAGTTTTGCAACTCTTCCTTTATTTAACTGAAATATTACATTTATTTTTCTCTGATATACACTGATATTTTTCACTGATATTTTTTCTCTGATATTTTTCACTGGAGTGTTTCTCGATATACAACAGGCATTTGATAGGGTATGGCATCAAGGTCTCCTCTATAAACTGAAATTACACATGACAGACCAACTTCTTTAAGTACCGTGCCCAAATTTTTAGGCGTGGGTAGCTTCCATAACAATTTGTCGATATCGTTCTCGATCTTGTGCGGCATGTAACAATTGATCTGCTGATAAGCCAGTCCATTGACGAAGGTTTCGGAGCCATGAATATTTCTTTCGACCAATTCCCCTTTTTCCGTCGATCTTTCCATTGAGTATTAACTGCAGCATCCTGTATTTGCTACCTCTCATTAGATGCCCCAGATATTCAAGTTTTCTTTTTTTTATCATCTTCATTAAGTCACCTTCGCCTTGACCTACTCTGTTTAAGACTTCTCTGTTTGAAATGCGTTGAACCCAAGATATTCTGAGCATTCTACGATACGACCACATCTCAAAGGCTTCTAATTTGTTCATCATGTTAACCTTCATGATCCAGGTTTCACATCCATATAGTAATACAGAATACACATAAAATTTTAGGAACTTGATTCTTAGTTGTAAGTTCAGCTGAGAGTTGCTCAGGATAGATCTAAGTTTCATAAATGCTCCTCTTGCAATTTCTATACGAGTTTTAATTTCTTCATCCGGATTTAGTGTCTCGTTTATCCAACATCCTAGGTATTTAAAATGGTTAACTTTTGTTATTGATTCATCATTGACAATTAGTTGCATAGGGCCGACGTCTTGTTTACTAACCACAAGTAACTTTGTCTTTGTTGCATTTATGTTAAGTCCGGTATTGGAGCATTCTCTAGTGACTCGATCTATAAGGAATTAAAGATCTTCGATATTTTCAGCCATGATCGCGGTGTCGTCTGCATATCTGATGTTGTTAATAGTTTCTCCCCCGATTCGAACTCCACATTGTCCTTCCAAGGCTTCATTGAAAATTATTTCTGAGTATACGTTAAACAAAGTTGGGGATAACACACAACCCTGTCTGACACCTCTTTGAATGCAAATTTTGTCTGTTTCTTTGCCGTCTACCAGAATAGAAGCTTCTTGATTCCAATATAGATGTTGTAAAAGTCTCAGATCTTTATCGTCTATTCCAATCATTTCTAGATATTCAAACAACCTATCATGTTGAACTCTATCAAACGCCTTCTTAAAATCTATAAAGCAGACGTAAATTGGTTTCTGTACTTCCCATGATCGTTGAAGTAATGTTAACATTGAGAACAAAGCTTCCCTTGTTCCCAATCCTTCTCTGAAACCGAATTGTTTGTTTCCCATTGTCTCTTCACATTTCTGCTTGATTCTATTAAGAATTATCTTAAGAAGTAGCTTGAGAGAGTGGCTCATGAGACTAATTAGTCTAAAGTCTTTACATGATGATGTATTAGGCTTTTTTGGGAGTGGAATAAATGTAGACTCTAACCATATCTGTGGCATCATGCCAGTCTCGTATATATGGTTATAAATGTTTGTTAGTTGTGAGACATTGTCGTCATCCAGAAGTAGTTTGAGCCAGTCTGATGGTATTTGGTCAGGGCCTGGAGATTTCCCATTTTTGCTCTGTTTGATGGCTTTCTCTACTTCCGCTTTTAAAATACTAGGACCAGTATTCGTATACTTTGTGGTGTTAAGTGGTGGCCTCGTATCCAGGAAGAGCTCTTTTATATAGTTAGTCCATTCTTCCTTTTTTTCATCCAAGTCGAGAATTATTTTACCTTTGGAGTTTCTCATAAAGTGAGGAGTTCTTTTTCTCTGAGTGTAGGTAATTTCTTTAAGCTTTTTATGTATATTAAACTTGTCATGTTTTCTTTGTAGTTCTTCCATTTCACGACATCTTTGTTCCATCCAGTCCTCTTTTGCTCGCTTAACCTCGTATCTTATTTGTCTCGTCTTTGTTTTTCTCGTCAAAGAATCTCGTCTTTGTTTTTCCAATTTTTTCTTTGTTGAATAAGGTCTGGTATTTTATCGGTCATCCAGTCCTTTTTCTTTATTGGGTCTTTTTCTGGTTTCAAAACTTCGTTTGCTATGGTGACCATGGCGGAATTCATGATATCTAGATTTTGACCGATATTTTCTTGTCCCGATCTTTCTTACTGTTTTTTAATCTCACGATTTATCTTATTTCCGAACTCATCTGATATTACGGCATTTCTTAGGAGTCGAGTATTAGGTTTCTTCTGCGTTGTGGGGGCTTTTATTCTTTTTAGTTTTAGTTTGAATCCAGCACAGAGCAGATTATGGTTAGTTGCTGCGTCTGCACTTGGGTATGTTTTTGCAGATGTAATACTGTTTCTAAACCTTCTATTAATGATAATGTAGTCAATTTGATTTCTGACTATCTTTCCCTCTTGATCAGCTGGAGATTTCCAGGTATATAGTCGTCTTTTAGGTTGCTGAAAGAAAGTATTTGCTATAATGCATTTCTCTTCTTGGCAGAACTGTATTAGTCTTTGCCCTCTTTCGTTCCTTTCTCCAAGTCCATACTTTCCGGTTATATCTTGTGTGATTTCGGCACCAACTTTTGAGTTGAAGTCTCCCATAATAATTGTAGCTTCATGTTTTTTTGTGCTCCGGAGAATTTGTTTAATTTGGCTGTAGAATTGCTCAATTTCTTCATCTGGTTTGTCAGCTGTTGGCGCATAGACTTGTATTATATTAATATTCAGTAGTTTATTTTGCAGCTGAATCATCATGATACGATCATTGAAAGGGACGAAATTTCGGATACAGTTACGAATTTCTTCTTTGACAATGATTGCGACTCCGTTACGTCTGGGTCCTTCTGCCTTTCCCGAGTGGTATGCAATGTATCCGTTACTCTAAATATGTTTGACCCTAGCCATTTCGTCTCGCATATACCTAGGATAGGAATGTCTAGTCTGGCCATTTCTAGTTGAATATTTTGTAATTTCGCACCTTTAAACATAGTTGTTACGTTCCACGTAGCTATCTTGTGGATTTCCACGACACGGGGTTTTCGTGTGTTGACGACCTGAGAGGCCCCGTGGTCTGGTTGTGATCTTCCTCCCCTGCCGGATCTTAATTTACTTTCAGACTAATTACTTATTACTTTGTGTTTAGAGTAGATTGTAAAAATGCAGTGTATCAAAAAAAAATAAACAATAAAAGCAAATAAATAAAAAAACTGTCACTGTCATTGAAAATCATTATAAACGTCAAAATTCATAAGTTATCAAAGACATTCGATATTACAAAACACTAAGTTTTCAATCTCATAGCACATAAAATAATATCGAAAATATTACTCTACATCCCACCAGATTGAAAACAATGGAAACCTTCTCTGGTTACACCTCCGAGGCTTCTAAAATTTGCAAGCCATAACGGATGCTGAGACTAAAGAAGATGAGAGAATTTTACAATTTATAATTCACGTCACATGTGCTCAGCGCGGTAAAGTTCCAACGAGAATGGTTCCCTTCGTACTCCAATCAGAGTAAACATGTAAATAAAAAATGAATAACCATTTTCAATTTCGTTGCACACGAAACTACAGCTGCATTATATTCTAGTTCAATCAGAGAGTGCAGCAAGCACCTCTACTGGTTTCGAAACTTATTAGTCTCTCATCAGCAGGCACATAATATGCTGCTCTCTCTGACCCAACCAGGATAAACGCCAGCGAGCAGTTACGGATTGCAACAAACGAAATGGCAGGGATGCCCTAGCGGCAACTGCTAGCAAAAGACTAAGTTTTCAATCTAATAGCACATAAAATAATATCAAAAATATTACTCTACATCCCACCAGACTGAAAACAATGGGAACCTTCTCTGGTTACACCTCAGAGGCTTCTAAAATTTCGCAAGTCATAACGGATGCTGAGACTAAAGAAGATGAGAGAATTTTACAATTTATAATTCACGTCACATCTGCTCAGCGCGGTAAAGTTCCAACGAGAATGGTTCCCTTCGTACTCCAATCAGAGTAAACATGTAAATCAAAAATGAATAATCATTTTCAATTTCGTTGCAACACGAAACTACAGCTGCATTATATTCTAGTTCAATTAGAGAGTGCAGCAAGCACCTCTACCGGTTTCGAAACTTATTAGTCTCTCATCAGGAGGCACATCTGCTCTCTCTATCTCTCTCTCTCTCTCTCTCTCTCTCTCTCTGACCCAACCAGGACAAACCCCAGCGTGCAGTTACGGATTGCAACGAACGAAATGGCAGGGATGCCCTAGCGGCAACTGCTAGCAAAAGACTGAGTTTTCAATTATTATATTTGATATTTTTGATGTTATCGTATTTGCTATTATATTATTTTATGTGCGATTAGATTGAAAACTTAGTCTTTTCCTAGCAGTTGCCGCTAGGGCATCCCTGCCATTTCGTTCGTTGCAATCCGTAACTGCTCGCCGGGGTTTGTCCTGGTTGGGTCAGAGAGAGCAGCATATGTGCCTCCTGATGAGAGACTAATAAGTTTCGAAACCGGTAGAGGTGCTTGCTGCACTCTCTGATTGAACTAGAATATAATGCAGCTGTAGTTTCGTGTTGCAACGAAATTGAAAATGGTTATTCATTTTTGACATTCGATATTGTTAATCCTTGTTTAACTTATTGTGATTTCTCTGGAAAAGCAGCTTAATTTTGCGATACTAGTTTCTGTAAGTTAAAAAAAGATCTAGTATAAAAAGTAGTCTGTGAATAATTTCGTGCATGGGAAAAGTTAGAGTGTACTATCTAAGTGTTTATGCATTTTGACTGATTCTTGCTGAAAATAAAGAAAGTTTTACTGATATTAAAAAGTTATGGTTCATTTCACAAACAACATAAGTCCTCAAAAATAAAAACCTAGTAGCAAAAAAACTAAGTAACATTTAGTCTTTTTGTTGTATATATATATATATATATATATATATATATATATATATATATATATATATATATATATATATATATATATATATATCATAAAGGAGTACGACCGTCAATTCCAATATAACAAAGGAGCACTCGTAAGTGTAGGGTTTTATCGGTCAAGTGGGTGAAAAAAGAGACAAAGAATTCAGCTACTTCATCTATTTATTGAAGACGTTTCGTCTACTGCTCAGTAGACATCATCAGTTCATCTACAAAAAGAGTGTTATAAGAAACAACATCCAAAAGAGAGGTAAAAAAGCACTAGCGTTACCTTAAAAAGACATGTAGCAAAAGATAAGATGTACATAGTAAAAAAAAACCTTATCCATGAACCAATGTAATGTATAAGTATGTAACATTTAAGTGTATAGTTAATATTTAAAAACTTTAGTACAGCCAAAGACAAGACCATGTGGTAACAGTCACATATAAAAAACAAGTGGAAAAAAGCTGGCTTGCTTTTTTCAAAGTCAAGAATGAACCAAGAAAAAACCAGATTCACACTTCCAAAAATTTAGTAGTGTTTAAGCATACTTCATTTTAACCTTAGGCAACATCATTAAATGAATATAGTGCTAATATGCAACTTCGAAAATTTAAAGTTGAATAGTTACCAGCAGGTCATCCTAGCCCAACGGACACACAAACTTTGTGTGTCCGTTGGGCTAGGATGACCTGCTGGTAACTATTCAACTTTAAATTTTCGAAGTTGCATATTAGCACTATATTCATTTAATGATGTTGCCTAAGGTTAAAATGAAGTATGCTTAAACACTACTAAATTTTTGGAAGTGTGAATCTGGTTTTTTCTTGGTTCATTCTTGACTTTGAAAAAAGCAAGCCAGCTTTTTTCCACTTGTTTTTTATATGTGACTGTTACCACATGGTCTTGTCTTTGGCTGTACTAAAGTTTTTAAATATTAACTATACACTTAAATGTTACATACTTATACATTACATTGGTTCATGGATAAGGTTTTTTTTTACTATGTACATCTTATCTTTTGCTACATGTCTTTTTAAGGTAACGCTAGTGCTTTTTTACCTCTCTTTTGGATGTTGTTTCTTATAACACTCTTTTTGTAGATGAACTGATGATGTCTACTGAGCAGTAGACGAAACGTCTTCAATAAATAGATGAAGTAGCTGAATTCTTTGTCTCTTTTTTCACCCACTTGACCGATAAAACCCTACACTTACGAGTGCTCCTTTGTTATATATATATATATATATATATATATAAGATGTAGATCTTTCAAACACACTCAGTGAACCAAAGATCCAAGGTTATTGGTTTAACGACCACTCGTACGAAATCAAATAGATGAAATAGAGAATGTGGAAAAATCCCCTTACGAACAATTCACACATATATATATATATATATATATATATATATATATATATATATATATATATATATATATATATATATATATATATATTTGTACATAATATACCTATGTTTCTATGTATTTTGACTGTGTCTTGCTGAAGTTTAGTACAAACATAAACAATTATAATTCATTTCGAAAACAAAATAAGTCTATAAAATTAAAAACGTAATATCAAAAACATTAAGTAACATTTTAGTCATTTTTCGTCTTTTAAAAACATACAATGGCGTTAAAACTCTTCGTGAGTCTTTGCCTCGTTTGTTATTGCCTTCCATGTTTGTCGGTCCTCCTATCTCCTATCATTTTCTCCAGATCCTCTCTGACTACATTTTTCCACCATTTTTTAGGCCGTCTTACAGACGGGTCCCGGTGAATTCGGAACTATTTTAATGCCCCATCCTAATTACAGGCCAATTGATAACTCTGGCCCTCAGGTAATTTTTCGGTAACCAATCTTTTAGACTTGAAATAAACATATGGAAAATCTCTTTGCTTTTAAATTAACAGATGGATTTAAATAATTTATCATTGCTAAATATCTAAATATTGAATTTACAATTACTTGATAAAAACCAAGCTCGTGTAGAGCTATACTTGATGAAAATAATATTTATAACACGTGTTAATGAAACACTATAATATTGTTTCAATTATGTTATTAAGATATTTCAATTTTTGCTATTTTTTATAGGTACATAATATAATACAAATATAATGTTTTTAAGCAAACCAAGAAACATTCGGTTTAGATTTAAGATTTAGGGCCGGTTGTTCGAACGCTAATCAACAATGATCACTATCAAATATTTAATTACTGTCACCAACTGTCAATGTCAACTTTGATTGGGTTGCTGAAAACATAATTGATTATAATTATGAGATTAGTTAATCAATTAACATAACAATTATTAACATAATTCATTAACTAATTTCATAATTGTAATCCATAATTATGTTTTCAGCAACCCAAACAAAGTTGACATTGACAGTTGGGGACAGTAATTAACTATTTGATAATGATCATTTTTGATTAGCGTTTGAACAACCGGCCCTAAAGGTATTAGATTTAATCAATGGTTTCGAATTCACCTGAAGAGAGTTTCGAGTTGGCAGGTCAGGTAGGTAATAGAAAAGTTACGAATTGGCCGGTGTACATTTTGATTTGAAAATTTTTGTCATTAAAAGTTACGAGTTGGCGCGTGTCCTTGCAGACCTTCTCCCATCTGGTCTTCCCAAAAACACATTGGTTAGGCCTTAGGCGATTGTAGTTACTGCGTATCACATGTTTTGCCCATCTTAGTCTATTGGCCTTTATATATTATCTCAAAATATTTTTCTTTCTGAACACTCGTTGTTGTGACTGCATCTCCATTTGTTTGTCACGCTATGTCTGCTAGGGACATATGGTAGGTACTCGAGGGATTTTCTCGGTGAGCGTAAAACACGTTATTATCTAATTTAATATATCTTCAACTTTTTTTGTTGCAATATCTTCTGCAACTCAAAAAGTAGACAATACAAGACAAAATTTAAATCCGCTAAGCGTCCCTTTTTAAAGAAATCGATTTTTTCTAAAAAAAATATAAATTTCTGAAAAGTAACATTTTACATAAATATTTTGCAATAACTATCATTGTAATCGTTTGAAAAATGAAAGAAACGTTTATTCAAACTTCTATATTAATAGTACATGAACACAGCAATATATAAATACAGGGTGGGCCAAAGAAAAGAGTCCACCTCGATATTTGGTAGTAGTTATTCGATTTTAAAAAGATGCCGAAACAGGTCGACTTTTATTTTTATATTACAATTTTTTCCCATATATTTCATACTACTGACGTCATCCACCAGAGCGTGATGACGAAATAGATGATTTTTTTAAATGGAAATAGGGGTCGTGTGTCAGCTCATTTGAAAGGGTGTTCAATTCTCTATTCAGTAATGTAAACATTGATATCATTATTTATACAGGGTGACCAAAAAATATTGTTTGAATTAATTAATTGACGCAAAAAGAAGAATGTACTTTTAATTTATTTAACTCAAAATACATTGAAATGCTGTCAGAAAATAGAAAAAAAAAATGTTTATTTCACAAATAAACATTTTTTTTTCGCTTAAATTAAATTACAAAGAGCCTCCCACCTACCTACAGCAATGTTTATTTACCCAATAAACATCTTTTTTTGTATTTTTCCGTCAGCAATAAAATGTATTTTGAGTTAAATAAATTACATACATTCTTCTTTTTGCGTTAATTAATTTAATTCAAAAAACATTTTTTGGTCACCATGTATAAATAATGATATTATTGTTTATATTACTGAATAGAGAACTGAACACCCTTTCAAATGAGCTACCACACGACCCCTATTCCAATTTAAAAATCATCGAAATCATCGTCATTACGCCCAGATGGATGACGTCAGTAGTATGAAATATGTATTAAAAAATTGTAATTTAAAAAAAAATCTACCTGTTTCGGCGTTTCCTTAAAATCTAATAACTACTGCCAAATATCGAAGTCTACTCTTTTATTTGGCCCACCCTGTATAAACAAATAAATACCTAATTTTTTTCTTTTATCCCTTAGTTTGCAAATTAAAAAAAATATAACGGGTGGAGGATATGCGAGAGGGTTCAAGAAATTCTTCAAACATTTCAGAAATCTATATATGTTTCAGAAAAAATCGTTTTTTTTTTCAAAAAGGGACGCTTAGCGGATTTAAATTTTGTCTTGTATTGTCTACTTTTTTTGAGTTGTAGAAGATATTCCAACAAAAAAAGTTGAAGCTATATTAAATTAGATAATAACGTGTTTCAAGCTCACCGTGTTTTACGTTCCCAGTCAGCAATTAATTTACTTCTCTTTTTGTTAGAGTCCATTCTTCGCATCCACACGTGACTGCTGGTTTTATTATGGTCTTGCATATCTGGATTTTTGCACCCCGTGAAAGAATTTCTGACCTAATTAGATGTTGCGCTGCAAAGAAAGATCTCTTTCCCTTAGTACTTAATTACAAAACCTCAATCCAGTTCTTTATTCGTAAGTGATTGAATATGTTATTTTAACTGTAATCCTCTGCTTTTTTTGTTGTCACATTTCGCGAAAGAAAAGGTCATCGTTCAAGTTTCAACTTAAAAATTTCCCTATAGATTGTCTAGTTTGTATAATAAGAAACCGGTAACACAACTAACACAGTTATCACAAGGTCACAGAATAAAATGGAGAACTCTCTACCATGTATTGTAGTGCTTACCAAGGAATTATAATAGGAAACTCGTAACAGTCTATGAGCTCAATTAGTCCGTGAATTAGCGAATATACGGTGTATGACCATTAGCGATGACGTCACTCGGTATTTATTTGGCGCCAAAACATATGTGGAGAACACGCAACCTTAATGCTATCGACCATTAATCACAATCTATTGTTGTTGCTATTGTTTTAGAAACCTAATTAGCTTTATACGACACAGATACTTTAATTTCTCATTTATTTAGCTAGTGTTTCCAGATACAAGGTAGAGTCCAATAGAAGTCATTTCATTATTGCGAACAATATTCATTTAACATGTTATTTTCATTATTTATAAATATTTCTTAAATAGTATGGTATAGTTAGACCCAAGCCCAGACATCCAAAGTGAAAGTTATCCTCCAACACCAAATTGTTCTATATGGTCCACATAATGTTCAGAAAAAAGTCACACCATTTTGAGCGTCGGGTTTGGGGGGAGAGGGGGGAGAAATATGCAAATCCGTAGTTTTTTACGTTTTTCGTCAATATTTCTAAAACTAAGCGGTTTAGCATGAACAACCTTCTACATAAAATTGTTCTACATTAAATTTGAAATAAAAAAGGCCCTATACATAACCCTTCTAAAATGAACGGTTCCAAAGTTACGGAGGTAGTATAGTATAATTGGTCCAAAAAAAGGCCTAACCCAGACATCCAAAGTAAAAGTTTTCCTTCAACACCAAATTGTTCTATATGGTCCACATATTGTTCAGTAAAAAGTTACACCATTTTGAGCATCCGGTTTGGGGGGGAGATGGGGGAGAAGTCGGTAAATTAGTAGTTTCTTTACGTTTTTCGTCAATATTTCTAAAACTATGCTTTAGCGTAAGGAATGTTCTATAGAAAAATGTTGTATATAAAATTTAACCCAAAAAAGATTCTATACATAATTGTTATAAAATCAACGGTTCCAGAGTTACAGAGGGTGAAAAGTGGAGGTTTTCGATACTTTTGATATTTACCTATTTCTCCCCACTCTCCCCCCCAAACCCGACGCTCAAAATGGTGTGACTTTTTTCTGAACATTATGTGGACCATATAGAACAATTTGGTGTTGGAGGATAACTTTCACTTTGGATGTCTGGGTTTTTGGTATAGTTATATCATAAATATTGCCCAAAAAATATAAAAAGTATCGAAAACCTCGACTTTTCACCCTCCGTAACTCTGGAACCGTTGATTTTATAACAATTATGTTTAGAACATTTTTTGTTTTAAATTTTATGTAGAACATTCCTGTATATAACATTGTTTACGCTAAAGCATAGTTTTAGAAATATTGACGAAAAACTTTAAAAACCTACTAATTTACTGGCTTTTCTCCCATCTCCCTCCCAAACCGGACGCTCAAAATGGTGTAACTTTTTACTGAACAATATGTGGACCATATAGAACATTTTGGTGTTGGCGGAAAACTTTTACTTTGGATGTTTGGGTTAGGCCTGTTTTTGGACCAGTTATACTATACTACCTCCGTAACTTTGGAACCATTCATTTTAGAAAGATTATGCATAGGGCCTTTTTTATTTCAAATTTAATGTAGAACAATTTTGTATAGAGGGTTGTTCATGCTAAACCGCATAGTTTTAGAAATATTGGCGAAAGACTAAAAAAACTACAAATTTACCGATTTCTCCCCCCTCTCCCCACCAAACCCGACGCTCAAAATGGTGTGACTTTTTTCCGGACATTGTGTGGACCATATAGAACAATTTGGTGTTGAAGGATAACTTTCAATTTGGATGTCTGGGTTATGCCATCTTTTGGATCAACTATACTATACTATAAAGTGTTTGTTTAGCTACTCAGTTATTACCTAAATTAAATTGATGTACATTCATTGTCACATTTATTACATTTAGATATAAGAGCGCGCATCGGCTAGATCAACCTTCAACCGTATGGGGGCCTTCTTCAAGAGCCACAACCTTTCTCTTGGTACAAAAGTAAGAATGCTGAGATGCTACGTCTTCTCTCTTTTTTTATGGTCATGGGTTTGAATCATGAACCTTGAACGAAGATATGTGCTGAAAATTGCAAGCATTTGAGATGTGGCTATATCGGAGAATTCTTAAAATCCCATGAACTGATCGGGTTACAAATCAGGAGGTCTTTGGAAGAATGGGGAAGAACCGAGAAATTCTAACCACCATCAACATCAAATATCTTATTTATAGTATTTTTCTTTTAGTAGATGATCCAATGTTTAAAATGACAATTTTTGAATTTTGGTCCGATCATTTGTTGCTTCGGAAATTGCAAAATAAGACTAAAATTTCGAACATAAAAAAATTGTGTCATTTTAATCACTCCGAAAACATTTTACTAAAGTAGCGTCATTATTGGCTTATAAACAATGTTAATATTGACTGTAGGCTAAAGCTACAATGGGATTTAAAAAGCTGGTATTTATACAAGAATTTTCAAGAAAAAACTTTTCATCTAGGTTAATTACGGCAAAGTAAGCCACTTTTTTTATTTAAGTGACGGCTATTTTATTTATAACAATTAAGCAACCTAACTAGCGCTATTTTGAATTGAAGGTATCTAGTTTATGTGTAAAAGTTTGAGTAAACTTTGAACTTCAACAGAGTGATTAATAAAGCTTTAAATTGACGTCCTAACGAAATCAATCCTTGGTCGGTGGAGGGGAATTATAAACATCCGTGCACTCAAAAAATGAAAAATGAAACTGATTCTTCAAACATATTATGCTACGATTAATATCTCCAGAGCTTGTTGATGGATTTTGATCATAATTTTTTTAATTTGTATGTACTCGTAGTCTTATAGAGTATGTTAGGTACACATATCCCCACCTAACATTATAAAATGTTAGGGGGAACCCCCTTATCACTCAGGGATATGAAAAATAGATTACGACCGATTCTAAGACCTACCAAATATACATATATAATTTCATAAAAATCGGTCAAGCGGTCTCGGAGCAGTATGGCAACTAACACTGTGACAGGAGAATTTTATAGATGTAAATATATAGATGGCTATTAACAAATAGGGGTTGGTGATAGAAGAGTGAAAATTAAGAGTTATCGGTATTTTTTAATTCTACATCATATAAAATTAAGGTAGACAATTTTGTCCAAAAAAATATAAAAAATATCAGGCATAACTTTTGAGCATGAAAAATAGATTAAAACCTATTCTCAGTCCTATAGGATATACGTGTAAAATTTCATAAAAATCGGCCAAGCCGTTTCGGAGTAGTATGGTAACTAACACTGTTACAGGAGAATTTTATGGATATAGAAGTATCTGTGAATTAAATAATAAAAGTGGCTAACTATGACCGTAATTAACCTAGGCGAAAACTTTTTTTTGAAAATTTGTGTAAAAATACCAGCTTTTGATATCCCAAAGTTTTGATTTACTCTACAGTCAATATTAACAAAGCTATACAAATTGTTTATGAGCCAAAAATGACTCTACTTTAGTAAAATGTTTTCGGAGTGATAAAAATGACTTTTTAATGATTTTTTTAATATCTTGAAAATATATCCATTCTTCTTTTATGTGGTTGCCACAGAATTGCTATATCGTTATTATTTTCTGAACAATAACATTGCGAAAAAAAGCTCTTTGGGACAGACAAATTGAATAAAATTTAAACTAGTTGACGAATCGTCTTAAAATTTTTTGTGCATTATACGGACTATTTGACTCAACTTTTCATGCAATATGATAGTCTTATGGTCATTTTCGCAAAAGTTATAGCAAATTTTTTATTTTCGAAATTTTAGTCTTACTTTGTAATTTCCGAAGCAACAAATGATCAAACCAAAATTCAAAAACTGCCATCTTAAATCTTAGCTCATCTACTAAAAGAGGAATATTATAAATAATATATAAAATTACCCTATATGTTCCTGTAGCGATTTAAACGAAAAAACTGCCATTTTTGACCCTTATTTGTTAATAACTAAAATTCTCGTCCGAACTGTGACAGGCACTTTTGTATTTATAATGTATTAGGTATAAAGTACCCAAAAAACCCATTTACAACCTGGCTGCTCAAGTGTCCCGACAAAAACCTTATTTCTCTGGACTATTATGACTTTACAATTTGTAACCTCTTTTAGCTGTCTTCTTCTACACAGCACATAATTTATCTGACTTCCCCTTCCCACGTTCTATTGGTAACATCGTGTTCTTCAGTCTTCTTAAAGAACGGAATGACCACAGACAAATCCCATGCCACTGTTAATCACACTATTTCCTTCATCATTTCTTATTCCCATTCCAAAACATCCATTAACTCCTTCTATTCTCGCTTTTTCCCTACCTGGGACATAACATAACTAGGAAAATAGATTTTTGGATTTTTAACTGGATGCAAGCCGCACAGGACAGAGTCACATGGAAAGAGCTGAGGGAGACCTATGCCCAGCAGTGAACGCGTACGGTTTGATGATGAATGGTTTTTAACAAAAATATTATCATTTTAATTGCAAAATTACTCTAGTACAATACATAGGGGAGTGCAATTAGAACGAAAACATGCATTGTTTCGGAAAAATTCAAACAAGCGTATATTTTTCTAAAACTTTTTTGTTAGCTTATATACATGTAGTCCATGTGGTGAGATCGCTCCCATCTGAAAAAATTCGGTTTTCTGATTCGGTTTCTTTGTGGATTCCTATTCAAAAATGTCCCCTTTAAACAAATCTGAAGGGTGCCGGGCGGAATTTTTGGGCAGAAATTGTTTAAATAATTTTTTTAAACAAATACAAATGATCAGGTTTTTTTGTTCTCAAATATATATTTTTATGTTTTTTGGGTCATTCTAAACAAGAAAGGTATCTTTTAATTTTTCTCAAAAATTGATAGTTTTCGAGTTATAAGCGATTTAAAATCTGAAAAATCCGAAAATACGCATTTTCGAGGCTTAAAAACTCATATTTAAATTAGAATTTTTGAGGTTGCCAGATACTTTGTTTGAAGGTTGAACATTCAGCTTCAAAATTCTGAAGAGTGATCGCGTCTAACTTTAATTTTTACCGTTGTTTTTTAATTGTTAAATATGCATGTTTATCCGATTTGTTTGCCGGTGCGGCGCGCTCTGTTTCAAAAACCTCCTATTTTCCTCCGAAAAATATTTTTTCTAGATTCTTTGGGATATTCTAAATAAAATAGGTTTCTTGACATTTTTCTCAAAAGTTAATAGTTTTATAGTTATAAGCGATTTAAAATCCGAGAAATAACAATAAACGTATTTTCGGTTTTTAAATCGTTTATAACTTTAAAACTATTAACTTTTGAGAAAAATGTCAAGAACCTTTTTTTATTTAGAATGTCCCAAAGAATCTACAAAAAATATTTTTCGGAGGAAAATAGGAGATTTTTGGAATAGAGCGCGCCGCACCGGCAAAAAAATCGGATGGACATGCATATTTAAACAATTAAAAAACAACGATTTAGATTCGGGTTAGACGCGATCACTATTCAGAATCTTGAAGCTGAATGTTTAAACTTTAATTTAAGTGTATGGCAACCTCAAAAATACTAATTTAAATATGAGTTTTTAAGCCTCGAAAATGCGTATTTTCGCATTTTTCAGATTTTAAATCGCTTATAACTCGAAAACTATCAATTTTTGAGAAAATTTACAAGATACCTTTCTTGTTTAGAATGGCCCAAAAAACCTAAAAATATATATATTTCAGAGCAAAAAAACGTGATCTTTTGTATTTGTTTAAAAAAATTGTTTAAACAATTTCTGCCCAAAAATTCCGCCCGGCACCCTTCATATTTGTTTAAAGGGGACATTCTTGAATAGGAAGCCATTAGGGATTGCAATTGCTGGATCCAGCATGCAGCAATCCAGCTGGATCCAGCGCTTTTTTTTACATGCTGGATCCAGCAAACTGTGCTGGATCCAGCAGCGTGGATCCGCAAACGTGTCAAGTTCGAAATAAGTTACTGAATGTCTTCATTAGCCTCTTTATTCAAAGCCGTGAGTCGGCAACTTGCCATTATATCGCGCTGGCAGTAGTTCAGTATGCTGAAAAACTTCTATAGCTTAAAAGTTTGAATCAATAAAGCGTTAATATACATTGATTCTGCGATAAAATTCTCTGCTGGCGAGTGGTCAAAAATCAATGAGTTAATCGCCACTTCTAACCGGCTGTAGAAGCTCTTTGCAGAATAGAGTCCACTTTGTTAACGGTCGACACAATCATGAAATTTTTCTTAGACAAACTAAATAGCCGGGACTCTAGCATTAGTGCCGATCTACCGGAAGCACTACGCAACAGTATGACGAAGGACTAAACAATCCTGGTTACTTACCCATGCCGAAAAAGAATGCAATGCGACAAGAGATGAAAAATTTGTTGATTCGTATAAATAAACAAGTAACTGTGGAACCAGTGCAAGATATAATGGAAGAAGATAGGCCAACTAATCCGGAGCCCGTGAATTTTACTTTGGAACAAGAACTTGAGATTGAATTGAAACGATAAAGAGAAAACATTTATAGCCAAAAAAAAACTAGGTCTCAAAAAAATTACGAAAAGATTTTGGAAAAGGAAATGGCGGTGTATGAGACCGAAGGAGTGAAAGGCGATCGTTTGTCAATGGTCTATGACTATTTTATGACCTTAAAACCGACCAGAACAGAGGCCGAAAGGGCTTTCTCCGCAACCGGCTATATGTGCAGTTCTGTGCGAAGTAGGTAAGGCCTATGCTATTAAGGTATCACTTTCAAAAAACTAAATAATTCATGTTTCTGTTGTTCAAAAATTTAGCATACAGACAAAAAAAAAAACATTAAAATCGTGTTTTTATTTTGATTCCACATTTTGCTGGATCCAGCTGGATTCAGGCCAATCTTGCAAAAATCCAGCTGGATTGAAAATGCTGCTGGATTGCAATCCCTAGAAGCCATAAAGAAACCGAATCAGAAATTTTTCCAGACGGGAGCGGTCTCACCAGATGGACTAATGTTAAAGTAAAAAGTTCTACTCGCAGATTTGGCCGCTAATTGTTTATTAATTGTTTAAATAATAACAATTGTTTTGTATAAATTATTTTAAAAATATCATTGAATTCATCATTTTATTTTGATCAAATATGTTTGTATTTTGTTTTTGATTATGCTGAATCCGAATATGGCATTACAATTTGAAAATACAGTATGTCTGCGTAGCTAGGAACCACACGGAAAATTTTTTTATTATCAACTTTACGAAAAAAAGATATTCTTTATAAAATGCTCTACCTGGTCAAAAATCTAAGATACAACCATCAGATATCAAACTTTTTCAATTTTATACGAGGTATGTAAAAAATATGAATTTTAGTTAGAGTTAAGTGCCTTTATGTCACAATATTTTAATTAGAAGGATGTTATTGAACACTGAAACATATTTTTTAATTCTAAACAACTTTCCTTAACAACAATTTTTGATATTGTGAAATATACTTTGTGAAGTGTACTTTACTCTTGAGTGAAATTCATATTTTTTTATATACCTCGTATAAAATTAATAGAATTTGATATTTGATGTTGCATCTTAGATTATATACGATGCAGAGTATTTTATAAAGAATAACTTTTTTTCATAAAACTGATAATAAAAAAGTTATCAATAGGTTCCAAGTTACGCAGACATACTGTATAAGAGCTAAAAAAAAATTTTTGTTGAAAATTTGTTATTGCTGAAGCTTATTATTAAATGTATTTTAGGTAAGTTTTACAGAAAAAAGTTTTGATCACTTTGTATAAACATTTTTGTAGCTGGTAATTTTCGGTTTTTGTATTACATTTTTGTTATCTTTCTTAATTTTCTCAAAAAGAAATAGTTTATTTCATTTCTAAAGTAAAATAACTTAGTGCATTTTAAAGATTACATCCTAAGCTTTAAAAAAGCGTATATAGAACTATAATAACTCTGGTCAAACTTGAGTAATACCGTCTTAAAGTGGTGGTAATTCTGTAAAACTACGAAGTTTTCAAAAATTACATTTT
Source organism: Diabrotica virgifera virgifera (assembly GCF_917563875.1). NCBI lineage: Eukaryota > Metazoa > Arthropoda > Insecta > Coleoptera > Chrysomelidae > Diabrotica > Diabrotica virgifera. The sequence continues at coordinate 85,418,560 of NC_065445.1, read as the reverse complement.
TTGAGACGTCGTATCATTTGAATTAAATTTTTGAGATTTTTTTTTAATGAAACATAGTTTAGTGAGATGTTTGAAATGTAAGTTGTGCAAAATTGAGAGTCTTATAAGAAAAATTGTATTAGTTACACATTTTAAAATCATTTTTAAACAAAATTCATGTTCACTTTCCGCCCACACCGTTCTTATGCCCATACATTTTATTTCTTTTTATTATAACCATAAGATAGCTTAAGTATTCTTCTTTCATGTCCATCTTGTAAAACTTCATTTGATCCATTAGTTAAAGAATTACATTAAAATAACTCAACCGTGCACTTCGCCGTACGCTAGTTTGCAGTGCACCAATGTTTGTGAGAAGGGCGACTTTAGCGTTATAAATAAAAAATTATAGAAGCTACAGATTTAACTTTAGAAAAATTTTTATACAAGGTTTTTTTTGTAAAATTTCCTGAATTTTTCAATGGTCAAGTCGGTTTTTTTCTAAAATTTATATTTTCGGAGTTATTTAAAAAAACATCCAATTTCGTAGTTCATTTGTTTAATAAAAAATGAAGCACCCACTTCTCGAGTAGAACTTTTTGATATGTTGTTTATTAAACATTTCTGAATGAAATTACAAAAAGTTCTATCTTGTTTGAATTTTTCCGAAGTGAAAATCTATATGCACTCCCCTAACAATTAAAAGTCGTTAAAAATTTCAATTGATCATCCATCTTTACTTTTGTCTATCGAAAACCAAAAAATCTCTCTGGTATATTGTTCATTTGGTAACATTGCACGCATGTTTTCGAAACTGGGGCATTCGGTTGTTTTCTTCCTATAAATCTGGCTTATGCTACTATATTAGATTTTTGCGGCAATCCTTCCGCATGTCGGATTATGTAATTTAAAAAATGCGTATTCCAAACATTTCTGGTGTATGTATAACTTATATTTTATTATATTCTCTCAATACTTTTGTAGCTTTTATTAAGGAACGTTAGTGAAGTTAGCGACTGTTTAAAATATGTTCTCTTGAGTCAAATAAGTTAGGAGTTATTATTTTATTGCGTTGTTTTATTTTAAACCACATAAAGTTAATATTCAGAGTAATAAGCAAATTTTTTAAAACTCTTGTATCTTTTCTTCTTTTCTTTTAAACTTCTGGCATGTAAACCAGGTAAATATAAGGTAACATAAAGCTTTAAATTATTTTACTTTACTAAAGTAATCATTATTTTTGTCAATTTAAAAAAAAATTAATTGAAGTAATAAAATTTTCGAGTAAGAATATTTGAATTAAATATGTAAATGTAAAATAAATTAATAGATGAACAGTGAATTCACTCCAGAGGAAAGGTCGTTATACAAATGTAAACATTTGATTTGTAATAAAATTATAAAAGCTAAAAATTTGTATCTAACCTTTTTAACGTTATTTGTTAATAAAATCCTTTCAATCTATACTCAAATTTTATTTTGAAACACCTTATTTATTTTATATAATAACTGAATTTACTATCAATAGTTATTTATGATATAAGTGTTAAAAGTACACGTTTAAGGCACGCATGTAAAAGTTTGCAGAATTCACATGAGTGCCTTAAAAATGTACTTTTTAACACGCATATCATACAATATTTTTTCTACAAACGTAATTACAGGACAATATCTACAAAAACTTTTACTTAAACTTGACTGACATTCCATTTCTATATTTTTTTGACGTTACATCAAAATTGCCTATACGGTCAATACGAACTGCAGTGCTTTAAAAATTTTAAAGCACTAGTGCCTTAAAGTAGCATTTTTAACGCTCGTATGGAGTGCTAAAATAGTTCTTTATCTTTCTTCTTCTTCTTAGCCTTCTATCGTCCACGTTTGGACATAGGCCTCTCCCAACTCCTTCCATCGGTCTCTATCCTGAGCAACATATTTCCAATTCGTTCCGGCTACTCTTTTAATATCATCAACCCATCTCATCTGTGGTCTTCCTCTCGGTCGTTTACTTTGGTAAGGTCTCCAATGTTGTATCGTGGCATTCCAACGTTGGTCTTTTTGTCTAACAGTGTGGCCTGCAAAGCTCCATTTAAGTTTGGCAACTTTTGTTGTTATGTCCTCGACTTTTGTTTTTGATCTTACCCAGTCGCTCCTCTTTTTATCTGACAGTCGTATACCTAACATTGCTCTTTCCATAGCTCTTTCTGTTGTAGCTAGTTTATTCATATTTGCCTTGGTTAGGGTCCAGGTTTGACACCCATATGTCATGATAGGAAGGATGCACTGGTTGAACACTGTGGTCCTCAAATATTGAGGTATTTTGCGGTTCTTAAGTATCCAACCAAGTTTTCCAAATCCTGCCCATGCTAGTCTTGCTCTCCTATTAATTTCCGCACTTTGGTTTTCTTTGTCAAGTTTCAGGATTTGGCCTAGGTAGATATATTCCTGGACTTTTTCTATCTCACTGCCATTTATAGTTATGCGTCTGGGGTCATCTATGTTTGTCATTATTTTTGTTTTCTTCATGTTCATTTTTAGACCGACGTATTGGGAGCTGCCTGCGAGTTCCTCTATCATAATTTGCAGTTCCTCGAATGAGCTCGCTATAATCACAATGTCGTCAGCGAATCTGAGGTGATTTAGCTTCTTGCCATTAACGTTAATGCCATAGGTTGACCAATTTGTCGTTTTGAAGACGTCTTCTAGTGCTAGGTTGAAAAGCTTTGGCGATATTACGTCTCCTTGTCTCACGCTTCTCTTAATAGGGATGGGATTTGTATTTTCTTCTAGTTGTACTATCATAGTTGCATTTTCATATATAGTATGTATTAGTTGTCTATATCTCGAATCTATTCTACAATTATTAATAGCTTGTTCTATGGCCCACATCTCGATACTATCAAACGCCTTTTCATAGTCTACGAAGGCAAGAAATACGGGTAGTTGGTATTCATTTGCCTTCTCTATCAATGTTCTCATTGTCAGCAGATGGTCTGATGTACTATATCCTTTGCGGAAGCCAGCCTGTTCCACTGGTTGGTAATTGTCCATTTTGTAGGTCAACCGGTTGTTAATAATTCTCATGAATAGTTTGTATACTTGACTGAGCAACGATATCGGTCTATAATTCTGTAGGTCACATTTGTCCCCTTTTTTGTGTAAAAGTATTACTAGACTTTCGTTCCAGTCTTTAGGGATCTTGCTATTATGGATATGGAGACATTTATTAAATAGCTCTGTTAGTATAGGGATTGTTACTGTCTTGCTTGTTTTCAAGAGCTCGGCAATTATACCGTCCTGTCCTGAAGCTTTATTATTTTTTAGTTCTTTTAAAGCTCTTTCTATTTCGAATCCCTTTATATTTGGTAGTACTTCTGATCCCACGTTTTTTATTTTTCTTTTGACGTTCTCCTTTGTTGATTCATTAGGCTGGCTTTGCGAGCTGTACAAGCTTTTGTAGAAGTCTTCGACTATTTTTGTTATTTTATATTTGTCCTTCTCTTCCTTACTATTGGCGTCTTTAATTTTAATGATTTTTTGAACACCCAATGCGGGTCTTAGACATTTTAAGCCTCTGTTGTTTTCAATGACTCGCTCTATTAAGTTCTCGTTCCATTTTTGTAAGTCGCGTTTTAGTTCTTTTCTAATTGTTTTATTAAGTTCTATGTATTCTTGAGTATGGCGTTTGTTTTGCGTTAGTAGTTGTCGTCTTTCCGTCATTAGTTGTTTAGTTTCGTTGCTTATTTTGTCTTCTTTAGTACTTGTTTTCTTTGCGACCTGTAGTCCGGCTTCGAGAAGGTTCTTATTGATGTTTTTGTTAATTTCGTCAATTTCATCTTGATTATGTGAAGGATCATATTTGAACTTATCCGCTAAGACCTCTCGGAATTGCTCTTCATTTGTTTTTACTTTAAAGGCATCTATTCGCGTTGTTTTTTTAAATATTCTTTTCCTCTCTTCTTTCATGTTAATATTTATTTTTGCTCTAACTATACGATGGTCACTACCCGTTGTTACGTTGTTTATTGTTGTTACGTCTTCGAATATTCTTTTGTTGTTTGAGAGAAAAAATAGTCTATTTCATTTTTGGTGGTTCCGTTAGGTGCAACCCATGTCCACTTTCTGTTAGGTTTCTTTTTGTAGAAGGTATTCATAATATACATGTTTTCTTGTTCCAGAAATTCCATAAGTTTTTCTCCCCTTGTGTTTCTTGTGCCGAATCCAAAATTTCCAATCTTGCTTTCAGAGTCTTCAATCTTACTTCCAATTTTGGCGTTAAAATCTCCCATTATTATTATTTTGGATTCTCTGTTGGTGTCTATAGCTTTTTTAAGATCTTCGTAAAAAGTATTTATTTCTTCATCAGTTGCCTTTTCAGTTGGAGCATAAACTTGCACAATCTATAATTTGGTTTTTGGATTTAGTTTTAAAATCATGTATGTAACCCTGTCTGAGATGCTGTCAATTATTTGAATTTGTGATTTTCTCTTCTTGTTGATTAAGAAACCTACTCCACCGTATGTATAGTCTTCATTGCCTTTATAATAGAGCCTGTTGCCTGAATGTAAGTCCACATACCCTTCACCTCTTCTTTTAACTTCTGATAGTCCCATTATATCCCAATTCATATTCCCTAATTCCTCTTCTAGTTCGTAGAGTTTTTCGTCTTTTGCCATGGAACGGATATTGTAAGTTGCTATATGGAGTTGTTTGTTGTTCTTCTTTTTCAATGTCGACTTGCCTCCCCCAGAATCCTCGAGGCAGACCGTTATTTCGGTGTGGGACTGTGGAATAAACTTCCTACCCACCTGGGGTATCTTCCGTATATCTGTTGAAACCGACATTTTTGATTTGTGGAGGTTTTGGCCATAACCCACCACGCTGGCCAGACGGGTTGGTGGGTGGGAGGGGATATTAGGGAAGGAATTTGGGGTTTGGATAGGATAATACGGAGGTTGGGGCCTGGTTACCTCTAAATAGGAAATGGAGGAAAAAACCAGTTCTTTATCTACTTTATGTCATATTTTGTATAAGTTTTTAGTTTGTGAAAACTGTCATTATAGATAGCAGTGCGTGAAGGGTTTAAAGTGTGCGTAAAGTAACAATGTATTTTAAATGGGATTTACTTTTTCGCACACTTTCAATGGGTTTTTTGGCACACTTTCATATAATCAAATATCCTTAACTTTCGCGTTGTCATGGTGATGACAATATGAGTAATTACTTACAACAAAATTTTTGGCAGTTTTCTGGTTTGAAAGTAGTTAGGATTTTTAAATGTCAAAGTTCTAAAAATTGTAGAATAGAAATGAATTCCAGTGACGAAGAGTTACAGTTTTTTTATTTGTTTATCGTAGATAAAATATTGTATGAAACTGTGCGTGAAGTACTTTTTGCGAACTTACGCGATGTATAGCACTGTTCGCAAAAACTTCACGAACGTACGTACTTCACGAACTGTTTCATAATAGTTATTTATGAAACAGTTCGTGAAGTATGCTTTTTGCAAACGCACGCATTTTTAGAACACGAGCGACAACGGAGCGAGTGCTATACATCGCGTAAGTTCGCAAAAAGTAGTTCACGCACAGTTTCATACAATATTTTATCTACTCTACCATAAACAAATAAAAAAAACTGTAACTCTTCGTCACTGGAATTCATTCCTATTCTACAATTTTTAGAACTTTGACATTTAAAAATTCTATTTTCTTTCAAATCACAAAACTGTCGAAACTTTTGTCGTAATTTATTGCTCAGTATGTCATCACCATGACAACGCGAAAGTCAAGGATATTTGATTATATGAAAGCGTGTTAAAAACAGTGCGAAAAAGTAAGTCTCATTTAAAATACATTGCTACTTCACGCACACTTTAAACACTTCACGCACTGCTATCTATAATGACAGTTTTCACAAACTAAAAACTTACACATAATATGACATAGAGTAGATAAATTCCATTTTTAACACGGTTGTAGAAAAATTATATTTATATTTTATTAATAATTTAATATTTAGTTTGACGGTTCTGTCAGAAGTAAACAACGTATGCTTTGTTGATATGTTAACAAATGGCGTTAGGGGCAAATAATAATTTATTGAATTAATTCAATATAACACAATTTACTATTAACTCTACTAAATCACAATTTTAGTTGAAAATTGCACAAGAAAATAGCTTCAGAATAATAACATAATTTGTTTAAAATCTAAATAATATAAAAATTATTAATTTCCTTTATTCAATTTACTACCAAATTATTATTAATGTAACGTACCTAATTTTTTTTAAATATAAATAATAAAATTACTTATTAGATAGATGAATACGAACTATTATACAAGCCCAATAAAATTTAACTTTTCAGTCCGATTATTACTTGTCTATGTAGTATGTATTTCCTTATTATCGTTTAATTAATATTTTATACTGTTTCAGAAATATTCTTTGTATTTAATTTATCGAGTCTCTAGTTTTACGCAAAGCAAATGCTTTTGAAACATGTTAAATTCTTACACTTGCTTTAAGTATTTGCTCTTGTGTACCATCTACAAGGAGCAGTCCGTTTCGTATTTTATTTTTCCTAGAGCCGTTCTATTTACTTTTAATTACGTCCAAAGGTGACGACGAATTCCTAACAATGTTTTCAAGTTGTTAAAATAGTTGAATGTATATCGAGATAACATGGATAAAAATCGGAACAGATGAAAAACTAAATGAATACAAAAGGAAAAAACAGGAAGCGGCAAAACTATGAAACAAAAGATCAGAATGGACAAAAGAGCAAATGGAAGTAATAGAAGCCAACAACAAAGACAACAAAAACTGTACGAATATGTTAATAATCAATGTAAAAACAATAAAACAACAGTGTTGTGAAAACAAAGTTAAATTAATTCGCTTTATGTAAATCTCTCTTGTAAATTTTTGGGACAATCTGTATGTGGGTTGAAAATATATTTTAGTTCTCATTTTCTGAAAGGGATGTGATCCACATAATAAAGATATAGATTAAGTTTATGGCAACATCTCTATAAACTCCAACAAATGTTTTGGAAAAAATGGTCAATCGACTACTTGAACAGACTCCAAAATCGCCCTAAATGGTTTTTTCCTCATAAAAACCTAGAGCCCAACGATCTCGTCTTGTTGATTGAAGACAACACTCCTCCTCTTTACTGGGCTCTAGCGATTGATGTCTTTCCCGGAAAGGATGGCCGAGTAAGAGTTGCATCGGTCAAAACTAAAGATGGAGTCTTCAAGCGCTCTATTACTAAATTGTGTCCTCTACCAAATGACTGTTTAAGTTAAGTTAAGATAAGTTTAGTGTTTTCTTTTAGTAATGTTATAAGTTGATTTATGTTAGGTTAGTTTTATGTTAAAGCCAGTGCTTCAAGTCGGTGGAGTATGTTGTGAAAACAACAGTTAAATTAATTCGCTTTATGTAAATCTCTCTTGTAAATTTTTGGAACAATCTGTATGTGGGTTGAAAATATATTTTAGTTCTCTCAAAAGTTTATGTTATGTAGGCACAAAAGATAACGCACATGTGGTTGCTATTAGAAGAGGCATCTAGCCTCGCGAACTAAGAAAAACATGTGTGTCGCTCTTTTTCAGGCAAAAAAGTGTAAATTAAGATATTAATGCAGTGATTTTGAATAGAATTTTAGGCAGTCCTTTTTAGAGTTCTCTGCGGTGAACACTTCTGTGTGTCTGTTCCTCTTTTCGCCGTGAAGATACGTTACGCTCTCCGCAATAATAAGGTTAAACACACTCTCTCTCTCTCTCTTTCGCTATTAAGACAATTAATCGTTAATTCCGTGCATTTGTTAAACTCGTTGTTGTTAATAAATGTTTTGTTCGCTTAACACTTTTATTTCTCGTTTGCACAATCCTTTATATCGTGTTTATTAGTAACTATAAAAACAGACCAAATAAATCTTAGGACCAGCTGACCTAAAAGTTCACTATTTTGTTAATATCGAAGAACATTTCTCTGCTACATGACATACGCGTGTGGCCTTAAATATTCACCTATGTCCAATTAGGCAAAAGGTAATAATTAAACCCTTTTGCCACGGTGGGGTGAGATTCAATAAAAACTCACACCAAACAGTAAGACCTAAAATTCCTAACGAAAGCTGGGAACCGCATAACTTGTACAAAATCAAGCAAGGCTGTAATATTGAAGAAGTAGAGATAAGGAATAAAATAGACGAAGAAGAAAGCGCTCCTACATACAACCAAATTGTTAAAACAATAAAAAGGTTGGAATCAGCGCAGGACCGGATGAAATTAACAATGAATTAATAAAAAATGGAGAAGAACAACTGATGCACCGGATTCATAAACTAATAAAAATTATATGGAACTCAGAAAATATGCCAATGGAGTGGAGAAAGGTTCATATAATAACTATATACAAAAAAGTAAAATTAAGGGATAACACTAATAATAGGGGAATCATGCTATTGAACACCACATAGAAAATACTGACAAACATCTTGAAAAACTGAATAGATAAATACACCGAAGATACACTAGGAAAATACCAACAAAACTTCAGAAAAGGAAAATCGACTATATATGCCATTCACATACTAACACAAATGATTGAAAAGTGCTACAAATATTTCATACATTTACACCTACATAGACTTCCAGCAAGCTTTAGACTCTGTAAATAGACAGCAACTCTTACCAGACATATAAAACATTAATATACCAGCAAAACTGATTATATTAGCGAAAATAACAATGGACAGCTCTCTAGCAGAAGCAATAACAGACGAGGGGAATACAGAAACTATCAATATAGAAATAGAAGTTCGGCAAGATGACAGCCTCTCTACACCACTTTTTAACATAGCACTGGATAGAGCGATTAAAAAACTGGAATCAACAAGATGATCATTCTAAGCTCTACACAAGTTATAGGATAGCTGACGACATGGTAATAGTCACATGTAAATAAAGCTTAGAATATTCACTGATGACTCTGGTAGAAGACGCGAAAGTTAGAAGACTAAAAATATTTGAAAAGAAGACGAAGTATCTATATTATGCTAGTTTCAAGAAAAAATTTTAACGTAGCTAACATAACGGTTGAACATTGTACATTCCAAAAAGTAAATAGATTTGTATATCTACAGTCGGAAAAAAGAAAGAATACCCATGAACGATCACATCAATCACTTATTTTGTATTTGCTGTCTTTTTCTATAAGTAATAAATGTTTGTTATAGAAAAAGACAGCTAATACAAAATAAGTGATTGATGTGATCGTTCATGGGTATTCTTTCATTTTTCCGACTGTAGGTGTAACAATAGACAACTGAAACGACAGGAGCCCAGAGATAACTGAAAAAGTGAAAGCGGGAAATAGAGCATATTGGAATTACCAAAAACAACTAAAAGACAGACATATCGGCAAAACCAACAAAATAAAATATATAAAACAGCATTAGACCTGTCATAACTTACGCAGCAGAGATCATCTGTGTGACTAATAGAGACGAAGAAAAGCTAAGAATAATGGAAAGGCACATCCTTAGAAAAATCCTTGGTCAAAAAAAGTCCAAGATGACAAGTTTAGACGATTAGGTCTTTAAAACTTGATAAATACTTAATCAGATTAAATGGATAAGATCTAGTCAGACCTAATAATATAAAGGCTTAGGTTGAAATGGTCTGACATGGAATCTTGACGATATATGCATACGAATTATTAAACCTGGCTCAGATTTAGCGTGAAACTTTTCGGTACAAATACACATTTAATTAATATTTTTTACTTTTTAGAAATATTCTTTTTCTTTACTTAATTTATCGATTCTCCAATTTTATGCAAAGCAAATGCTTTTGGAACCAGTTTAAATTCTGACACTTGCTAAAAGTATTTGCTCTTGTGTACCATCTACAAGGAGCAGCCCGTTTCGTGTTTTATTTTTCCTAGAGCCGTTTTATTTACTTTCAATTACGCCCAAAGACGACGACGGATTCCTAACAATGTTTTCAAGTTGTTAAAATAGTTGAATGTATATCGTGTTATATCAAACAGTTGGGAAAAGTACCCAAAGCGATTATTCGGGTATACATTTCGTGCTATTTTAATGAAGTTGAGAAGTTTATTTTACCAGAAAGTTAAAATAACATTAATATTCTTTCAGACAAGTATTAACTTTTTTATACAGCAAATAAAGAAAATAATTTAATCTAACAATACAACACTGAAAACGTTTGTTTTCTATACTTCCACAAAATTTATTGTGATAACTATGTGACTACAGCTGTTTGGACAGAGTGCCTTTCTCAAGTGATTTAGTTTACTATGGGTTTGCCTTTTTAAAGTCTTTAACTCAAGAGGTTGAGAAGTGGGGAGCTGTTTGTCTCGAGTTGGTTATTCAGAATTATATCTGTATTTTTAATTTATTAATTTCCTCCCTCTAATTTCTATGGAAATCAATAAATAAAAAAAATACAGATATAATTCTGAATGACCAACTTTCCATGCTTTCCATCCATCGATGGTTCTCCAATACACCTAATCAGTTAGGTCCTCTGGCCATGTCCTTTTCAGTCTTCTTCCCACAAGTGGCGGCTGGTAGAGTTGTTGAATAGTTTGACTTTCATGGGCGGAATATCTTTCTTGGGCTTTGTTTGCCTGTAGTTTAATAACATCTTCCATGAATGGTATCCCAAGGTCATTATGGATAGTTATATTGGAAACGTACCATGGTGCATCCGCTATCATCCGCAGCGACTTTGATTGAAAAGTTTGCAATATTTTAGTGTTGCTCGGTTTGCTGCAGCCCCATAACTCTATACCATAACTCCATATCGGCTTTAGTATAATTTTGTATAATAATACTTTGATTTCTAATGATAACTGCGATCTTTTACCTAGCAGCCAATACATTTGTCTGACTTTTAAATTTAGTTGAGCTTTCTTGGTTTTAATATGGTTCTTCCATGTCAGCTTTCGATCCAAATGGAGTCCCAGGTACTTGACATCTGATTTTAAGGGGATAGGAATGTTATTAATATGAACCTGTGGGCAGTCGATCCTTCTTGTTGTGAACGTAATTTGTGAAGACTTTTCACCGTTTACTTTAATACAAAATAACTGGACTTTCTAAAATAACTGAACACATTTTAGCCAGCCCAGATATTAATCATTTCAAAAAAGTTTTTCCCCAGTCCCCAAAGATTCTCAATATTCCCCTGTCCGCAGTTCAACCTTCCGCGGTCCGGAATCGGACCGCTGTCCGCCTGTTGACGACCGTTGATTTAGATCCAGCTTTTTGATATATTCTATGAGGTTCTTTGGAATGACTCAGTAGTAATCATAATACATAGTACATTAATAATCGGTATTGTCTGGATACTGTCCATTCTCGATTGTCTCCTTATTTGTATTTCGAGATCTCTATATATGGCGATCTTTTCGTTGTGCTAACACACAGATTATTGTTGTTAGATATCTCCACATGTATTAATGTTGTTTGCCTAGTAAGTTTTGAGAACAGTGCGATCCCAGTATAGCTTGTCATTTTCAAGCATTCTACACAGGGACGTATTGATAATAAGGGTGATGGTCGGTGATGGCTGCCCCCGGTAAGATGTTGGATAGTTTCTTGAGCTTGACATCCGTAACGGCATTTGTCGTCTTGGACCTAAAGCCTTTGTTTCCTCGAAAGCGGCACCGACAAACTGGGACTGCAATGATTGACGTCAGATTACGGTGAAAAATTCAAAGTTCTTCACTGCGGCAATGAAATGTGTAAACTCAGCAAGCGGTGGCTTCCAACGCATCCTTGGAAACCACTACTATTATTTTGCGTGGTACAGTTTTTTATGATGGGTCTTTGACAGTATACTTCAGGTAATTTTTAGTTGAAATAACCTTGTTAAGTGATGTTATGTCATCTACTACGCAGAATATTTAAACTAAACCTTTTAAATGGATATTTCTTTTTTATGTGTACCAATATATTGCCCACCTATCTAACTGAGGCTAATGTCTTGTGTTATAATGAAGTCGCCCCGATGAAGGCTTAAGGGGAAAACTGTCCGCCCTGTACAATTCAGTATGAATGAATATTAATATTTATTACGTGGCTAAAAGTTTACAATCAAATCAACGCAAAAAATTGTTGATATTTCCTTAGCTGTCACTATAGACCATGGGCCCACACTTAAAAAATTATTACCTCTCTCATACGTCTTTTTTTATTCAGTTACTCATGTCGAGTCGGACAACTGGATAACCCTTAAAAATTTGTCGGACAATATTACCAGTAAATTGTAAATATTTTTATCCAACAATCCTGTAAAAAAATCAGCATTTATGACTCGATAGAGCGCCCCCATGGAGGGGGGAGGGCGTACGCGTCATAAAGAGTCATAAAATGTATACCCTCACAGCTGATTTTTGCAGGATTGTTTGATAATATTATCCGACAAATTTATAAGGGTAGGTACTCCAAGTGTCGGACGCATTAAAGTTTAGAAACCTCTTATATTTACGAAAAGCCCCCCTCCCGAAAATTTTCGGAAATAGAAAAATTGTCAGACAAGACACGAATAAATGAATAAAAAAGTCTTATGAGGGAGGTAATCATTTTTTTTAAGTGTGGGCATAAGACCTACTATGGTTTGTTTTTTAACCAAGAGGAGTGATTCAAATTTACCGGGCTGTAATGCTTGTTTCTAATTGGTCCAACCGCAGGCAAGTTTACTCCACTGTTATTAAATTTTGACACTAATGACATTTATGAAATTTTGGCAATTCTGTCATTTTATAGGTTCATTAAGTATATCGGCGATGTTTTTTGTTTTCTGCATTATTCCTTTAACTTTTAGATTTTTAGTCTACTTTTATATAAAAACAGTTGTTTTTAGAACTCTTTAGCGATGTGTTAGTATAATATAATATGTATGGATTATCATCGAAAGCTAATATGATCAACGAAAAAAGAAGATGAATTTGGTGACTTTTCTAGTAACTTTCTTGGGTGTGAATCTGCCTTTTTAGTTTCCTCCTCTTGGTTAAAAAATCAAGATAGTACAAGTACAGAACGACCTAATCTTTGCGTTAATTTAAATTTAACACGCTTCGAGTGCGTTGTAGTTTGGCAACGATTCTACACAGACATGTTCTAATTAGTGGGTTTTGAAAATGTTCCCTAAATTTTTTAGTTAAGGGCATGGGCGCAAATATTTTAAGGCTATCCCTAGTTTTTCTGTCTGTACGGAAAATTACGTGTAGTAAAATTCTCACTGGTATGGAATTGTAAACATTACTTGACATATGTCATCATTAACTTTAAAAGAGATAGCTTTTGAATGTTGGATAACTGTTACTTGCTTAAATTATTAATTCAGTTAATTAATATGATAATTTTTTCACTAACTATGTATTCAGTGATTGTAATAATTTATATACTGTACAACAAAAACTAATACTCAATCGAGAAAAGAGGAAAAGTGATTTTTTAATAAAATATTGTTACTATGGGACGCTTACAGTTTTGAACATCTTCAACAACAAAATACTTGGATCACAGAATAATATATCCTGCTGTATTCTCTGCTTGGATCTTTCATAAATAATAAACAATAAATAATTTTTTTTAAGTTCACGTCTTAAATCAATTATTTATCAAATATTTATCATAATTATCTAATCAACAACTCAAAATATTCCCGACGCAATGTCAAATATTTAAAATTGTCACTGTCTTGTCACCATATTCTATTCGACTCAGTGCGTTGTATGACAAAGATAGCGAATGTTCGATTTGGAAAATATCACCACGGACACGGTGCATGGTGTCCACTTTTTTCGAATCCTGAAAAAACTAATAAATATTTAAAAAAAAAATTTAAACACAGAATGAAAGACTAAATTATTATCGAGGGCCGAAAGTCCCTTAGAATAAATAAAAAGTTTCTTTTGAATGAGATATTTGAAATTAAAAATCACACTACATGTTCTTTTAGTTTTTCACCCCTGTGACTTATTAAAATAAACATTACAGAAGTTTTCAAGGACTTTCAGTCCTCGGTAAGAACGTAATCTTTCATTCTGCGTTTAAATTTTTCAAAAATTCTTATTAGTTTTCTCAGAATTCAAAAAACAATGAATCCCCTTTAAATAGCATTGGAGCCGAAACTATACGTACCCATCCCCTTAAATAATAACAAAGTTATCATGGGCCAGTTCATTTGGCCCTCTCGTATGAGCTAAAATAGTGTGCGATGGTAAAGTTGTTTTTGCGTTTTAAGTATAATTTTGTCTCCCAGTGTATTATCTACGAGTACTACATAGAATTTCCCATTATAACAACTTAAAACACAGAAATAAATATTTCATCTTAAAATTAACACTCGCAAATTTATTTCTGTTATTGCTGCTTAACCTTTTAAAAGTGTTATTTGGACTGTCTATTTTAAAACTGAATTTTGTAAACACCTCTTCCCAAATTCCTTCTGTCTAATAATTATAAATTATAAAATATGATGTAGATTTAATGATTTATTATTCATTACTTTCGTCGCCTTTTTATTCAATTTATTTGATCATTTATCTTTCATAATTTTTTTCGTAATGTAGAGTTCATGGATTTCTTAATCGAACCAAAGTTTTTTAAAATTGGTTAAAAAATAGCAATGCGATATAATTTTGGATTATTTTTTATTGCAGTATATTTATTTAGCGTATTGCTATATAATCTTACAGTTTATGTATATAAATAAAGATAACAATACATTATAAATAATTAATTTTTATAAAAAAAATTTAGTTGGTACTCAGTAGATCATAGTCCAAGTAATGAAGCTTAAAATAGGACAAAACCTCTCAATTTTTACAGAATGGATCGATTTGCTTGAAAATTTGAGAATAAGTAGTGGATAGTCCAAGGATCAAAATCTATATCATGCCAAAAGGCGCTTTTACCATGGTTGGCACCCCATCTCGGGGGTGGAAATTTTTTATTACATTTTAATCACAGAAGTTGGTAAAATCGTTCATTTTAACCAAAAAACGTTTTACACATTTTTTTGATAAAATTGATAGTTTTCGATTTATTCGCTATCGAAAGTGTTAGTTTATATCGAAAAAATCAATGTTTTTAATAAGTTTTCTGCTAATAACTCCAAAAGTTTTCGTTTTATCAAAACTACTTAACAAAAATGTACCTTTTGAAAAAATAAACAAAACTGTTTTTTTAAATTTTCTTTATGACCAATAGTAATCGAGTTATAGTTTATTATATATGTGGCATTCTATGTTAGATCTCAAATTAAATATAAAGTTCTACAAACAAATAATAACAGTATTGAACACCTGTGCTTGGAATTGTTCGTAAGTAATAAATCGTATGGATTCTGTGTTGTATACAAACCACCTAAATTTAATGTCCGACATTTTTTTGACGAGTTTGAGAATATTCTATCTGATGTTTTGCCGTTGATTGAAACATTTTATTGTACTGGTGACTTCAATGTTAATTTGTTAAATACTGATTGCCCTGATACTAGAGTTGTCTGTGATTTTTTTGAAACAATGGGGTTACATCAAGTCATAGATCAGCCGACTAGAATTACATCTAGTACGGCAACCCTAATTGATTATATTTTAACTACAAAACGAAGAACAATTCTTGATGTTGTCGTGGAATGTGTTGATTTTAGTGACCACGAGTTGTTGATATCTAATATAAATATAGAGATTAAAAAGAAAGAAATTGTTTATAAGACTGTAAGCAACTTTAAGGCGATAAATCAGACCGTATTCTATGAGGAATTACAATCTCTACCGTGGCGAAATATTTTTGATATTGAGGGTCTTGATGATAAAGTCGAGTTTCTTACCAATAATATAATATGCTTACTGGATCGTCATGCTCCCTATGTAACCTATAAAATTTCGAAAAATTATGCACCATGGATGACTGACACTTTACGTATTATGAAAAAAGAAAGGGACAAAGTATTGAGTTTATACAAGAAATACAAAAACATCCAAACTTGGGAGGAATACAAATCAATTAGAAATATGTTTACTTTAGCTGTCAGAAGAGAAAAAAAGGCTTTCTATTCAAAAAAATTGGATAATAAAAACGGGAAGGATCTTTGGAAATCCTTAAAAGTTATAGGTCTTGGTAGGGAAACTCAAAACAATACGCAACTGTCAGAAAATTTAAGTGATATTTCGGCAATGAATGACTACTTTATAAATTGTGTTCCCAATATGAATCCTAATTTAACACTTAAAAACTTTTATAGTCATAATTGTCGTGTGGACGTGGAAGCAAATTTTTCATGTGTTGAAGAAAGTGACGTTTTAAATGTCATTAAAAGTATAAAGAGTGCTGCTACCGGATATGATAAAATAAATATACTAACAATTAATATGTGCCTTCCCTTTTTATTGCCTTATTTGACACACATTATTAATGCTTGCATTCTAAGAGCCGAGTTCCCGTCAATGTGGAAAGTTGCAAAAATTATACCGGTACCGAAAACAACTAATCCGACAGGATATAACGAAATCCGACCAATTAGTATACTGCCCACTTTCTCAAAGATACTAGAGAAAATTCTAAATCAGCAACTACAGGTTCACTTGAGTCAACATAAAGTTCTACCAGAAAATCAGTCTGGTTTCAGAAGGGATCACAGCTGTACTAGTGCCTTGTTAAAGATAACTGATGACATATTTGATGCCTGCGATAATGGTTTAATCACAGTGCTGATACTTCTGGATTACTCGAAAGCATTTGATACGCTTGATCATTCGCTATTAACTTCAATGTTTAAGTATATTGGTATGTCTCAGCGGGCATCGGATATGATATCTAGTTATCTCAGTAATAGAAGTCAAGCTGTTCATTACAACGGTAGGACATCAAACTATCTTAATACAAATAAAGGGGTACCACATGGCTCTATTTTGGGTCCCAAATTGTTTAGTATTTACACTTCAAACTTTCCTGCAAACTTTCTCTCTTGTAACCAACACTATTTTGCTGATGATACTCAAATATATTTATCTTTTAAGCCTGATGAGTCTGAACAGGCAGTGGCAGCAATCAACTATGATTTAGAAAGAGTTTATCAGTTTTCGACTAGCCATTGTCTTCGACTTAATAACAACAAGTCGGTAGGCATAGTGTTTGGTTCAGCGGCGCGGAGAGAAATCTTTCTGAGAGACTTTGCTCACATGATCACCATCGATAATTCTTCAATAGAGTTTAAGGAAACTGTGAAAAACTTAGGTTTACATATAGATCAAAACCTAAGATTTGGTGGTCATGTGGCCAAGTGTTTGCAGAAAAGTTATTTGAACCTGAAGTTTTTATTCCAATCTCGTCATATATTTACTAAAAAATTAAAAAAATTGCTCTGTGATACTTTGGTGTTATCACACTTTAATTACTGTGACACCATTTATAATTCCTGTATCACAGAACGTGACAGTTATCGGATACAAAAAATGCAAAATTCTTGTCTGCGTTTGATACATGGTATCCGTAGATATCAAGCAATTAGTTACAAACTTAAAGAAATAGGGTGGTTAAGTATGAAACATAGAAGACATGTACATTCAGCTTGTCAATTCCAAAAAATTATTATTTTCAAAACCCCCCCGTATCTCTATAATAAAATAAAATTCCGTACTGATGTACACAATATTAACATAAGACATAAAAGCACCATTTCTATTCCTTATCATCGTACACAGCAATACAAGCGGTCTTTTACATATCAAATAGCCCAAGTTATGAATAAATATACTACTGGTACTAATTTTACTCAAAACAAATTTAGAAGGTTCGTTATTGAAAAATTAGGAAATATTGCATAGGTAGAGTTGGCTGACATGGTATGAGTAGAGCTTACATTCAAAGCGCATATTGGAAAACTAAAGTTAATTAATGTTACATTTTGATTTATTTTTATTTAAATGTTAGTAGGTAACCTATTATACATAATCCTAGATATTTTTTTTTATTATTTGTTTTGCCCAGGTTAGCTGAACAGACAGGACATGTATTCTGCCCCGCATTATACATCTCCTGAACTGAAACTCGCCTGGAGCTTTTTTTAAACTAATATTCATTATGTGAATAATATTATAGAATGAATAAAGGCCTTTATTATTATAATTATTATTATTATATGTTGGCTCTTCTTCGTCAAATGCTAAATATTGTAGTTTCAAAGTCAAAAGACGAGAAAGCTATGCGTTTTTCAAGGACAACTTATTTAAACTAATTTAAAGGACTTAAAAATATCTATATCTAGAAATAAAAACAAAGTCTCTAGCTCAAAAATTAAGTGACTTATAATGAAAAGAATGTCAGTCCCTATTTTTCAGCGATAAAGTGATCGCAAGCAACCCCCTAATCATCACCCTAATTAAAATTAGTCACTAACCTTACTTGTTCTTTTTTATTTATGTATTATTAATATGTTGTAGAAGTTTGACCGGCTTAGAATCATTAGTTTTTAAGAAAATTGAGTTAAAACCGAATAACGAATTTTTGTAGTTTGGAAAAAATGGCTTTTTCTTCAGAATAGCAAGATTATCATCAGAGATACGAAAAAATGTTTAAATATAAAATTGTAGCTTATTTAATTCCCAAGAATCTGGTTTGCAAAAATTTTTTCTACGGCAAAAATTGAGTGAGGTATTGACAATTAAATATTGTAATAACATGCAAAAACCACCTTAACAAACCTTTCAAAGTCATCTCTTTTTGCGGCTGAGGATTTTAAAAAGATTTAATATTAATAGGCTAATAGACCTTGTAAAAACCTACAAAACTATTTTTTACCGAACTTCCTAGGATAAAAAATAAAAAAGTTACGGTTAAAAAATCAATATAATTTTTTGAAAAATAAAAGAAGAAATCCAATTGGAAGCATAATAATGGAAGTTAGCGGTGTTTTTAAGCCATTTGCCTTATATATTCTTATTCATTTATCTATTATTAATAGATTCTAGAAGTTTGACTGGCTTAAAATGATTAGATTTTAAAAAACTGGAGTTAAAAGCGAATAACGAATTTTTGTAGTTTGGTAAAAAATACCATTTTGTTCAGAATAGAAAGATTAGCATCAGCGATACGAAAAAATGTTTTATTACAAAATTGTAGGTTATTTAATTTCCAAGAACCTGTTGTAAAAAAATTTTTTCTACGGTAAAAATTGAGTGAATCGTAAATGAGTATATAGAAAAACATTGATTTTTTCTATACAAAACTAACAATTTCGATAGCGAATAAATCGAAAACTATTAATTTTATCAAAAAAATGTATAGAATATTTTTTGCTTACAATAAATGTTTTTATCAACTTTTGCGGTCAAAATATAATAAAAAATTTCCACCCACGAGATGGGGTGGCAACCACCCCCATGGAAAAAAGCGTCTTTTAAAATCATATAGATTTTGATCCTTGGACTATCTACTACTTATTTTCAAATTTTCAAGCAAATCGATCCATTCTGTAAAAATTGCGAGGTGAAAAGCTTCGGTTCCTGGCCTAATCATAGCCGGGAAATTTTCCTCTTGAATTCAATTGGAATTCATTTTCTGTGTGTTTTTTGTATTGCAACCAGATTAATATCGTTATCTTTTAATAGTCTGTATAGAATTTGACATTTTGCTCTACTTATAGCTTCTATATTGCAGTATAACAAAAAATCACAGTTTGAGTCGATAGTAATGTAAGTAGTTTATTTACCAATATGCCAATCAACGAAGCACTAAAAAGTCTAAAATCTAGGAATTTTGTGCAGTAAGATGAATCGTCACGCAACTTTTTGCGTTCGATTCGAGAAGTGTCAGGAAAGTACCCCGTACAAACCTTATGGAAATTAGGTCCCAGTGGATCTAGTTAGCATTGTGATGAAAAGTTCTCATGGGCACAACTCGATCGTATGGAGGATTTTCAAGATATAGAGGCACAAACTCGGAACATTATAAGATTTACTGGGTATTCCAATTCCCTGAGTTACTGGTTATCTGGAAACATGTAGAAGTTTGGATCAAAGAAAAGTACTAAAAGTCTAGCATTTTTTCCTGGCTATCCAATGGCGACCTTTACTTTGACCTTGACCTTCAACGGACGTCATCTTCTAGAGTTTCGAGGGTTTTCGGCATTAAATTGATATAAACAGATTACCCATGGGTTTTTGGGATCGCTAAACACGAATATACCATCAGAATTGACTTCCGGAGCACGTGGTGGCTAGGGCCACTGCAAGGGACGTCATCTTCTAGAGTTTCGATGGTTTTCGGCATTTAATTGATACAAATGAATTACTGGAGACTACCAGAACCGACTCCCGGAACACCTGGTTTCCAAGGTCAATAAAAGGGGCTCCTGGAGTTTCGAGGGTCTTCGGTACTACATTAATGAAAACGGATTAGGTATGGGTTTTTGGGGTTACTGAACACGAATACGTGATCACATTGTGCCGTAGGCGCAATGTGATTCGTGGGTGAGATCTGATAATGTATGCATGTTCAGCAACCCCAAAAACCTAAGAGTAATTAATTTGACTCCTCCGAAACTCCAGAAGATAACCTGTCTTAGACACCAAATACTCCGATGTCTGTTCTGATCTGATAGAAAAACTATGAGTAATTCGTTTGCGTCGATGTAGTATCGAAGACCCTCGAAACTCCAGGAGCCCCTTTCATTGACCTTGAAAACCAGGTGCACCGGGAGTTGGTTCTGGTGGCATATTCGTGTTTAGCAACCTCAAAGAACCCTTCTGTAATTCATTTGCATCAATTAAATGCCGAAAACCATCGAAACTCTAGAACATGACGTCCCTTGTAGTGGCCACCATGTCATCCGGAGGTCAATTCTGATGGCATATTCGTGTTTAGCGATCCCAAAAACCCATGGGTAATCTGTTTATATCAATTTAATACAGAAAACCCTCGAAACTCTAGAAGATGACCTCCGTTGAAGGTCAAGGTCAAAGTAAAGCTCACCATTGGATAGCCTGGTTACCATTGGATAATTCTAGACTACTAGTACTTTTATTTAATCCAAACTTCTACATGTTGCCAGGTAACCAGTAACTCAGGGAATTGGAATACCCGGTAAATCTTATAATTTTCCGAGTTTGTGCCTCTATATCTTGAAAATCCTCCATTCGATTGAGATGTGCTCATGAGAACCTTTTATCAGGATGCTTGAAAGAGTATTTTCCCAAAGTATGAACTAAATCCACTGGGACCTAATTTCCGTAAGGTTTGTGCGGGGTACTTTTATTTGAGAAACCACATTGATCTCCGGGAGATGGAAATTTCATTGTCTGCATAAGAAAAATGCATTTTCAAATCACATCTCTAATACTCCATTAAAATGTTACATTTTTTAAGCCGTACCTTGCATTTGTTAGAGGAGTCAATTTTATTTCTTTAATGTGTAGGGGGGATTAGTAGAAGCTTAAGTTCAAGTTTTTGGGGTCGCCACCCTTGTCCCCCGGCCGCCATGTTGGAAATGGTGTGCAAAGGGGCTTCGCGCTATATCTCGTAAACTACCAACCCTACGGAAAATCTAATTAGACATAAAATGTAGCAAATTAAATTTTCTACAATTTTATTTCTATTACTTTTTGTCGTCAAGTTATCAACAAAAAAGATATAAACAAAAATATGTAAAAAAAATTTATCAAGATTCCTTTTGGAGGTTATAACTTTTTTTCAGTTTATTTTAAAATAAAATAACATTATAGCAATTTTGTAGAGGGTTTTTTAGCGAACAATTTCCACTATAAATTTGTTTAATTCTAATTATTTATATAGGTATTACATCGCTCCAAACTTGGCCAGATTCTCGAATGCTCATAGGGATATAATAGAAACAAAAGTTAGGCTTACTTTTCTATCTATCTATCTATATATATATATATATATATATATATATATATATATATATATATATATATATATATATATTGTTATATTTCTATTTGATATGAAAATTAAATTTTGATAATTATAAACAAAATTCAATTCAATATAAAATATTTTCAATTTTCTCAACCACGGGCATATAAATTTAAAACAACCTGTATACAACAAATTGTTATATGTAATTTTAAGAAGTGATTAGAATAAGCGTACGAAACTCGGAACAATGTGCTTAGAATAAACAAAGTGAATGACGCGTACCATTATCGTTTCTTCGCGGAAGGTCGATCATTAGCCTATGCTAAATAAAACTCAGTGAAATAGATGATAGTTCATTATCGTTTTTCGCGGAAGGTTTCGATCATTAGCCTATGCTAAATAAGACTCATTTGAAAGAGAGAATAGGTCATTAAAATTTGTAAATAGTTAGAAAGTATTTTAGAATGGGAATTAAATATTTTCTTTTGAAATCCATTAAGCATATTTAGAAAGATTAAAAATTGGTTTTGAGGAATATTACGAATGAGAGTTGGTGGTGGAAGATTGATTTGTGAATTTGGAAGGGATATTTAGAAAGTAGGGGAATGAATGACAAAGTGAGAGCAGAATGTTTTGAGCTGTCGAGAAGTGAAGTCGAGTAGTAGACGGTAGTGTTCGAGGAGTGAGAAAGCCGGTGTAGTTCCGTGAGTGTGGAGTATCTATCGTGGAACGAGAAGTAGGCCAGGTCGAGAGTAAAAGAACCTCCTTGAGCCCAGAGTGTCCCGGTAGCTGATAGCAGTTTCGAAAAAGGTAGAACACAGCATCACGACAAAAGCAGGAACGAGAGCTATTCGAGCTAGTTTTTCAAAGGAGAACATCACTGGAAGCCAGGACGAGGTTTGATCGCAGCCAAGGATAGCAGGAAAGGGTTTTGTGTGAGGACATTTTCAGTTCACCAGGAAAAGGTCAGTCTCATTTGTTTGGACATGAATGTATGGGTTTTTCGTATTAAATTCCACATAAAAAATTGAATAACATAATCAATAATATCAGAAAAGCTTCATCAAACTTAAATAGAGTTGTTCCTAATAACTCCTAATAGTTAAATGTTAATAAAAACTTTCAATTGAAAACCAAAAGGAAATAAGATTCCCATTTGTAAATGTTATGTTTAAGAATAATAAGAAATAGCAAATATTAAGCATTGGTTGCCTTTTAAATAAAATAAAAAATATTTTGATTATAATTGTAACCCATATGTGTATTTTTTTTACTCTTTTCTTTTCTATCCCGATTAGGAACCATTAAGAAATATTTAGAAGCCACGGAAGTAAGTAATTAATTTATAATTCGCCCTGAGATTGAAAACATATTGATATGTGATCTGGTTAATTAATTGGATTAGTATTAATACATTGATTAAATTAAGTAACATATAAGAATATTATCTCATATCAATAATCAAGATCACATCAACTGTCGTCCAACGTGGAAAGCATTGTAAAGTATTTCTAGTGGCAAATTTGAAGGATAGAAAGAGTAAAGCCGGTATTTGAAAATTTATATGCCTGTGGTAAAAAGTGAGATACTTACATTTGATAACATAAAATTTTAGATCTCTTTAGGTACAAATTTTACATAACTGATTTAATATTTTATTTTTACGATATTTACATTTGATATATTTATTGACAATTTATAATATTTGGGTGAGAAAAAGTCGTCTTGGTAACATACTAGTAAAATTTCATATTTGGCGGGGACAGTACTTCTTGAAAACAAATGTCTGTGACAAGAAGCCAAAGCAAGGACAACCAAAAACAAAAAGAACATTCAGACCAAGAAGATATTTTAGACAAGACAATCATGGCATCAGAACAGCAAGAATTATCAGGAATAGATAAACTATTACAACTGATGCAACTCCAGTCACAAAAAATGGATGAAGCAAAAAGGACAATGGATAAAAATCAGGAGGAAACAAAACTAGCAATGGATGAAGCAAAAAGGACAATGGATAAAAATCAGGAAGAAACATCAAAGAAAATGGATAAAGTGGATCAAAAAATGGAGGAAACACAACAAAAAATGGAACAGAAAATGGATAAAGTGGAGAAAAAAATGGATGACAATCAACAGGAAACAAAACAAGCGATAGAAGAGAACAATAAGAAAATAGAGGAACGCATAGAAAAGTATGAAATGAAAATTAAAGATCACATGCAAAAGCAAGAAATGAGAATGAAGGACCACATGAAAGAACAAGAAATGAAAATTCAAAATAAAATGAAGGAGTTAACGAATTGCCAGAAAAAAGAAATGGAAAGTTTGGAAAACAAGTTGCAAAACGCTATTCAAGCAGACATAGAAGAAGTGGAAAGAAAGATTGCGGAAATCAATACGCAACAAAATGTCGGAGAAAGAAGAGAAATGGTTATACATAGCACAGATGACGTGAAGATAAGGTTTGGCGGGGATGTAAGAAGATTACACCCAGTGCCGTTCATTAATAGCCTGAAAAAGAAAACACAACACATCGGAAATTTCGATACAGCAAAAGAAACTATCAGAAACCATCTCAAATATGAAGCAAGCCTATGGTTCGATAGTAAAGAAGAAGAAATCGGCAATTGGCAACAATTTGAACAAAAATTTTTGAATTATTTCTGGGGAAAGGTCCAACAATTGGAAATTAACAAGGAATTGCAAAATGGGAAATACAATGATAGGATGGGTGTATCAGAAAGGACATATGCTTTGCAAATTTACAATAATGCAAAACATTTACAATATAATTACTCATCGGAACAATTAGTCGAACTGATTGCAAGACATTTCGAGGAAACGCTGGAAGACCATATCACATTGCAAAATTACAAAGACATAGATAGTTTATGCCAATTCCTACAAATAAGAGAATCACGTCTAAGAGAAAGAAAATCAAGAAGGTCGCGAGAAGATTACAGGCCCCGAGAAACACAAGATTACAGAGATAGAAATCAAAATAGGAGGGACTATACAAGACGAGATTTTAATCCCAGAAGGGAAAACGAAAATAGAGACAACGGAAGAGGAAATTATGAACAAAGAAATAGGCAATGGAATGAGGACAGAAATCGAGAATACCAGAATAGAAACACCACACGCTCAAATCAAGAAAACAGAAATAATGGTAGACAAAATGAACAGGGATATCGAGAAAACCGAAACAGATCCGACAGACCAAGAGAAAATAGAAGAGAAGTGAATAATACCCAGACAGATGAATATGACGGAGAGAGACATTATGACGAAAATATAAACAACGATGAGCAACCGGCGTCTTTTCACGACGGCGCTCACTAAAAACCAAAAATCAAACAGGAGTCTTTTGTCACCCCAAGGAGTTTATTAAATTGGCAGGAAACAACGAAAAGAAAAATGGAGTTAATTTAAAATTTGTGGATGGATTTATCAACGAGAAACCAATTAAAATTATGATAGACACTGGATCTGAAATAACATTGGTCAACAGAAAACTAATAGAAGAAGTTAACTTAACAAATTTAATTTATAAAATACCTAGGGTAAATTTAGTGGGCGCAAACAAACGGACATTGGCAAATATAAATGAAGGCATACGAGTAATGGTACGACAGGGCAAGAATATGTATGCACTACAATGTGTAATAATGCCAAACATGTCACATGACATGATAGTAGGAGTGGACGAATTGGCAGAAAAACATGTAGTGATAGATTTTAAAAATAATACGATGAAACTAACAGAAGAAAAAGAAAAAGAACAGGACAAGGAACATGAGAAACAAAATACGGACGAATCAGGTAAAGAACAAACAGTGGAAATGAATTTGGCAGCGAAGCAAGGACAAAGAAGAAAAAGGAGAAAAGGTCAGAAAAAGATAAAAGAAAATGAAACCTGTGGCTCCTCAAAAGAAGAGTTGAGCCCAGAAGAAGAAAATTTGAGAGTATCAGAAACAAAGGAAACCTGGGATTCCTCAAAAGAAGAGACGGGCTCAGGAGAAGAAGAAATAAAGCTAAAAAATGAAAGTGAAAAGAATATGATTGAAACAGTGGTATTTGAAGAGGAGGTATATGCAAACGAGGATGCAGAATGCACGGTAAACATGTGTGAAGAATCTGAGAAAAAAGACAGAAAATTGATATGTGGAGAAGGGAAAGAAAAAGAATTGCGGTTGATGTTAAGAAACTACGAAAATTTGATCAATGAGGAAAACAGAGTGGCTAAAAAGTACGAACATTCATTTAAGGTGAAAAACTTGGGAAATTTTCGATCAAAGACTTACCCGATTCCATACAAGTATCGACAAGAGGTGAAAGAAGAAATAAATAAAATGTTGGAAGATCAAATCATCGAAAGATGTGATTCACCGTATGTTAACCCGATTGTGATAGTAAAGAAAAGCAGTGGAGAATTGAGATTATGTTTAGATGCCAGGAATATCAACCAGCACACTGTATCACAATATGAATCACCTCTAAACATCGAGGCCATTTTTGGAAGAATCACCGGGTCACACATATTTTCGAAAATTGACTTAAAACACAGTTTTTGGTTGATACCGTTAGCTGAAAAGTGTAGAAACTACACCGCTTTTTCTATTGATGGTATTGTCTACCGGTTTAAGGTAGTGCCGTTTGGATTGCAGAGTGCTTGTGCTGCACTCGTCCGAGCTCTACATACCATTTTGAATCGCCACGAAGATTTCATAGTTCATTATATCGATGATTTATTAATTTTTTCACAAGATACTCAGAGTCATCTGAAACACATAGAAATAATTCTGGAAGAATTGGACACAGCGGGATTGAAATTAAACATTGAAAAATGTCAATTTTTTCAAAAAGAAGTCATTTATTTGGGTTTTCAATTGGACACCAAAACAGTAAGATTATCCGAAGACAGAGTCAAGCTCATAGATGAATACCCAAGACCAACGAATTTGAAAACATTGAGAGGTTTTCTTGGCACGATTAATTATTTTAAAAAACTGATTCCCGATTTGAGCCAAAAGGAAATCCCTCTGATAAAGTTGCTTAAAAAAGGAATAAAATGGAATTGGAAAGAAGAACAGGAGGAAGCTTTCGAAACATTAAAACGAGAATTCGCAAAAGGAACGAAAATATACCACCCCATTTACAATTTACCTTTTATACTCCGAACTGATGCGTCCATACAAAAATTTGCAGGAGTTCTGTCTCAAATACAAAACGACCAAGAAGTGCCGATATGTTTTATATCGCGAGTGACTAAAACACATGAGAGAAAATATAGTGTTACAGAATTGGAGTTTGCCAGTGTACTATATTGCGTGAACAAATTGAGGTTTTACTTATTGGGAGCAAAATTCACAATCGAAACAGACCATGCAGCTTTAGTACATATCATGAAGAATAGATTAGTAAATAATAGAATACATAGAGGTATTCTATTATTACAGGAGTATGATTTTGAGTTCCGATATATAAAAGGAAAAGACAACATAATAGCCGACGCTCTAACACGGGATGAGGACACGGGAAAAAAGGAAACAATTACTCTACAGGTGGGACTAAATAGATTAATACAAGAAGAAGGGATATATTCGTTAAATGAGATAAGGACAAACCAAGAAGACCTAGAGGAAAGAGAGAAAAGAAGAGCGGAAGTAGAAAATGACATATATTTTAAGAGAATAGACGGAAAGGAACTATATTTAGTGACACCGACATTGGCCGAAAAGATAATAAAGAAATTACATGAGGACAATGGGCATATCGGTAGCAGAAAAGTTTGGCTCGTTTTTAGGGAAAATTACATCAGCCGACAGGATTACCGCATTGCAAAGGAAATTACCCAGAAGTGCGATGTATGTCAAAAATATAAGAGTCGGAATTTCAAAAACGAAAATGTTGCCAAAAATATTGAAGCCCGAAACAAACTAGACATTGTAGCAATAGATATGTTAAGCGATCTAATTATGACCACTAAAAGGAACAAACATATTCTGGTAATGGTGGATGTGTTTTCAAAATACGTAAAATTATATAGTTGCCGCACCACAAAGGGGGAGGAAATATTAAGAAAAATCGACAATTTTATAGCCATAGTAGGAACACCAAAAAAGATCCTACTGGACAATGCAACGTATTTCCGAAATGATCGTTTCAAGGGACAACTTCGAGAACGAGGAATAGAGACAAATTTTGTCAGCATCAGGCATCCACAGAGTAATCCTTCGGAACGATTCATACAGGAAGTGACGAAATTTCTTCGCATTGCAACAGATGGTCAACATCGCCACTGGGACAGGAAAATGGCGGAAATAGAAAGGTATCTAAATACAATTCCGAGCACAGTAACAAAAGAGACCCCAGAATACATCATGAAGGGTGTATTGCCGATAAGGCCATGGGAAGACCAAGAGCCAAAAGAATATCAACAGGTGATTGAAACCGTACAGAGAAGATTACGGCGAAGCAACGAAAAATATATCCAAAGACAGGAACAAAATAGAAAAAGAAGACCAGTGACTTTCCAAAAGGGTGAAAAAGTACTCGTGAGGGCATTACGAGTATCAAATCTTCCTGGGGGCATTTGCGCAAAGTTGATGCCTGTTTTCGAAGGCCCGTACATCGTGAATAATGAAAATGGGATAAATAGTTATGAGTTGAGGCACAGGAACTCGGAAAAGATCCGAGGAATTTATAATATTCACGATGTATACAAATATCACGAATAAAAGACAGAATTACATGAAGTAGATAGTAAGTTAGGATATAAGACGTAGATTAAAGTAAGGAAATATACAGGGAGTTGGTTTTGCCTCGAGAAAATTTATTTAAAAATGCAGATAAATTTTATCGAATACAAGGCGGGGATTTGTTATATTTCTATTTGATATGAAAATTAAATTTTGATAATTATAAACAAAATTCAATTCAATATAAAATATTTTCAATTTTCTCAACCACGGGCATATAAATTTAAAACAACCTGTATACAACAAATTGTTATATGTAATTTTAAGAAGTGATTAGAATAAGCGTACGAAACTCGGAACAATGTGCTTAGAATAAACAAAGTGAATGACGCGTACCATTATCGTTTCTTCGCGGAAGGTCGATCATTAGCCTATGCTAAATAAAACTCAGTGAAATAGATGATAGTTCATTATCGTTTTTCGCGGAAGGTTTCGATCATTAGCCTATGCTAAATAAGACTCATTTGAAAGAGAGAATAGGTCATTAAAATTTGTAAATAGTTAGA
Organism: Diabrotica virgifera virgifera; assembly: GCF_917563875.1. NCBI lineage: Eukaryota > Metazoa > Arthropoda > Insecta > Coleoptera > Chrysomelidae > Diabrotica > Diabrotica virgifera. Next base: position 85,389,381 of record NC_065445.1, on the reverse strand, counting down.
AAGTATTTTAGAATGGGAATTAAATATTTTCTTTTGAAATCCATTAAGCATATTTAGAAAGATTAAAAATTGGTTTTGAGGAATATTACGAATGAGAGTTGGTGGTGGAAGATTGATTTGTGAATTTGGAAGGGATATTTAGAAAGTAGGGGAATGAATGACAAAGTGAGAGCAGAATGTTTTGAGCTGTCGAGAAGTGAAGTCGAGTAGTAGACGGTAGTGTTCGAGGAGTGAGAAAGCCGGTGTAGTTCCGTGAGTGTGGAGTATCTATCGTGGAACGAGAAGTAGGCCAGGTCGAGAGTAAAAGAACCTCCTTGAGCCCAGAGTGTCCCGGTAGCTGATAGCAGTTTCGAAAAAGGTAGAACACAGCATCACGACAAAAGCAGGAACGAGAGCTATTCGAGCTAGTTTTTCAAAGGAGAACATCACTGGAAGCCAGGACGAGGTTTGATCGCAGCCAAGGATAGCAGGAAAGGGTTTTGTGTGAGGACATTTTCAGTTCACCAGGAAAAGGTCAGTCTCATTTGTTTGGACATGAATGTATGGGTTTTTCGTATTAAATTCCACATAAAAAATTGAATAACATAATCAATAATATCAGAAAAGCTTCATCAAACTTAAATAGAGTTGTTCCTAATAACTCCTAATAGTTAAATGTTAATAAAAACTTTCAATTGAAAACCAAAAGGAAATAAGATTCCCATTTGTAAATGTTATGTTTAAGAATAATAAGAAATAGCAAATATTAAGCATTGGTTGCCTTTTAAATAAAATAAAAAATATTTTGATTATAATTGTAACCCATATGTGTATTTTTTTTACTCTTTTCTTTTCTATCCCGATTAGGAACCATTAAGAAATATTTAGAAGCCACGGAAGTAAGTAATTAATTTATAATTCGCCCTGAGATTGAAAACATATTGATATGTGATCTGGTTAATTAATTGGATTAGTATTAATACATTGATTAAATTAAGTAACATATAAGAATATTATCTCATATCAATAATCAAGATCACATCAATATATATATTTTATTCATACAATTTATTATGATTTTAACATTCCTATGCTATTATTAATCTGTTTTTGACCTTTCTCCCCACTATAAAACTTATAACCCGAAGCATATATAGAAACGGCCCAAGAAGTTGTTTGAGAACAAATTCGCCGGTTCAGAAGAAGAATGACGCAACCGCATATTGCAAAATTCTTAAGAAGAGCAAAAAACGAATTTTTGTTATCAAAATCATAAAGTATGATCAAAATTAGCCATTCACCACATCGTGGTCAGGATCTCGAGATATAAGCGTTTTTTGGGGTGTGCCGCTTGTTTATGAAGTAACATAACTTTTTTCCTATTGTATATTCTGACTTAAAACTTTCCAAAAAACTTCTTCATGAACTAAACTCCTGGACAAAATTAATGCACCACTTTATTTAAACTAAATATTTAGAATATGAACACAAAATAAAACTAAGTTACATTGAAATAATAATAAACACCAACAAATAAATCCAACATGCCTTTATCATAACCTTAATTTGCCTTATTGTTTCTTTAAAAATTTGTTTTTGCCGGAAATGCGTAAATAAGCTAGCATAACTCCAAATTGCAAAAAGAAAAAATCAGCAAAGTAACACAATAAATGCATCTGGGTCAACACTAATGCCATGTAGGGTCTCCTCTACTTCTTATGACTGCGTTTATGCGTCGAGGCATGCTTGATATCAAATGTTCAACAAAAGCTTGCGGAATATTCTTCCATTCTTCAATAACGGCCTCAATGGGTTGGCTGTGATTGGCAATAGGGTGTCTACGACTTCGAATCTTTTTTTTTAGATAGTCCCATAGATGCTCTGTAGGATTCATGTCCGGACTGTTAGGTGGCCACTCTAATAATGGAATATCAACATCATTTAGGTAGCCAATAACCTGTCGAGCCACATGAGGACGAGCGTTGTCTTGCATGAATAAAAAATTAGGTCCAAGAAACGGAGCAAAAGGCATTACATGTTCGACAATAATGTTGTCTAAGTAATAATGGGCATTCATAGACCTCGTACGTATGGGGACCAACTCCGTGCGAGCTTCAAAACAAATTCTCCCCCAAAACATTTTAGAGCCACTACCAAAAGGTACTTTAGGAGAGATATTGCAGCTGGCAAACCTTTCTCCTCGCCTTCGCCAGACACGCTCACGACCATCTGGCGCTTTTAGGCTTACTCTAGTCTCATCGGAGAAAAGAACTCGTTTCCAATCATCAATGGTCCAATTTTGATGCAATCTTGCAAAATTCAATCTCTGAACCCTATGTTCTCTGGTAAGCAAGGGTTTTTTGGCCGGTTTCCTGTTGCTCAATTCTGCTTCATGTAAACGTCTTCTAACTGTTCGAGACGATATCGCGACATTTCAAACATCTGCTAGTTCATTTTTTAGCAAATTGCTGGTGACTCTCCTATCTCTAAGAGCACGTTGTCTCAAAAAACGATCATCAATTTGATTAGTGCAACGTTTTCGCCCTTGTCCTGGTCTTCGATGGTACGACCCTGTTTCATTATATCGCCTCACCTTGCGACTGCTGCTGGAATGATGTCTTCCTAACAAACCTGCAACGTATCGCATTGAATATCCTTCATCTAGGAGAGTCCACGCTCGCACTGCCTCGTGCCTCCTCCATTGACAAATTTCTTTGGCGGTTCCTTTTTTATTTGATTTTTATGCAAATAAACTTCCAAACATGCATGTGATGAAAAATATCACAATAAAAAGCTTGTTTCTCGCAAGCACTTTGCTTTAATCGGCACTTTTTATGAAAAGTTTAACTCACTTTTAGTCTAAAACGAAGTTCAATACAAATTATTACAAATTACAAATTATTACAAGACTATTATTAACTTACATAACAACTGTGACTGTCAAACAAGGTCCATAGGCAACTTGTCGTACAGTAAATTATCAATAAATAAAGATTATTGAGAAAAATATGAGTGGTGCGCGTTAATTTTGTCCAGGAGTTTATATTTTATTGTTGTGTTGGTTAAAATTATAAAGTAAAAAGTTTGTCACTCAACTTTTTTAAGTAAACATGAAACTAACGAAATATGATGACAAAATGTTTAAAAACTAACAACTCCTTTTTTAATGTGTTTAAATATTTAGGACAAATCCCATTGTTATCTACATACTTCAGAGATTAAACAGTAAAATTTTCAAAAGGAAATATTTACAGCGGCCAAAGATGCAGCGAGGTAAATTTGAAAAATCATCAAAATTGATTTTCGGCATTTTTGTATAAAATTTGATTTTTGGACGTGTTCCACCAAATCTAGATAAAAATAAACTTCATGTTCGAATTCAGCGACCTCGAAAACATAAAAATAGACCAAAATTGGTCGTTCTGATTAAAATTTGATTTTTGTGGTCGGCATAAAGATTGCTGCCGCTCGACTAATATATAGATGGAAAAGTATTTTTTTTATTGTATTCCTATGAGAATTCGAGAATCTGGTCAAGATTGGAGCGCTGTAAAACCTAGATAATAAATAAAATTAAACAACTTTATAGCGAAAATTGTTCATTGAAAAATCCTCTACAAAATCGCTATGATGTTATTTTACTGTGAAATGAACAGAAAAAAAGTTATAACCTCCAAAAGGAAACTTCTTACAAAATTTTCTAATATTTTTTTTATAACTTTTTTGTTGGTCACTTGACGATAAAAAGTAATAGATATAAAATTGTAGAAAATTTAATTTGCTACATTTTATGTGTAATTAAATTTTCTGTAGGATTGCTAGTTAAGAAGATACAGCGCGAAAACCCTTTGCACCCCTTTTTCCAATATGGCGGCCGGGGGACAAGGGTGGCGACCAAAAAAACTTGAACTTAAGTTTCTACTGATCCCCCATACACATTAAAAAAATAAAATTGACTCCTCTAAGAAATGCAACCTAAATGTAACATTTTAATGGACTATAAGGGATGGAAAATGAAAAATTTGGAACTCGGGAAATATTGACGGAAATAAGTTCTTCGGAAATAAATTTTTATACTCGGGGGTTTTGGGGGTCGCTGAACACGAATTTCATATCGGCGATGACCTCCAAGGTACCTGGTGCCCAGGGTGGAACTCGTCGCCTTGAGTTTTATGTTATAATCATTCAAAATCAGTCAATCACCATTACTCGAGGGTTCGCTGAGCACGACTTTCATGACGGCGATGACCTCCAAGGTACCTGGTGCCCAGTAATGATCCGAGTATAAAAATTGAACTCATTTCCGTCAATATTTCCCGAGTTCCAAATTTTTCTTTCCATCTCTTAGAGATACACAATAAAATTTCATTTTTCTTATACCAAAATGCAATTTTCATCTCCTTGAGATCAATTTATTCACAAAATTTCCTGACACTCTCACGAATCGAATGCAAAACGTTGCATGACGATTCATCTTACTGCATAAAATTCCTAGGTTAATGCTTCGTTCCCTCGCCTACAAGCGTATTTTTACCAACGGACATTTTTGGTATTTGGTATGTTTAGTTCTTTACTTAGAACTTACTTTCAAAGGGCTTTTAATTTCAAGTCGTTAAAATAGTTAAATGTATATCGCGTTATATCAAACAGTTGGGAAAAGTACCCAGAGCGATTCGGGTATACAGTTTATGTTATTTTAATTAAGTTTATTTTACCAGAAAGGTAAAATAACATTAATATCCTTTCCGACAAGGAATAACTTATTTGTGTAATACATAAAGAAAATAATTTAAATATGAATTTTTTATAAAAATGAAAGCCAGTTTATATTTTAATTCGTTTCAGATGTGACCACCATCCTCTTAGATACATTTTACCCTCTTAGTCTTTTTCGTATTTATCGTTTTGCAAATTTTAGAAAGCGCAAATTTGGGTTGTCACCATAACTTAGTTCCAGTAGAAGTATTTAGAGTTTCGGATATATAACTTCGAATTAACACAGCTGTTATAACCCCATAATTTCATGAAACTCGCTTTCTAACTAATGATTTTTTTTAGTAATTGAACATATGGAAGTCGCTAGGGGCCAAACCTGATAAATACAGTGTTTGCTCCAAGAATTCGAACTTGGTTTTTAGCCGTTGTTAAAATGCTCGTATGACATGGTGCATTGTCCTGATGAAAAAGGATATTTTTCTTCTGCAAGCCGGGTCTTTTTTTATGAACTTTTTCCTTAAGCTTCTCTAAAAGGTTACAATAGCATCCAAAATTTATTGTTTGACCAGTTTTCAAGTAATCCACAAACAAAATTCCTCTCGCATCCCAAAAAACTGATGCAACCATTTTCTTCGCTAATTCCTGGACACGAAATCGTTTCGGAGCCGAAGAACCAGGCTTACACCACTATTTAGCCTCTTGTTTTTATTCAGGATTATAGTGATAGACTCTAATAGATATATCCATAGTGATGAATTGTGTATTTTAACTCGATAAAACCTTCGATAAGATGCTGGTTGAAAGTGATACAAACGTGTGAAAGATATGACTTTATTAGCCCTAAAAACCCTAAGCCTACGGCTCCACGGGCGAGAAATTGACGCTAGCAGTAGCAGCAAAATGGACTTAAGGTTCCGCGGAATGGAATGGGAACAGCCGAACTGAACCGACTACGCACAAGTCCTGTAGTCGGTACAGTTCGGCCATTCCCATTCCGTTCCGCGGAACCTCAAGTTCACTTCACTGCTACTGCCAGCGTCAATTTCTTGCCCGTGGAGCCGTTCGCTAAATTAAACAGTAAAATATAGGATGAGTCCGTTACACTTTGAACTGTCTAAAGTTTGATAAACACGGCACGAACCACTTTGGAGAGATACGATGCACGCGTAAAGGGGTTGTTTCACCCATATGACTTGGCCGTGGTGACTCGACGAATGCTTTGCGAACCTTTCTGGGCGACTGCTTCTTGGCGACTGACTTTATCGTATAAAACATGTGGATATATTGATATAAAACTACCACGTTGTCACGTCATAAAAAAGGCAAAAATAAACTAGAAGAGGGCATAAACAAATTGACACACAAAATATATTTTATCTTTGTGAAAACGCTCTAAATGTTGCTGAGAAAGTCACATTCGAATGTTTTTTTGTATTCCGTTGTTAGCGAATACGACACCCATTGTGATCACAACGTTCTGAAACACAATGCTTCAGTCAAAATATTGCTTACACCGCCCAATGAGATGGCTAGGGCTTCTACTAAATCTTTTTCAATCTCTCGACGATTTGCCAATACCATATTCCGTATTTTTTCTACGATTTCTGGTGTTGTTGTTTTTTGACGTCGTTGACGTAGATCACCTTTAAGGCTTGTACGACCACATTTAAATTCGACAACCTATCTTTCTACTGTACTAAGGCGAAGAGTCCTTATACACTTTCAACATAATATGTAGGAAATTTATGAACATATTATGTTCATAAATTTCCTTTTCTTTTAAACCTTAAAAACATAAAAATTCAACAACTGCACGATACTTGATTGTTACCATTGTAAAAAATACTGTGACAAGTCGATACGAAATGGCTTGTACAAATAATGAATTTATAGATTGAAACGAAACTTCACACACATTCATATGAAGAGTGTACCAATATAAAAAAACAGTAGGCTAGGCAGCAACGCCCTCTCTTATAGGGATGGGAAAAACCTACCGGTTGTAACCTAAAACCGGTTTTTTACTTCGCAAGAACCGGTTTTTTTACTTCGCAAGAACCGGTTTTACCGGTTGTTTTTTTGTCCCGGTTATAACCGGTTTTTTCTTTTTAAAGTAATAACTGGTGAAAAACCGGATAAAAATTACCTTCGAAAAAAATAACGAATTTGGAGAAAAAAGATTGTTTGCTTATTCATCAATAATTCTTAATTTTTTTAATAATTATATTCGTTAAACACTCACTAAGAAATGCGATAAGCTGAATTGACTATTTTGATGAACTTGAGAATAAGCACGTCTTGTTTTCTGAATTCGGGAATCCTTTTAAAAACACATATTAGTATCAATCAGCTGTGCAGTCATGGTTGTATTATAATAAATGCTATACCTACACAAATGAGTCTGTGGAGTATGAAATATGGAATCACTTAAAAAATTAAAAAAGTAAAACAGTTTTGTGTAGCTATCTTGTGTAAAAAGTGATTTTTTTTTTTCGGAAATACAACAAATTTACAAAAGTATTTAGGACCATAATACATCCAATTCAGAATTTTGACAATGATTCATTATTTGTTTTTACTAGTTTTGATGTTCCATTTTTTTTTGTTTTATAATTCATATAACACGTTATAGTCTCATTTACTTCATATTACGTTTATAAATATGTTCCTAATTTAACTACTTTTGAATTTTTTAATTATTTGGTATTATTACTTTGATCCGAAATTTTCATTGCCTAAGATTATTATAAAGGATGTAACAAAAAGGTAGGTCATAAATTAAATCACATATTCTGGGACCAAGAATAGATCGAATGAACCTAACTTACCTTAGTACAAATGTGCACTTTTAAAAAAGTTACCTCTTTGAAGTTACCAAATGAAAATTGATTTTTTCCAATCTATCGAAAACTGTGAGATTTTATATTGAAAATAGGCATGTGGAGTATCACAAACTAAAGGGCAATGTAAATTTAACGTTGTAACCTATTGGCTATTGAATATTATTCAAAAAACCGAAAACCGGTTTTTGGGGTAACCGGTTTGTTGACCGGTTATAACCGCCAGGTTAAATCGCAAGTTAAAAAACCGGTTTGACCGAAAACCGGTGTTTTATCAACAACCGCCATCCCTACTCTCTTATCGTACCGCAAAACTTATTGAACAACGTAGTACCATGGTCGCTTTTCGTTGTATATAGGAACGTAGAAACGAAAATCTAGTTTTGGATTTAAACCCCTTTGAAAGTAAGCTCTAAGTAAAGAAGTAAACATAACAAATACCAAAAACGTCCATTGGAAACTAAAATCACACATATCTTTCTTAACCTATTACATTATTCACAACCCAACTGTGATTTTTTTATTTTACTGCAATAAAAAATAAATCAGAAATTATATCCCATATTTAACATTCCTATTTTTTACCCAAGTATTAAAAAACTCTGGGTCGATTAAGAAATCCTTGAAGTGAACGTTAGGTATAAAATTACGAAAGATAAATGATCAAAAAAATTGAATAAAAATGCGACGAAAGTAATGAAGAAAAATCGTTTACATATATTTTGTAATTTATAATTATTATTAGCCAAGAGGAATTTAAGAAGTGACGTTTACAAAATTAAGTTTTAAAATAGACAGTCTGAATAACACTTTTCAAAAGGTTAAGCAGCAATATACAGAACTAAATTTGCGAATTCAGATGAAATATTTATTTCTGTGTTTTTAATTATTGTTACAGTGGGGATTTCTACGTAGCAGAACAGTAGGAGACAAAATGGTCCTTAGAACGCAAAAAACCTTTATCATTGCATACCTATCTCATGCTGGAATAGAGGAATTTTACTAACATTTTTCCTTGTTTCATTTCTTCTTCTTCTTCTTCTTTCTTCTTCTTCTTCTTCTTCTTCTTCTTTTTCTTCTTCTTCTTCTTCTTCTTCTTCCTCTTTATAAGCAAGCAAGCATATTTTTGATACCTCGGAAGGTTGCCACTCCATCTTTTGCGCGCTCCACCGATACTTCTTCTACAGATTGGTGATTTATCTCTTTCTATTTTGAACCCATTCGTTTATACACTGTATATTATATTTTCTTCTAATGTCTTCACTCCTCTTTCCATCTATCAACGTATTTCCTGTAATTCTTCTCGGTACTCTCATCTCTCCCGTTTCTAGGAGTCTTTGTGTTGTGGCTGTATCGGATCTTGTTTCTGATGCATAATATGTCATTATTGGTCATACACTGACTTTATAAATTCTTGACTTCATCGCAGTGTTAATATGTCGGTTTTCCGTTTAGTGTTATTAAGACATCTTGCCAGCCTTTTTGCTTTTTGTACTTGATTTCTCAATTCTTTATCTAGGTCTCCATAACTTGACAATGTAATTTGAAGATATTTTATTTCCATTACTTGTTTAATACTGATACCATCAATTTCTATTTTACATCTGATTGTTTCTTCATTGATAACTATTGTTTTAGTTTTCTGAGATGAAATTGTCATATTGAATTCTTTTACTTTTTTGTTAAATCTGTGAACTAATCTTTGCAGACTAACTTCATCTCGGGCTCTCAATATTGCGTTGTCTGCTTAACAGAGTACTTTTACATCTTTTTTTTTCATTCTGTATTCTCCTCCTTTGTTAACGCTTTTGATTATTTCATATATGGTTAAATTAAAGAGCATAGGACTCAATGCTTCTTCCTGTCTGATTCCGCTGCCTATATCTATAGGTTCTGTAACTTTTCATCTATTCTGACTTCCATTTTGTTGTTTTGGTATCTATTTTAAATGGTTTTTATATCTAGGGGGACTTCTCTATTATACAGAAGATAGATTACATCTTTGAGTCTTTTTCTGTCATATCTTCAAGTTTTTAAGTCATAGAAATTCTGGTCTATTATACTGTAGTGATTTCTCAGTAATTTTCTTTAGGACGAATATGGCATCGGTACACGAGTAGGAAAACCCTGTTGTTCATCTGCTAAACTTATCCTCTGATTCATTAGTTCTTGTAGAATTTTAGTTGTAAGTTTTAGGGTAGTACCTCTACTCTCTAGTAGGGTAGTTTTAGGGTAGTACGATTTACCCGTTTAAACGCTGGTAAACTGGCTGTTGCATGTGTACGATGTTGAGCGGTTGCATTTGTTTCTATGTTAACTTGAACCGCGGCGGTTGGGTTTTTCAGGTAAACCGCGACGTCAACGTTGGCAAATCGCCCTTATAGAGTGCGCTGGAATAAGTGTTACCTCCTCCTTATTAACTTCTTTATTTTTTGCACGTAAGCAAAACAGGTCGATTTTTAAAACAATCATAGTATATTTTAGCCTCAATGTTTCGAACTTTACGCAAACCCTCTTCAGGTGATAGGCATAACTTTGAATTTTTTTAAATAGGAAAGTACATCACGTGGCACTTTATTTAAAAGCTCTTGAAATACTGATTACAAAAATGTATAATACTTTAATACTATTTGAGAGCGTGGGCGCAAAATTTCGGTCGAATTATTTTTAAACGCATTCATTTTTTTTCGAATCCTGAGAAAACTAATAAGTACTTTTGAAAAATTTAAACGCTGAATGAAGTATTACAGTATTATCGAGGGTTGAAAGTCTCTAAGAACTTTTATAATGTTTATTTTAAAAGTCACAGGGGTGATAAAAAAATAAAATTTAGGCTGATTTTAATTTCAAGTATATTATTCAAAAAAAAAAACCTTTTGTTTACTCTAAAGGATTTTCATCCCTCCGTAATAATGTATTCATTCTACGTTTAAATTTTTCAAAAATACCTTTTATTAGTTTTCTCAGGATTCGAAAAAAAATTAATGCGTTTAAAAAGAATTCGACCTAAATTTTACGCCAATGCTCTCAAATAGGATTAATGTATTATACATGTTTGTAATCAGTATTTCAAAAGCTTTTAAATGAGGCGTCACATGATGTATTTTCCCATTTAAAAAAATAAAAGTTATGCCTGTCACCTGAAGAGTGATCGCGTAAAGATCGAAACATTGATGCTATAATATACTAAGATTGTTTTAAAAATCGACCTGTTAGAGCGTTTTGCTTACGTGCTAAAAATAAAGAAGTTAATAAGGGGGTAACACTTATTCCAGCGCACTGTATGTACGAGCGCTTATAAAGCGCCAAATTTCCTTTTGTAGACCACAAACATCATGTTCATGTCTTTCGAAAGACATTCCCAGTGACCATTGTTTATTCTTCTTACGAGTGAATGTGTTTAATTCCTTATTGTCATATAATTATTGTATGCCTCTTGTGTCTTAGTTAACATGTATTTTAGGTAAGCTTTTTTTATTTTCTTCACATTTTTCCTTCATTCCTGTAGAGAACCATGGAGTTCTTCGCCTTGGGAGAGATTTATTTTTATTGATGTTTCTTTCCCAAAAACTTCCTTGGCTGTCGTATTAATTCAGTGAAGGCGAATTTAGATTATTCACTTTAGATGTACACTGCAGATGATTCATCTGCAATGAAAGGTATAAACATACTATTCATCTACATTTCATCCAAGATGCACATCCAAAGTAAACAGTGAACAAAGTAGAAGGTGTTCCTACTTTTGATGAAATGGATGGACGATTCTTCCACAGTGAACCACTAGTGTAAAGTGTAAACTTGTTTTTTTCGGTATTTTTGTCATAAATTTATATTTTGATACCTACGTAAAATGACTTTTTTCTACGAGCGTGCAAAGATGTCTACTTTCGCGCACGCGTTTTAGTTTACAAAGTTTTACTTTTCCGCACGCGTGTTACTTTTCCGCACGCATTTTACTTTTCCGCACGCGTTTTACTTTTCCTCACGCGTGTTAATTTAGATATGTTAATATGGCCTTAAAGTAATTATAATACATGCAATAAACTAATATTTAGATATTATTTACTAATTTATTTCAACTATATCTTATTGTGTTCATGTTTTAATGAAATTAACGCGAGAATTCGATGAAATAAAATAATTTTGACATAATATTCGAAAGTCAAATCAGTAGACAATAACAGTGGTTTTGAATCGTCTTCATGGAAACCAAGATCGTCGTCATGCTAACCAATTATGTTGAAAGTTTGGTTTTGACAACCTTGTCAAAGAATTAATTTATGTATGTATTTTCATATTACTTAAATTAATTGATTAAGATTTGGTCATTTTTTAAAGACTCGTAGAAAAAATATTGTTCCTAACGCTTGCAGAAAGTCTCTTTTCCGCACTAGACTGCTTGCCGAACTCCCGCTTCGCGTCGTTCGGCAAACTGCACTCGCGTGCGGAAAAGTATGACTTTCTGCACTTGTTAGGAAAATAACTATTCAGTGGAAAGATTAACATACAGAGCGTCCATAAAGTAACGCATAAATTCATTATTTCGTAAACTGGCGACTTTAAGGAAGAATCCCAAAACAGGTCGATTTTGATTTTTAAATTCCGATTTTTTGGCATATATATCATACTAGTGATGTCATTCATCTGGGAGTGATGACGTAATCGACGATTATTTTAAATGATAATTAATAGGGGTCATGTGACAGCTCATTTGAAAGGGTATGCAATTCTCTATTCACTAATATAAACATTAACATAATTAGTTATACAAGGTGTTCAAAAAAACATTTTTTAATTAAAATAATTGAGACAAAAAGAAGAATGTAGTATGTAATTTATTTAATCAAGTATCTAATTTAAAGTTTTTACTGTTGTCATAAAACAGGAAAAAAATGTTTTTTTCGCTTAAATTTAATGTTAAAGCTGCCACCCACCTACCTCTTGGCAGTTTGAACCTTTCGTTTAAGCGAAAATCAATTTTTGTTTGTCAAATAATTTTTTTTCTGTTTTTTGACAGTAATATGTATTTTAAATTAAATAAATTACATACATTCTTCTTTTTGTCTTAATTATTTTAATTAATAATATGTTTTTTTGAATACTGTAAAAATAATTATGTTTATTTTTATATTAGTGAATAGAGAATTGAATACCCTTTCAAATGAGCTATCACATAACCCCTATTTTCATTTAAGAATATCATCATTTCAGATGACGTCACTAGTATGATATATATACCAAAAATCGTAATTTAAAAACAAAGATCGGCCTGTTTAGGGATTTTTCCTTAAAGTCGCCGGTTTACGAAATAACAAAATGCGTTATTTTATGGACGCACTGTATACATATTATATTTCTAGAAATATATCGTAATCATGAGTAATCGTGGAATAATAAATCTGAGGACTACAATAAAATAAATTTTTTGTAAAAATGCACACCGGGAAAAACTATTCACACTCGCTATTATTGTTGAGTTAGCAAAAATTAGAAAGTCAGAAAAGAGAAGTAGGAAGAGCTGATGTTTATACTCCTCGTTTATTGTGGTTGAAAGAGGCAAACTCCCTGATTTTTTTCTAATTTTCAACATTCTTTTAGTAATGTTACTTATTAACTCCACGCCAGGACTATTCGCCATTTTGAAAACGCTGTGAAACGAATTCCGTCAGTGAAAATATAAATTGCTGAGCTTTTCAATCTACACTTTCACTATTCATCTATATCATCCGCAGTGTACATCTAAAGTGAATGAATAATTTTAAATTCGCATTGAGATCATAGTTGTTTTCATCTTCATTTCATTTGGTTTTGAGTTTCAATTATTAATCCCCGGCAGGTAATTCTCTTCCTTTTTGGTTAGCTACGTGGTTTGTTAAGATATAGTTTTTCCAATTCTAACGTCTACCACAAATTTTATTTAGGTATTTACAGATGTAGTTAAACCAATACTTAAATTTTTTTATAGTTTGCTAAATATTTGCAAATAACTTAAATTCCCTTTACATACGTCCTTTAAGACAACCTCTTCTAAACAAAACTACAAACAAAAGTGTGTTCCACTTGTTTGCGAAATTCGAGAATCATCCATTCCTTTGAAGTAGAGTTTGTATGAACATCGTATAAAGTTTGCTAAACGTTTTGTTCGTTGTAGAAGAAATATTTGCATGGAATTGCAGAAAAAATTCATCCCTCAGTAATCCATTTATTTCTTTTATATTCCGCATCGATCGTATTTCGATACTGAACATGTTGCTTTCAAACGAACGTAAATAGAATACCGGGTGTCCACTTATATTTTCCCCCATTTTAACTGCCTATAGCTTCTAAACGGATCAAGATAGAAATATGCGGTTTTCGCTGAAATGTGTTATTTTATTGTTGTTCTGAAGCTATTTTCTTGTGGCATTTTTGTGGAAATAAGCCACAATTTAGTAAAAAAATGATTTTAATAATATAAAAATGGTTTATGTATTAGTAAAAGTTTTGACTGAATGGATTGAGTTTTTTATATCGCTTTAAATTACGAAAAAAAATGGCGGCTTTTTAAAAAAAACTTTGTAGACTTTTTTAATGGAACATACAGCATATTTTTTTTGTAAATTGAAAAGACTGTCATTCACCTATCCAACGATATAAAGTTTTTTAAAATCGGTTGTCAAATGACTGAGTAATTAATTTTTAAAATGAGAGGTGCAACGTGGATATCACATAACAAAATAAGTTTACTAAGCAAATTGATATTATGTTATGTGATTTCCACATTGCATCTCTTATTTTAAAAATTAATTGCTCAGTCATTTTTGACAACTGATTTTAAATAGTTATTTTCCTAACTAGTGCGGAAAGTGATACTTTCACGCACGAGACTACCGTTGAGCCGAACGACGCGATAGCGGAGTTCGGGCAAGCAGTCGAGTGCGGGGAAGACACTTTTCCCATGAGTTAGGAACAATATTTTTTCTAGGACCGTACGTTTGAAAAAAACCACAAAAAAAAAGATTTTTATTTAGAAGTGGAAATACACAAATTAATTCTTTGACAAAGTTGTCAAAACCAAACTTTCAATATAATGGGTTACCACGTCGACGATATTGGTTTCCATGCCAACGATTCAAAACCATTGTAATTGTCTACTGATCTGATTTTTAAATATTATGTCTGTGTCAATGGCCATTGCAGCCGAGACACATAAATTTAAATAAAAAATAAAAAAAAATATTATGTCAAAATAATTTTATTTTATCGAATTATCGCACTAATTTCATTAAAACATGAACACAATAAGATAAATTTGAAATAAATTAGTAAATAATATCTAAATATTAGTTTACTTCATGTATTATAATATATTCTAATGCCATATTACAAGGTATTAGTTCTTAGGCCCCCATATAAAATTATTATTTATGACCACACCGTTGAAACTTTTTGTGGTTGTTATTTGGGTTTAGTCGGACAAATTTGGAGCTTAGCGCAACATGGCAGTGGGGCGTTTGTCTGTCAAGCGGCCACGAAGTTGTCAATTTTATGCAAGAAAAAAATTTATAACCACATTGGTCATTTTATTTTAATCAATGGTTTTTATTATATAAACAGCGAAAACAATTTTGTCGGACAAAAATATTGGGGCATATGACGCGTCGGACACGCTAAATATGTCAAATTTATGAAAATAATAAATTTATTACCACATGGATAATTTTAACGGTATCTATCATAAAACCTTTTTACAATCATGTGGTAACCTTGTCGGACAATTTTCACGGGGCATATGCGCAGTCGGATGCGCCAAAGATGTCAATTTCCTGGAATTTTTTTATTTATTACCACAGATGTCATTTTTATTTTGTACTGTTCTTTTACATGTGTAATGCATATTGGATCACTTGTCGGACAAAAATAATGGGGCGTTTACCGAGATACAGGGTGTCAAAGTTATACTTTTTTTTATTTATTATTGAATATTTCCTGACAGGTATGAGATATCAACATGAAATTTGGTATGTGGGCGTTTTTTGGGTCGAGAAAACTAAATTCCCTACCAAAAATTATGCATTGCCCAGAGGGCGCCACATACGCCTTTCAGCTCTCATTTATTACGTTAAATTTTTTTTATTCCTCACTCTGTATACTTTTGACATTAAAATTTTTATTCTCCTATTAGTTTTACTTAAAAAAGGTATACTTCTTTCATCTCCCGAAACTCAACCGTTTTTGAGATAAACGCATTTTAAATCAGCGATACAACATCATTTTTAGCATAATATCATTGTAGTTACACCCGAAAAATAACTTAAAACCATAAAATTATCCAAAAATGTATCGCAAATTTCTTCAACTGGAATTTGCGATGCAATGACATAAATTTGAGAACTGGCACAATTATTATGGTATTAAGTTATTTTTCGGGTGTAACTACAATGATATTATGCTAAAAATGATGGTGTATCGCAGATTTAAAATGCGTTTATCTCGAAAACAGCTGAGTTTAGGGAGATGAAAAAGTATACCTTTTTTAAGTAAAACTAATAGGAGAATAAAAATTTTAATGTCAAAATTATACAGAGTGAGGGATAAAAAAAATTGAACGTAATAAATGAGTGCTGAAAGGCGTATGTGGCGCCCTCTGGGCAATACATAATTTTTGGTAGGGAATTTAGTTTTCTCGACCCAAAAAACCCCCACATACCAAATTTCATGTTGTTATCCCATACCTGTCAGGAAATATTCAATAATAAATAAAAAAAAAGTTTAACTTTGACATCCTGTATCTCGGTTATTATAAACTTTGTACCAAGGTAAGTTAGCTTAAATCGGTCTATTTTAACCTCAGGAACCTGAGGTTAAGCTATGGCCCATTCTTTACCAAACACCGTGTATATAAATTAAATGTATGACGTTGAATGTATTGTTTCTCGATTCCACGTTAAGATAAATGGTCGCCTTTCTATGATTATCTCTCAAATGATCTAGTGTCCATTGAATGTACACTAGAGTTTTTTTTTCTATTCGAAATAGAATAAAAAATTATTTTAATGGCCGGTAAATGAACTCGGATTGCTCTATTAAATTTAGCGTCGCAAGCACTACAACTACATAAACCATTTCGGCGATAATGGTCAAATGGATTATACTTTTGGAACTAGATACCTTCTAATCGGTATAACCGATTTTGATCACTAAATATGAGAAGTAGTGTCGGATGCATCCAAGGTCAAGTATGATAACTGAAGGTATTATAGGAACTATTGAGCTTGAAAAACCGTTTTTCCCATAGGAAATAGATTAGATCACATTTATGAAAGTTATAACTTATAAATTCGAATCTTTCCTGATATGAGGTATACACCGTTAGACGCGTTTAGAGTCCTCCTCAGTTATTGGCGCAATTCGTAGGTTGAAATTTTGAGTAATTGTCCAAAAACCAAAATTTTCCAAGTTTAGTTTTTCAGTTTTTCAGCTGTACTGAGCCGTGTGTATCTCTGATCCTAACCACTTAAGCACTATTTGAAAGCTTAACTCAAAGCTATTCATTTGGTGTATTTTCGGTTTTTCTGTTTTTCTTTGAACCTAAGATATGTATGTACCCCCAAAAAATATGCCGTTTTGTACCTACCAAGTCCTATAGCTGGCTTAAGGGTGGTCGAAAGTCACAAGCTACACCGGTTCTGAATCGGCCCTGACCCCATCTTAAAACATAGAAAAAAAAATTCAGATCGGTGTAACTTTTCCACAAACATACACACATACAAAACATTTTTCCCTTTTTAAATAGAAATTGAATAAAATTTCTGAGATCGGTAACTTTTGAATGGTATAACCAATTTTCAAAATTAAACATGCGTTGGAGAGGTAATGATCAGTACTATAAGAAGCCGTAAAGGTCGGACTTAAATTTTCGAAATTTTTGGGTGTTTTGGGGACGAGAACGAAAAACAGACCCTAAATGGGAAGGGCCGTAAAATCCACACCCTTGGACCAAAATGGAGGTTGACATTTGGATGGGCGAGTCTTTCCCTATACTTTAAGATTGGATTTGGCCCAATTTTTTTAATTTAGTCACATTTAGAAAATAGAAAATTTCTTGTACATATATATATAGTGTCACAAGTACGGGAACAGCCGTTCTCTGGGATATAAAAAAATAATAAACATCAAGGAGGCCAAAGCGAACTATAAACAATATTTCTCGGTTAGCTCTACATAGATCAAACTGAAAATTTGTAGAAATACTCCTTATAATATAAGGGCGTAACGTAGAGAACTTTCCAAAATTTTCGAAAAATTTTCCGAAATTTTCCCTTTTGTCGGATTTTTTTTAACTTCGAAAAAAAAAAACTACAGAACGATGTTTGTCATTGTTCGAAGAGTATGTGCACAAACTTTCAGATAACAATTTTTCCTAAATTTTCCCTATTGTCGGAAATTTTTTTTGGAATATTTTGGGTACAACTCTACGTCATGCCCTTTTAAGTGTTGTACTTAGTGTGTGTACCAATTTTCAGCTTAATCGATTCTAAAATAACCGAGAACAACTGTTTTAAATTTTTTTTTGACAATACCTCTTCGTCGATAACCTAAAAGAATTAAGCTTTCTATTCGTTTGCCCCAACATTTTTGTCAGACAATTTAATTTTTTGTTTAAGAATATAATTACTTGTAACTTACTACTTTTGTCCGAAAAATGGTTCTAAAGATAAGGGATGCATGAACACAGAATAGTTTAAAAGTATAGTTTATTAATAAAAATTAAATTTTTTGTCCGACTTTCGATTTGCTCCAATATATTTGTAGGACACTTAAATTTTTTGATATAGAATGTAACTACTTATAACCTGATATTTGTGTTGGAATTTTTTTTAAATTCGAGAAAAACAAATAAAAAACGATGTTTGTCATTGTTCAAGGAGTATGTACACAAATTTTCAGATCATAATGTTTCCAAAATTTTCCCTCCTGCCGGAATTTTTTTTTTTAATTTCGGGTACAACTCTACGTCACGCCCTTTTAAATGTTGTGCTTAGAGTGTGTACCAATTTTCAGCTAAATCGATTCAAAAATAACCGAGAAAACCTGATTTAAATTTTTTTTTTGACAATACCTCCTCGTCGATAGCATAAAAGAATTAAGTTTTCTGTTCGTTTGCCTTAACATTTTTGTCATACAATTACATTTTTTGTTTAAGAATATAATTATTTGTAACCTACTACCTTTGTCGGAAAAATGGTTGTAAAGATAAGGGATGAACGAACCCAGCATATTTTAAAAGTATAGTTTATTAATAAAAATTAAACTTTTGTCCGACATTGGATTTGCCCCAATATTTTTGTTGGACTCTTAGATTTTTGGATTTAGCATAAAACTACTTATAACCTGATAATTGTGTCGTATTTTTTTTGAATTCTAAAAAAAACTACGGAAGGACATTTGTTGTTGTTCAAGGAGTATGTACACAAATTATCAGATCACAATTTTTCTAAAATTTTCCCTATAGTCGGAAAATTTTTTAAGAAAATTTTGGGTACAGCTCTTCGTCATACCTTTTTAAATGTTTTACTTAGCATGTGTACCTATTTTCAGCTACATGGATTCAAAAATAACCGAGAAAAACTGTTTTAATTTTTTTTTTGATAATACCTCCTTGTCGGTAGCCTAAAAGATTAAGTTTTCTGTTGGTTTGCCCCAACATTTTTGTCAGACAATAACATTTTTTGTTTAAGAATATAATTACTTGTAACTTACTACTTTTGTCGGAAAAATGGTTGTATAAATAAGGGATGTACAAACCCAGCATAATTTAAAAGCATAGTTTACCAATAAAAATTTAATTTTTTGTCGGACTTTGGATTTGCCCCAATATTTTTGACGGACACTTATATTTTTTTATTTAGAATATAACTACTTATAACCTAATACTTGTGTCGGAAATGTTTTTTTTTTAATTCGAGAAAAAAAACTATAGAAGGACGTTTGTCGTTTGTTCAAGGAGTATGTACATAAATTATCAGATCACGATTTTTCTCAAATTTTCCCTCTTGTCGGAAAATTTTTTGGGAAAATTTTGGATACAGATCTACGTCATACCCTATTAAATATTTTACTTATTGTGTGTACCAATTTTCAGCTAGATCGATTCAAAAATAGCCGAGAAAATCTATTTCAAAATTTTTTTTGATAACACCTCCTCGCCGTTAGCCTAAAAGAATTAAGTTGTCTGTTCGTTTGCCCCAACATTTTTGTCAGTCAATTACATTTTTTGTTTAAGAATATAATTACTTGTAACTTACTAACTTTGTCGGAAAAATGGTTGTAAAGGTAAGGGATGCACGAACCCAGCATAGTTTCAAAGTATAGTTTATTAATAAAAATTAAATTTTTTGTACGACTTTGGATTTGCCCCAATATTTTTATCGGTCACTTAGATTTTTTTATTTAGAATATAACTACTTATAACCTGATACGTGTGTCGGAAATGTTTTTTTTTTAAATTCGAGAAAAAAAATTATAGAATGACGATTGTTGTTTGTTCAAGGAGTATGTACACAAATTATCAGATCACGATTTTTCTCAAATTTTCCCTGTTGTCGGAAAATGTTTTAAGAAAATTTTGGGTACAGCTCTTCGCTATACCCTTTTAAATGTTTTACTTAGTGTGTGTACCTATTTTCAGCTAAATGGATTCAAAAATAACCGAGAAAACCTGTTTTAATTTTTTTTTTGAAAATACCTCCTCGTCCATAGCCTAAAAGAATTAGAATTAAGTTTTCTGTTCGTTTGCCCAACATTTTTGTCAGACAATTACATTTTTTGTTTAAGAATATAATTACTTGTAACTTACTACTTTTGTCGGAAAAATAGTTGTAAAAATAAGGGATGTACGAACCCAGCATATATTTTAAAAGTATAGTTTACCAATAAAAATTAAATTTTTTGTCCGACTTTGGATTTGCCCCAATATTTTTGTCCGACACTTTGATTTTTTGATTTAGAATATAACTACTTATAACCTGATACTTTTGTCGGAAATGTTTTTTTTTAATTCGGGAAAAAACTATAGAACGACGTTTGTCGATGTTCAAGGACTATGTACACAAATTATCAGATCACAATTTTTCTAAAATTTTCTCTATTGTCGGAAAATTTTTTAAGAAAATTTTGAGTACTGCTCTTCGTCATACCTTTTTAAATGTTTTCCTTAACGTGTGTACCTATTTTGAGCTAAAGGGGTTCAAAAATAACCGAGAAAATCTGTTTTAAATTTTTTTTTGACAATACCTCCTCGTCGATAGCCTAAAAGAATTAAGTTTTTTGTTCGTTTGCCCCAACATTTTTTTCAGACAATTACATTTTTTGTTTAAGAATATAATTACATGTAACTTACTACTTTTGTCGGAAAAATGGTTGTAAAGATAAGGTATGTACGAACCCAGCATAGTTTAAAAGTATAGTTTACCAATAAAAATTAAATTTTTTGTCCGACTGTCGATTTGCCCCAATATTTTTGTCCGACACTTTGATTTTTTGATTTAGAATATAACTACTTATAACCTGATACTTTTGTCGGGAATGTTTTTTTTAATTCGAGAAAAAACTATAGAACGACCTTTGTCGTTGTTCAAGAAGTATGTACACAAATTATCAAATCACAATTTTTCTAAAATTTTCCCTATTGTCGGAAAATTTTTTAAGAAAATTTTGGGTACAGCTCTTCGTCATACCTATTTAAATGTTTTACTTAGCGTGTGTACCTATTTTCAGCTAAATGGATTCAAAAATAACCGCGAAAAACTGTTTTAAATTTTTTTTTGACAATACCTCCTCGTCGATAGCATAAAAGAATTAAGTTTTCTGTTCGTTTGCCTTAATATTTTTGTTAGACAATTACATTTTTTGTTTAAGAATATAATTATTTGTAACCTACTACCTTTGTCGGAAAAATGGTTGTAAAGATAAGGGATGAACGAACCCAGCATATTTTAAAAGTATAGTTTATTAATAAAAATTAAACTTTTGTCCGACATTGGATTTGCCCCAATATTTTTGTTGGACTCTTAGATTTTTGGATTTAGCATAAAAATACTTATAACCTGATACTTGTGTCGAATTTTTTTTTAATTCTAAAAAAAAATACGGAAGGACATTTGTTGTTGTTCAAGGAGTATGTACACAAATTATCAGATCACAATTTTTCTAAAATTTTCCCTATTGTCGGAAAATTTTTTAAGAAAATTTTGGGTACAGCTCTTCGTCATACCTTTTTAAATGTTTTACTTAGCATGTGTACCTATTTTCAGCTACATGGATTCAAAAATAACCGAGAAAAACTGTTTTAATTTTTTTTTGATAATACCTCCTTGTCGGCAGCCTAAAAGATTAAGTTTTCTGTTGGTTTGCCCCAACATTTTTGTCAGACAATTACATTTTTTGTTTAAGAATATAATTACTTGTAACTTACTACTTTTGTTGGAAAAATGGTTGTAAGAATAAGGGATGTACAAACCCAGCATAATTTAAAAGCATAGATTACCAATAAAAATTAAATTTTCTGTCCGACTTTGGATTTGCCCCAATATTTTTGTCGGACACTTATATTTTTTGATTTAGAATATAACTACTTATAACCTAATACTTGTGTCGGAAATGTTTTTTTTAATTCGAGAAAGAAAACTATAGAAGGACGTTTGTCGTTTGTTCAAGTAGTATGTACATAAATTATCAGATCACGATTTTTCTCAAATTTTCCCTCTTGTCGGAAAATTTTTTGGGAAAATTTTGGATACAGATCTACGTCATACCCTATTAAATATTTTACTTATTGTGTGTACCAATTTTCAGCTAGATCGATTCAAAAATAGCCGAGAAAATCTGTTTCAAAATATTTTTTGATTACACCTCCTCGCCGTTAGCCTAAAAGAATTAAGTTTTCTGTTCGTTTGCCCCAACATTTTTGTCAGTCAATTACATTTTTTGTTTAAGAATATAATTACTTGTAACTTACTAACTTTGTCGGAAAAATGGTTGTAAAGGTAAGGGATGCACGAACCCAGCATAGTTTCAAAGTATAGTTTATTAATAAAAATTAAATTTTT
The DNA here is from genome assembly GCF_917563875.1 of Diabrotica virgifera virgifera. Taxonomy (NCBI): domain Eukaryota; kingdom Metazoa; phylum Arthropoda; class Insecta; order Coleoptera; family Chrysomelidae; genus Diabrotica; species Diabrotica virgifera. The sequence continues at coordinate 85,366,757 of NC_065445.1, read as the reverse complement.
TGTCCGACTTTGGATTTGCCCCAATATTTTTATCGCTCACTTTTATTTTTTGATTTAGAATATAACTACTTATAACCTGATACGTGTGTCGGAAATGTTTTTTTTTTAAATTCGAGAAAAAAAATTATAGAATGACGATTGTTGTTTGTTCAAGGAGTATGTACACAAATTATCAGATCACGTTTTTTCTCAAATTTTCCCTCTTGTCGGAAAATTTTTTAAGAAAATTTTGAGTACTGCTCTTCGTCATACCTTTTTAAATGTTTTCCTTAACGTGTGTACCTATTTTCAGCTAAAGGGGTTCAAAAATAACCGAGAAAATCTGTTTTAAATTTTTTTTTGACAATACCTCCTCGTCGATAGCCTAAAAGAATTAAGTTTTTTGTTCGTTTGCCCCAACATTTTTTTCAGACAATTACATTTTTTGTTTAAGAATATAATTACATGTAACTTACTACTTTTGTCGGAAAAATGGTTGTAAAGATAAGGTATGTACGAACCCAGCATAGTTTAAAAGTATAGTTTACCAATAAAAATTAAATTTTTTGTCCGACTGTCGATTTGCCCCAATATTTTTGTCCGACACTTTGATTTTTTGATTTAGAATATAACTACTTATAACCTGATACTTTTGTCGGGAATGTTTTTTTTAATTCGAGAAAAAACTATAGAACGACCTTTGTCGTTGTTCAAGAAGTATGTACACAAATTATCAAATCACAATTTTTCTAAAATTTTCCCTATTGTCGGAAAATTTTTTAAGAAAATTTTGGGTACAGCTCTTCGTCATACCTATTTAAATGTTTTACTTAGCGTGTGTACCTATTTTCAGCTAAATGGATTCAAAAATAACCGCGAAAAACTGTTTTAAATTTTTTTTTGACAATACCTCCTCGTCGATAGCATAAAAGAATTAAGTTTTCTGTTCGTTTGCCTTAATATTTTTGTCAGACAATTACATTTTTTGTTTAAGAATATAATTATTTGTAACCTACTACCTTTGTCGGAAAAATGGTTGTAAAGATAAGGGATGAACGAACCCAGCATATTTTAAAAGTATAGTTTATTAATAAAAATTAAACTTTTGTCCGACATTGGATTTGCCCCAATATTTTTGTTGGACTCTTAGATTTTTGGATTTAGCATAAAACTACTTATAACCTGATACTTGTGTCGAATTTTTTTTAATTCTAAAAAAAAAAATACGGAAGGACATTTGTTGTTGTTCAAGGAGTATGTACACAAATTATCAGATCACAATTTTTCTAAAATTTTCCCTATTGTCGGAAAATTTTTTAAGAAAATTTTGGGTACAGCTCTTCGTCATACCTTTTTAAATGTTTTACTTAGCATGTGTACCTATTTTCAGCTACATGGATTCAAAAATAACCGAGAAAAACTGTTTTAATTTTTTTTTGATAATACCTCCTTGTCGGTAGCCTAAAAGATTAAGTTTTCTGTTGGTTTGCCCCAACATTTTTGTCAGACAATTACATTTTTTGTTTAAGAATATAATTACTTGTAACTTACTACTTTTGTTGGAAAAATGGTTGTAAGAATAAGGGATGTACAAACCCAGCATAATTTAAAAGCATAGATTACCAATAAAAATTAAATTTTCTGTCCGACTTTGGATTTGCCCCAATATTTTTGTCGGACACTTATATTTTTTGATTTAGAATATAACTACTTATAACCTAATACTTGTGTCGGAAATGTTTTTTTTAATTCGAGAAAAAAAACTATAGAAGGACGTTTGTCGTTTGTTCAAGGAGTATGTACATAAATTATCAGATCACGATTTTTCTCAAATTTTCCCTCTTGTCGGAAAATTTTTTGGGAAAATTTTGGATACAGATCTACGTCATACCCTATTAAATATTTTACTTATTGTGTGTACCAATTTTCAGCTAGATCGATTCAAAAATAGCCGAGAAAATCTGTTTCAAAATATTTTTTGATTACACCTCCTCGCCGTTAGCCTAAAAGAATTAAGTTTTCTGTTCGTTTGCCCCAACATTTTTGTCAGTCAATTACATTTTTTGTTTAAGAATATAATTACTTGTAACTTACTAACTTTGTCGGAAAAATGGTTGTAAAGGTAAGGGATGCACGAACCCAGCATAGTTTCAAAGTATAGTTTATTAATAAAAATTAAATTTTTTGTCCGACTTTGGATTTGCCCCAATATTTTTATCGCTCACTTTGATTTTTTGATTTAGAATATAACTACTTATAACCTGATACGTGTGTCGGAAATGTTTTTTTTTTTAAATTCGAGAAAAAAAATTATAGAATGACGATTGTTGTTTGTTCAAGGAGTATGTACACAAATTATCAGATCACGTTTTTTCTCAAATTTTCCCTCTTGTCGGAAAATTTTTTAAGAAAATTTTGGGTACAGCTCTTCGTCATACCTTTTTAAATGTTTTACTGAGTGTGTGTACCTATTTTCAGCTAAATGGGTTCAAAAATAACCGAGAAAACCTGTTTTAAATTTTTTTTTGACAATACCTCCTCGTCGATAGCCTAAACGAATTAAGTTTTTTGTTCGTTTGCCCCAACATTTTTTTCAGACAATTACATTTTTTGTTGAAGAATATAATTACATGTAACTTACTACTTTTGTCGGAAAAATGGTTGTAAAGATAAGGGATGTACGAACCCAGCATAGTTTAAAAGTATAGTTTACCAATAAAAATTAAATTTTTTGTCCGACTGTCGATTTGCCCCAATATTTTTGTCCGACACTTTGATTTTTTGATTTAGAATATAACTACTTATAACCTGATACTTTTGTCGGGAATGTTTTTTTTTTTAATTCGAGAAAAAACTATAGAACGACCTTTGTCGTTGTTCAAGAAGTATGTACACAAATTATCAAATCACAATTTTTCTAAATTTTCCCTATTGTCGAAAAATTTTTTAAGAAAATTTTGGGTACAGCTCTTCGTCATACCTATTTAAATGTTTTACTTAGCGTGTGTACCTATTTTCAGCTAAATGGATTCAAAAATAACCGAGAAAAACTGTTTTAAATTTTTTTTTGATAATACCTCCTCGTCGATAGCCTAAAAGATTTAAGTTTTCTGTTCGTTTGCCTCAACATTTTTGTCAGACATTTACATTGTTTGTTTAAGAATATAGTTACTTGTAACTTACTACTTTTGTCGGAAAAAAGGTTGTAAAGATAAGGGATGTACGAACCCAGCATAGTTTATAAGTATAGTTTACCAATAAAAATTAAATTTTTTGTCCGACTGTCGATTTGCCCCAATATTTTTGTCCGACACTTTGATTTTTTGATTAAGAATATAATTACTTATAACCTACTAATTTTGTCGGAAAAATGGTAATAAATAAAAAAATTTCAGGAAATTGACATCTTTGGCGCATCCGACTGCGCATATGCCCCGTGAAAATTGTCCGACAAGGTTACCACATTATTGGAAAAAGGTTTTATGGTAGATTCAGTTAAAATTATCCATGTGGTAATAAATTTATTTTTTTTAATAAATTTGACATATTTAGCGTGTCCGACGCGTCATATGCCCCAATATTTTTGTCCGACAAAATTGTTTTCGCTGTTTATATGATAAAAACCATTGATTAAAATAAAATGACCGATGTGGATATAAATTTTTTTCTTGCATAAAATTGACAACTTCGTCACCGCTTGACAGGCAAACGCCCCACTACCATAATGCGCCAAGCTCCAAATTTGTCCGACTCCACCCAAATAACAAGTACAGAAAGTTTCAACGGTGTGGTCATAAATAATAATTTTATATGTGGGCCCAAGGCCTATATATAATGCGGGAAAATTTACTTTCACGCACGCCGTGCGGGAAAGTGCAATTTTCGGAAACGAAATGCGTGCGTGAAAGTGGCTCTTTTAGCACGGCCGTGGAAAAAAACTTTATATCGCTGGATAGGTAAATGACCGTTTTTCAATTTACAAAAAAATATACTGGGTGTTTCAATAAAAAAAGTTTTTTTTATTATTTTATAATGGCTTTGTTTCAATAAAAAAGTTAAGAACTTTTTTTTTTCAAAAATCCACCATTTTTTATTTAAAAGCGATATAAAAAATTCAATACATTCAAACAAAACTTTTACTAAAATAAAACATTTTAGCGAAAACCGCATATTTCTATCTTGAGTCGTTTAGAAGTTATAGGCAAATTAAAAAAAAATATAGGCAAAGTTAAAATGGTGGAAAATATAAGTGGACACCCGGTATATTTTACAGTGGTGTTATTTATACACTACACCAGAAAACTATTTCCGTTTCTGAAGCTATTAATTATTTGAAAATGTAATTATATTTAAAATATGTCATAATACCTTATACTTTATACCATTCTTATACCGTAGCAAAAGCTAAAGCAGAAGCGTACTCAAACCTATACGATCAACTTGATACCAGGGAAGGCGAAGCAAAGATATATAAAATTGCCAAACAGAGAGCAAAGAAAGCAAGAGATTTTAATCAGATTAGATATATCCGAGACGAAAATAATAAAATAATAATTCACGAAAAGGATGTCAAAAAGAGATGGAAAAAGTTTAATGTCGTTGAAAAAAAAAGTTAAGTTGTTGTATTTATCCCATGCCAACTCAAAATTTCTATTAAATCAAAGAAGAAAAAGAAGATTGTGTATTGATAGACAGTTGCCCCCTTGGACAAGGAAAGAGAGGTTGCCCCTAGCGTGAAATTATTTTTTTATCTTGTCATGTTTGTCCCCCACTAACCAAAATTGCTAGTTAACTAAAGAAGAAGAAGAAGAAGATGAAGAAGAAGAAGCAAATTGTACAATGTACTAACTCCAAATTGTAAGTGAATAAGGGATTTTTCCCTTGTTCCAAGACGATGAGCTGGCCAAATACCCAAGTAGGTGGAGGCCAATAAACTGAAGAAGAAGAAGAAGAAGATATGGAAAAAGTATTTTGACAGTTTATTAAATCAAGAATTTGACACGACAGCCTGTGGAGTTAACGGAGACAGTAACAGCAATGATTGAACAGCAAAGCGCTTTTGAAATCTATGGATATTGTGGACTGTATCTGTTGTATTCTCTCGATTTCTGAATTATTTGTTCCACTGTATGTATGTATTTGTCGATCTTACCCGGTCTGAACCCGTTCTGATACTCTCGTAATATGCGTTTAGCGCATGATTTAATTAAGTCCACGTTTAATATTCTTGCTAGAATTTTATAAAATATCTGGTGTTTAATAAGGTTATTGCTCTGTAATTATCGCACTCCTGTCGATCTCCTTTTTTATGATGGGTACTATAATGCCTCTGTTATACTCTGGTAGTGTGTTTTGTGTCCATATTTTTTATATTGGCTTGTTTATTTATTTGTGTAATTCTCTTCCTCCGTATTTTATTAAAACCACTGCTATTTCATCTTCTCCTGCTGCTCTTCCGTTTCGGTGGTTTTTAATTTCTTTTCGTACTCCTTCTTCTTTGGGAATTTCTACTTCGTCGTTAAAGCATGTTACTTATCGCTAAAAATACAAATCGTGATTTATTTAAAATCTTAAGCTGCGCTGGATCATATAAATCTACTTAATTTAAACTAACCCTTTTTAGAGCGTCGACAGCCAATTTTTCGCGCGATATATTCCTAGCAGAATTTGATTTCTTTTTTGCAACAAGAATGATTTATTCAATGAGCACTTCTCACTCTTCGCTATCTATACGTGAAGTAACATTGATGGAGAAAAATATGCCAGCGATGAGTTTTTTCCAACTTTACAGCCATGTCGCACAGCAAACATAAAAGAAATTGAGAATATCATTTTAGATCGTTATTAGGTATAAGGGAAGCAATGATGGAGTTAGGTGAGCCTGGAAAATTGAGTTTGGATTTGAAAGAATATGTCGGTGATGCAGACAATTGATTTTGATGTAGTGTGTTTCAATATAACAATTTTAGAAAGTTAGTTATATTGAATTGAAGGGGAACATTTGAAATGCCCTTTTTTATATTATGAATTATGATGCTCCTTACCCCATTATCAACGCAAATAAGATTTACATGACTTTTTAAAAATATGTTATTACCTAATAATATTTTGAGTTGGATATTAAAATACATTTCAACTCGTAGATTTACTTATATGATTTACTATTAGTCCATTAAAATGTTACATTTAGGTTGCATTTCTTAGAGGAGTCAATTTTATTTTTTTAATGTGTAGGGGGTTCAGTAGAAGCTTAAGTTCAAGTTTTTGGGGTCGCCACCCTTGTCCCCCGGCCGCCATATTGGAAAAAGGGGTGCAAAGGGTTTTCGCGCTGTATCTTCTAAACTAGCAATCCTACAGAAAATTTAATTACACATAAAATGTAGCAAATTAAATTTTCTACAATTTTATATCTATTACTTTTTATCGTCAAGTAACCAACAAAAAAGTTATAAATAAAAATATGAGAAAATTTTGTAAGAAGTTTCCTTTTGGAGGTTATAACTTTTTTTCCGTTCATTTCACAATAAAATAACATCATAACGATTTTGTAGAGGATTTTTCAGTGACCAATGTTCGCTATAAAGTTGTTTAATTTTATTTATTATCTAGGTTTTACAGCGCTCCAATTTTGAACAGATTCTCGAATTCTCATAGGAATACAATAAAAAAAATACTTTTCTACCTATATATTAGTCGAGCGGCAGCAATCTTTATGCCGACCACGAAAATTCAAATTTAAGGTGAATGACCAATGTTGGTCTATTTTTATGTTTTCGAGGTCGCTGAATCCGAATATGAAGTTTATTTTTATCTAGATTTGGTGGAACATATTCAAAAATCAAATTTTATACAAAAATGCCGAAAATCAATTTTGATGATTTTTAAAATTTACCTCGCTGTATCTTTGGTCGCTGTAAATATTTCCGTTTGAAAATTTTACTGTTTAATCTCTGAAGTATGTAGATAACAATGAGATTTGTCCTAAATATTTAAACACATTAAAAAAGGAGTTGTTAGTTTTTAAACATTTTGTCATCATATTTCGTTAGTTTCATGTTTACTTAAAAAAGTTGAGTAACAAACTTTTTAGTTTATAATTTTAACCAACACAACAATAAAATATAATTCATGAAGAAGTTTTTTGGAAAATTTAAGTCAAAATATACAATAGGAAAAAAGTTATGCATTTATAAAATACTGAAATTAAAACCCAACTATAGCCTCAGGTTTTCTTAACATGTTGTCTTTCGATTGATTCGCTTATGTTGCATAATAAAAAAAATAGGTACTTTAACAACTGGCCATGTTCGTCATCAGTACAGGGTGTTTCTAAATAAGTGCGACAAACTTTAAGGGGTAATTTTACATGAGAAAATAATGACAATTTGGTTTATAATCATATGTCCGCAAACGCTTCGTTTTCGAGATACGGGATGTTCAATTTTTTTTACAAACTGACGATTTATTTATTGCTTTAAAACCATTTGAGATATGCAAATCAAATTTGGTGAGTTTTAAGACGTAGTTATTGCACATTTTTTGACATACAATTAAGAATTTAATATTCACCATTGGCGCGCAAACGGATATTATGACCAATAATATTACCCGTACGCACCAAATGTCATTTGCATAACTGGTTTTAAAGCAATAAATAAATCGTCAGTTTGTAAAAAAAAATTGTACATCTCGTATCTCGGAAACGAAGCGTTTGCGGACATATGATTCTAAAGCAAATTGTCATTATTATATCATGTAAAATTACCCCTTAAAGTGTGTCGCACTTATTTAGAAAACACCCTCTACTGATGATGAACATGGCCAGTTGTTAAAGTACCTAACTTTTTTATTATCTAACATAAGCGAATGAATCGAAAGACAAAATGTTAAGAAAACCTGAGGCTATAGTTGGGTTTTAATTTCAGTATTTTATAAATGATAGAATAATCCACAGGGTGATGCAAACTTTGAGAAAAAAGCACAGTTTGATTCGTACACCCAGTATACAATGACAGTTTGACTGCCTAGCAACAATATTATTACAGCGATATTGTCAATGAATAAGGCTATAACGTGGTAAAAAATCGCTTAAATCGGACAACAGGTTTTGGAAATTCGAAACATCAAAAATGACCATATTTTTAGTGGATCGATTTTTTTGCACCGCAGTGTATTTTGCCATTTTCTTAATTTGTTCATAACTTTTTAACCACACTGTTATTTATTTTATATTTGGCACGCAAATATCACTTCAGGTGTACAATAAATTAATTTATTTACAATTGTGAAAAATTCAGGTCCGGATTAAAAAATATTTGAAAAATATTCCGACCCAAAAACAACACCCTGTACATTAAATTTTTTAAAATGGATTTTTCAGTTGAAAAGAGGATGAAAAACTAAATTTAGTGGTATACTTTGAATTTTCGGCAAAATGATTTTTCTGGTAAAATTTTGAATTTGAATTCTGAAATTATGTGAATTGCGAAGCTCAAAGTAAAAAAAAGATAAAATATGACTTAATTTTAATTAATATCATTATTTAATCTAAATTGGTAAAATATTAACATTTTGACACATAACAATAATTTTTGATGGTGGTAATTTTGAATAAGTACTTTAGTTTTGAATAGTTATTTTGCTGCAAATTTTCGCTGTTTTGTTATAATTTTTAGATACTTTGTTGATTAAAGTGATGTGTTCTTTATTGACTCTTTATTATTTATTCATTATTTAAAGATGAATATTCGCTATAAACTATTTGTTACACATAATAAAAAAAAACACTGAAATGTTAACATTTTACCAATTTAGATTAAATAATGGTATTAATTAAAATTAAGTGGCATTTTAATTTTTTATTTAGAGCTACCGCTATTATCATAATTTCAGAATTCAAATTCAAAATGTGAGCAGAAAACTCATTTTGCCGAAAATTCAAAGTATACCAGTAAATTTAGTTTTTCATCCTCTTTGCAACTGAAAAATTCATTTAAAAAAAATTAATATACAGGGTGTTTTTTGGGTCGGAACATTTTTCCAATATTTTTTAATCCGGACCTGGATTTTTTATAATTGTAAATAAATTCATTTATTATACACCTTAAAGGATATTTGCATGCTAAGTATAAAATAAATATAAAAAGTGTGGTTAAAAGGTTATGAACCAAATAAGAACATGGCAAAATAGATATAACACCCAGTATATTTGTAATTAGTGAGGTAAGACCCATTAAGTATGGTATTTTTGAGACCGCCTAAGTGTCCTCTTTCTACAGTTAACGTATGTTACTTTCCCAATGAAACACCCTGTATGAGCGCCCGTCTATTCACTGTCTTATAAACTGCTCGTCAAAAGTTAGGGATATAGAAAATTCTGCTAAATTTTCATAGTATATTTTTTCGTGAACTGATTAACGGATTCCGCTAATTTTTTTTATTATTGTAGATTTTTCTTTAGTATTTACACAGTTATGCAAAGGTTTACTCAAACTTTTTTTTTGTACTTATACCGGGTGGAAGAAAAGAAATGTTTTTCTTATGTTAAGTTTGAGACGCCCTGTAGGGAGGACGAGGTACAAATGTGAGTATACATCGAAATCGTATTGTAGTCTTATGTTTTGTGAACATTTTGTTTTTTGAATGTCGCTGATATCTTTAGAAACAAAAGAAATAGACGGTTTTGTAATTTAACATGTTTTTTAACCGAAACAAAAGTTTGAGACACCTTGTACGGAGAAAAAGGCACAAAGGTGAGTATACCTCGATATTATGTTGTAGTATCGTATTTTGTGAATATTTTATTTTTTTTATTTCTCTAATGTCTTTAATAACAAAGAAACTAGACGGTATTACTCTTTAATAAGTGTTTTAACTGACGACATGCATCACATCACACATGTGAAACATAGAAACACATATTAAAGAGTAATACCGTCTAGTTTCTTTGTTATTAAAGATATCAGAGAAACTAAAAAAATAAAATATTCACAAAATACGAGACTACAACAAAATATCGAGGTATACTCACCTTTGTGCCTTTTTCTCCCTACAAGGTGTCTCAAACATTTTTTTCGGTTAAAACACATGTTAAATTACAAAACTGTCTATTTTTTTGTTTCTAAAGATACCAGGGACATTCAAACAACAACATGTTCACAAAACATAAGACTACAATATGATTCTGATGTATACTCACATTTGTACCTCGTTCTCCCTACATGGTGTCTCAAACTTAACATAAGAAAAACATTTCTTTTCTTCCACCCGGTATAAGTACAGAAAATAAGTTTGAGTAAACCTTTTCACAATTGTGTAAATACTAAAGAAAAATCTAAAATAAAAAAAAAATAGCGGAATCCGTCTGTTCGCGAAAAAATGAACTATGAAAATCAGCATAATTTTCTATATCCCTAACTTTTGACGAGCAGTTTATTATACCCTAATTTTTGATGTTCGTGTTAGGATTTAATACTGTTTTGGAGGCTATACACACATCTGTTTGCTGCCTGGATTCTCCCTTTTATCTCATCAGTAATGATGATTGTCGATCCGAGATACATATTTAAAACTTTCTACTCTTTCAAAGTTATGTGGGTCTATTGTAAAAGTTTGCTTTATTCCATCTCGTCTCTTTTGTCTGTTAAGCACATATATTTGGTTTTTGTTTTCATTGACTCAGACCAGTTTTTTTGCCTCTAACTCTAATTTATTGAAAGTCTCCTTAACGTAGGTACCTGTATTTCCCACAATGTCAAATCATCCGCGTATGTAAGTAGGAATTTTGGTCCATTTATAGTCAGTAGTTCTGTTCTAATTTATGTTGTTCGTACTACTTTCTCCGGGATTATATTAAAAAGGAGCGGTGACAGCGCATACCCTTGTTTCAGGCCACTACTTATTTTAAACGATTCTGAGACTTTGGATCTACAACCATTTACACATCATATCTTCACGAGCTGGATAAGTTTTTTTGGAACTGAAAGTTCTGCCATTGCATTCCATATCTGATCCCTTCCTTTTATTGCTGTCGTACGGTTGTCCGAAATCTATAAAGAGATTATGGATAGTTCTATTGAATTCCCATCCCTTTTCAAGCAGTTCCTTTAAAGTAAAAATCTGATCTAAGGTAAATCTATTTTTTTTAATCCGGCTTGGTATACTTTTATGAGATTTTCTACAAAAGGTGTAATATAATTTTGTTGCCGTATTAAGTAGGGAGATGCCTCTATTATTAGAGCACTTGGCGTTGTCTCCCTTTTTATGGATAGGAATTATTACACTTTCGTGCCATTTTGTTGCCATTTTCTCTTCGTTCCATATAAGTCTAAACTAGTGAGTAAAAGAGGGATCAAATCTCAAGTCCCAGGACGTAATATGTGATACTGCATAAGAATGTGATAATAAGAAGACTTATTGACCCCAAATTCAATAGAGTCTGACCTTGAACCAAGAGGAATCATACAAACAGGTTTCAAGACGTTAGGATATTCCTTCAAGAAACAAAAGGCAAATGATACGATAAAAAGAAGACCTATTAGGAATATTTTTACGCATATTGTAAAAAATAGTTGGGCCTGGATCCTGCGTACCAAAAAAAGTTGATTAATAGCAAGTTGAAAATTTGTTAATAGCTTAACGGTGTCTCGTCAGATAAACTTTGATGTATGGAAACACTGGAACAGGGGAAGTTTTAACTGTGGAACAGTTTACAGGTTTCGAACGTCAGACTACGAAAATGTCCCATGTATTTTGTCGGACAGAATTTCAAATTGATTTGTTACCCTTTCATTAAATTCTCATGCAAAAATCAGACTGCTATTTACCACCAACATAATTCCTGTGATTTGACATGTTCTACGTGTCGGACTTATTAAAATGCCCAAATATTTGTCGGACAAACATTTTTTCATTTATTATACCGGGTGTCCACTTATATTTTCCCCTGTTTTAACTGCCTATAACTTCCAAACGGCTCAAGATAGAAATATGCGGTTTTCACTGAAATGTTTTATTTTAGTAAAAGTTTTGTCTGAATGGATGGAATTTTTTATATCGCTTTTAAATACGAAATAAAAAATTGCGGATTTTTGAACAGAACTTTGTTGACTTTTTTTCAATGGAACACCCAGTATATTCTTTTGTAAATTGAAAGAAAGGTCCTTTACCTATCTAGCGATATAAAGCTTTTCAAAATCGGTTGTCAAATCACTGAGTAATTAATTTTTAAAATGAGAGGTGCAACGTGGATATCACATACCTAAATAACATAACTAAGCAAGTTATGTGATTTCCACATTGCATCTCTCATTTTAAAAATTAATTGCTCGATCATTTGACAGCCGATTTTAAAAAAATTTATATCGCTGGATAGATAGATGACCGTTTTTTCAAGTTTTTAGGTAAATGACCATTTTTTATATCGCTTTTAAATAAAAAATGGCGGATTTTTGAAAAAAAAAGTTGTTGATTTTTTTTTGTAAAACACCCAGTATATTTTTTTGTATCTTAAAAAAACGGTCATTTACAGTCAGCGATATAAAATTTTTTAAAATCGGTTGCCAAATGAATGAGCAATTAATTTTTAAAATGATAGATGCAATGTGGAAATCACATAACATAATATCATTTTGCTCCGTTATGGTATTTAGGTATGTGACATCCACGTTGCACCCCTCATTTTAAAAATTAATTACTCAGTGATTTGACAACCGATTTTGAAAAACTTTATATCGCTGGATAGATGAATGACGTTTCTTTTAATTTACAAAAAAATATATGGGTGTTCCATTAAAAAAAAGTCAACAAAGTTTTTTTTTTAATCCACCATTTTTTATTTCGTGATTGAAAGCGATATAAAAAATTCAATCCATTCAGACAAAACTTTTACTAAAATAAAACATTCCAGCGAAAACCGCATATTTCTATCTTGAACCGTTTAGAAGTTATAGGCAGTTAAAATGAGGGAAAATATAAGTGGACACCCGGTATAAAGTTTGCTATTGCATAAATTTAACAACCTGCTAGTTTTCACAATCATAAACTTGTTAGGATGACACGTTCCACAATTAAAACTTCCTCTGTTCCAGTGTTTCTATACATCAAAGTTTGTCCGACTAGACACCCTTAAGATATTAACAAATTTTAAGCTTACTAAACTTTTTTTGGTACGCGGGATCCAGGCCTAAGTGTTTTGTTATAACATGATTTATTTCATATATTAACTATGACACGATTTTTGTATTTGTACGTATTTTTATAAATAAAATTGTCAACGTTTATTATTGCTAATGGCCACTAAAATATTTATAACTAGCGATTCTTCATTCTATCAACACGTGGAATTTATTTGTATCATTTTTATTACTAGCATTTAAGACTTGTCAATAGTAATAAAATAATAAGTTTTTACTTACTAATAACATATTATCATAAAATTGTTGCTTACACGTGGAGTATTTGCCCTACTACGGATCATTTTGATGGATGGGACAAACACGACAGTCTTTTCAGTGTGACGACCGTGTGATAATTAGTTCAAAATCCAAGTTTTAATTAATAGTGTATGTAAGTATACAAAATTATGTTGTTTATTTGAGTTGGAATTCTAACACTAATTTAACAAAACTTGCCAGTGATACTTTAATAGCTATTTGTATAACAAGGGAGGAAAGTGCTACTTTTCCCCCCGAGAATGAAGTTTACTTCATTCAAGGGTATCATTCAAAGGAGGAAAAGGCACTTTACTCCCATGTTATACATATGGTTTTTCCCCCTTCCTCAAATAACATGTCATTTTTTCATTTTTACTTATTTATTTATGTAACTAACCAACAAAATTTATTAAAACTAAAACTAACAAGTAGGTACAATATAACTGTCAACTGTCAAATATAAGTCAAATTATTAATGTAAACATTGTTAAATCAAAATAACAATTTACCGTTTTTTACCATTCTGCAAAATACAGGGTGTTTTATAAATAAACGTTAAAATGTATAGATACTTACGTAATAGAAAATAGATATTATACAGGGCGTCAATAAGTTATATTGCATGAATGAAATACCATGACGTCACTTGTACTTTTTCTCCCTAGGGAGGAAAAATATTTTCCTCCCTAGGGAGGAAAAGTACAACTTTGCTCCCTACAATCAGGTCCGGAAAAGTATACTTTCGGTAGAGGTAGGTGGAAAAATAGTTTACTCATTATATGGATGAATCTGTGGAAATTGTTATTTTAAATGATATTAAAAAATTTAATAAATCTAAATAATTCCTATCCTTGTGGGATCGGTACTCACCTGTGGGACCGCAGGCGCAGACGTTCGGATTTAATAAGCGTCTCAAGTAAGACACACAACACACTGCACAGACACTCAGACAAATTGCTAGGATATAAGATAATGAGTACATGCGAAGAGTACATGAACATACTGACATTCTCAAACCCATGGGCCAGAAAAGTAGAGTACGACCACGTAGAAGATGTAAGAGTCCATGCTGCAAAACAGGATATTCTACGTTGTACTACACGGGAAAAAAGCAGATGAAGAGATAAAAAAATGGCCCGCCTCATAGAAGCTGTGCTTGCCCCACCTATGTTCAGCTTAACACATTTATAAGGTAAAAGTCGTGGGTATTTACCAGCCAATAATAAAGAGCGGAAGAGATAAATCTCTTTAAGCAGATTTAATAATGTCTAGATATTACAAAGAAAATTACCTTAAACCGAATCCCTCAAAAGCACAGGTAAGCGAGAAATGCGAGTAAGGAACTACAAGTCACATGGGAGGAAAACGTCCTACAACACACCGACAAAACTAGATACCTCGGAGTTACGTTGAAGAGATCTCTAACATATCGCACACCTAGTTCAGTTGTGCCACAACTGCAAAAAATTCGAATTTTGGGTTAAGGCTGTAAAATATTGCCTATATAATAGCCCCTCTAATGCAATACAGCCTGAACTAAAATATTGTTTTGGATAAGTATAAAGTAAGTTACTTCGGTATTTCACTGTAGGGTTTTTGGAGGTTTTGAAAATGCAATATGGCCATAACTGGGAGATGTGGCGATAATATACACTGCCACAATACAACCGATGTAATTCAATACGTTCAATACGGCCACAACTGCAAAAATCAAGAGAGATGTGGCGATAATATACACTGCCACCATACAACCGATATAATTCAATACGGCCACAACTGCAAAAATCAATTGATTTTTCATTATATTGCCGCCGTATCTCCTAGGTATCGTTTTATAAATGACTTTCTTCACAATGCAATATCGCCATAACTATCAAAATAATTATAACGTTTTATTTTTAATAAATTGTAATAAGATCCAGCCAATAAGTGTACAATTTGCTACCTAAATTGTAATTTTGAAGCCAGTCATTCTCAAAATAAATTATTTACAGGGCAAAACGCGTTTACTACAGAACGTTTTGCTCATTTCTCGAGAATATTGTGTTTTTCACTTGTGGCACTATTGAACTAGGTGTGCGATATAAGTACCATTGTCATAACTAGAGAGCGGAATATATGCAAAGTGCATATAGATGCATATATTACATATTTTCAGACAACAAACACAACATTGCATATTTAAGCTAAACACGATTTATTTTGCATATTTTAAAAATAAATTATATAAAAGTTTAAAATTTTCCTCTCTTAGTTGGAATTTTATAACTTCGATATGAACGAGCTCGTTATTTATCTATCTATTGCTCATTATTATCTATCTGGACTTTCCCATTGCTACCTGAATTTAACAATTATGGGTGTTCCCAGAAAAATATTATTTTATTAGCGTAGCAAGTCGTAGGTACCTACCTGCTTTTAAGGGTCTAATATTTATTTTGTCAGTTTCCGGCCAACATTTGTTTAAAGTAAACGTTGTATCGTATTTAGTGTTTTTGAAGTGATTGGTATATATTAAATTTAAATATGTCTACCATTCAAAAAAGTGCTTGGATAAAGTGTTTTCCTGAGTTAAAGCTAAGTGGAGACAAAGTATTTTGCAAGGCCTGTTCCAAAATCGTAAGTTACATTCATTTTCACATTTCATTTTTTAAATGAGGAACTGACAAACAAAAGCATCATGTCCCACAAAAGAAATTTTTCTGGAAAGAGTGTTTTTATTCGACAAATTCGCTTTTACTTGTATAAAGACGGACAAGACGTTTTTTACCAGATCTAATAAAGTCATTAGAACAAAGGAATTTACAATTAAGTGATTCGGTTAATCTTGTTAACACTTTTTCTGCTCATTGTCAAAAAATTCCCGGAAATACAGGGATTACAATTAGAAATAAATTAAAAAAACGTTTTAGAAAAAAATGAGGGCTTCGATTCTTTGAGGAAAGTTGTACGTATTTTTGAAGGCAACTTTTCTGAAGATCTTACGACTTGGCAAATTAGTTTATTGCCTAAATTAAAATATTGTCCTATAACATTAGTAGATGTAGAACGAACTTTTTCTGTGTCCAAACACGTTTTTAGTGATAGAAGGCAAAAGTTGCTAGTTGAAAATTTTGAAAAATATTTGATTATAAATTCATACTATAATTTAGATTCTTAATTTAATTATAATATCAGTTTTTGTGTGTCATTTCATTTGTTTTTATGTGAAAAATAAATATGTATTAAATATAGAAGGTATAAGTAAAGCCAAATGTCAAATTCTAAACAAACTATTAAAAGATAACGATATTGATCTGGTCGCATTACAAGAAACGCATACAGAAAACGAATTTCAATTGAATTCAAGAGGAAAAATCCCCGGCTATGATCTACTGGGTGCTACCTACGACAGAGCCTACGGTATAGCAACTTACGTACGTACAGACATAGAAAATGCAGCCTTGATTTCTACTTCTACCAAGAACAACATCCACGAGGTAACTGTGAAAATCGGCAATATCTATTTATCAACTAAATTTTCGTTTATAAAAATTAATTATTATTATTTTTTAATGTATTGTGATCTTTATTTTTATACAAAAACTGTGATAGAGCCATACGCTAAATAAATAAATAAATGTATTAAACATAAATGTAGGTTGAATTTTTTAAACATAAATGTTTATATTTAATATATTGTTTTATTTTTGAGTATTTTTAATATGCATTTGCATATTTAGACAATTTTAGAAAAAATACCTGCATATTTGTAGTAAAAGTAATGCATATATATGCGCATATTTTGGTAATGTTGTGTTGCATATATTCCGCTCTCTAGTCATAACACAAGACAAAAAGTTACCGCCAGAAACACAAAGGAAACTACCAGCAACTATAAAGAAAACTGGCTGTCAGTAATTGGAGCGTAAGTCCTGACAAAATAAGAATACCAGCACGGCAACGTTACCTGACTTGGAATCGGTCGGTCCACGCAAAACAAATTGATGCAGTATATTATATTGAATGAGACATGTGGATATACGAAGCATGTCCCACTTAACCTCCTGTATAAGGTTTAGGCACCTCATTTTCCACCAGGCACCAGGTTTCATCAGACAAAGACCGCACAGAAGGTTCTGAATATGTAGAGAAACATTAAACCGTATTAGAACTGTAGAAGATAAAGTTGAAGCTGCAATCTACTATTAGTCATATGTGCGAATCTGGGGAACAACCAAATATGAAGCATCTTCTGTCATGCTCAAGATGTCCCTCTACATGTAGGTACTCTCAACGTCTTATAGTTGGACAGAAAGTTAACCACACGTTTCAGATAAACCAAAATCATGGCTAGATCTCTTAAGGTCAATTCACAGACACCCGTAACGTGACCGTGACTTAGCCGTGATGGGACTGTAACGTGTCCGTGACGTGACCGTGACGTGTCAATGAGGTGTCCATGATGTGACCGTGACGTGACCGTAACGTGTCCGTGATGTGAATGGGACATAAACCGTGACATAAATGGGACATGATTCCATCGGCGACGTAATTGGGAAAATAAACGGCCCAATAAGCACACGCCCGGCACAGTGGTCAAATAGTGCTGTCAGTGTTGTCGACGTGACCGTACCGTATAGTAAGATTTTTCGCCAAAAATATTTTTATTTTCACTGCCGCACCTCGGTTGCATTCTTTAAAATGAATGACGTGATGTTGATCATTCTGAGAGATTCTGAAATATTTAAAACATAAATGTATATATATGTAATATGACTGTCTACAGCAAGGTTACCACTCGCATCACGATGTTTGAATGACATCAAATACTTAGTTACGTAAAATTTCCTTACCAAACGATAAGAAGTATTTACTTCAAAAACCTCATGTAACCATCCCAACAGGGTAAACATTTGGTCTTACTTAGTTTACTCTCAAAATCAACACCAAACGTTTGAAATATTTTAGACATATTTTTATGTTTAAACTTGACTCTCTTTGTAAATTACATAAGATACCATAAGAAAATACCTTCAAAACAATACCAAAATAAAATGTAGAAGAAATAGGTATAAACATGATTATCTATCTACAACAATTACTAAATGTTCGTAAATTTTCTCTGGATCGCGGGCGGAAGGTTCGTCAAAATGAAAAATTTCAACAAACAGTAACCGCAATACTTTATTCCATAATTTATTTCTTTAAACCGAATCGAAATGAATGAAAAACAACATCGTGTAATAGAAAACACAAACCTATAGGTAATAAACCAAGTTTGGACATTATCCTATTCTCATTGGAAATGATTTTGTTTTTAACAGCATTGAGAAGCATTTCATAGCTATGGATTCCTGTTCATTGGCGAATATTATGCAGCCATTACATCTTTTTTTGTCCTTTAATAATTATTTTATTGACTGGATAAACCTAGATCATAGAAACAAAATTTTATTTTTTACCACCTAATAATTAGTAATACGCGGCCTTATTCGGAAATCTTAATCACGGGAATTAATCTTGTACATTTTTCTTTCTACTTATCCAAAAAAGTTATAATTAAAAAATTATTTAACTGTTACCATTTTAAAGCAGTAGTTTTTATCCCCAAGAATATTTTTTGGTGTACAATAATATTTCGCTGTAAATAAATATTTCAACATTAAATTTGAAAATTATGTAAGCAAAGTTTTAGGTAGTATTTTCGTCCGTTTTGATAAAATATACTCAACTTTGTAAATTTAGCTACGAAATTCCACCAATTAGGTTTAGAATGAGAGCAAACGGTGTATTCATACATATATACCTACTTCTCTTTTGAATACCGCTTTTCCTTTTATATATCATATTCGTTCATGTTTATCTACTTTCGGCTACAGTGGTGAAATTTCAGTAAATATTAAAATCCCTTAAGAGTTTATTAATAACTTAAAGAGTGTTATATTCTCTTACACATGTGCAACATCCTTCTTAGAAGAGAAATGTTTAACTATTTTAGTCTGCAAAATAGTTTGTAATATTCTCTAACGAAATATTTATTTGCATCGCGATGCATATTATACGCATCGCGATGTTTTCCCTTAAGAGGAAACAGTAGCGATCAACAGGTAGCAACAAACGCGTTCCAAGATTGCGGCTGTAATTTTGAATATTTTGTCGAGATATTTGGCACACTTCTTCGTAATATAATAAAGAATGGCGGTACAGAGCCCAATTTCAGAAATATGTTAGTGTGTGGAAATTACTCTATAACTAAATAAAATATTGCAAAAAGGAGCCTATACCGCCATTAAGAAAGACAAAAAAATACACGTTCTTCAAATAAACTCTTTTATCCCGTGCCTAGATTTTGTGTCACATTGGAACTACTAAAAATCGATTTTTTTATAATAAGATATCGAACGTCACTGACTTGGCAACATTTCGCGCCTATGTGGATAAAAATTATTGTTTTTGATAGTATAAACGTCACTGTCAGTGTCGAATTACCGACGCACTGTTGCCTCACTTTTGAAAGTTAGCAGAACTTTCGCAATCTTGGACCGCGTTTGTTGCTACCTGTTGATCGCTACTGTATCACCTTAAATAGGCAGGGTTTGTTGATTTTGTTTTAGAGTTGTGACTGCATAGCTCCACTGAGGATGCATAGATGCTGAAATAGCTATATGGAGATGGTGGTCCAACTCTGAATCAAATGAAAACAAAAACTGCCTTTATATTTTTCATCTTTACTTAGATTTGAGTACCTGAAACTGTCTTTCGGTCCTTTTCCTAGACGAAAAGAAGGTAAATACGTGGCCTAAGTGTCCTTTATTCGCTTTCTTCTATATTTGTCGTCTCTTGTGCTTAGGTATATATTGTAAAAACCGGAGATACGGGATGCAGCCAGAAAGAAGTTTCTTAACGAAAAGTCTTGGATTTAAATTATTGTTTATTATTTTTATTTCGATTATTCTAATTGTATAAAAGTCGTAACCTTTGCATCTGGGGCTTTTCGTCTTCAGAACCAGTAAGAATAGTATATTGTACAACAAGTGAGAAAAAAGACATATTTCTCACGAGCGCAGAAGTTTGTTGGTACGAGCCGAGGCACGAGGCGAGTGCCGCAAATTACGCTAGGGAGAAATATGTCATTTTCTCATGTGTTGTAAACTGTACTTTTTCTATGGATGAGGTTTTGTCAAGAGTTCAAACTTCAAAATTAAATAATGTAAGTGCTTTAGGTATATTATATACATAAATTGAAATAAAATACATATACTTACATGTAGGTATTTAATATTCTTAAAATTTATATACGTTATTTATTTAAAATTCTAATTGACTTTTATTTTTGAACAGTTTTGAAAGGCAATTCCTGGTATGTTTTGATTCAACACATTTTGTTTGACAACATTAATTGTGTTTGTATTGTGCATGTTACCATGGAAACGCCGCTCATATATGGAAAACCGTAGGAGAACCCGTGAGAAAAAATATTTCTCACTGCAATGACCGACTTTTCTCACTGCGTGATGAATTGTTCGTTTTGAATGTATGTAAGTAGTGAGAGAAGTTGCACATTGTATAGCATCCATAGAAAAAAAAATATTTCTCACTGCAATGGCCGACTTTTCTCACTCTGTGAGAAATGTTTCGTTTTGAATGTATGTTTTGAGGGAAGTGAAGATTTTGGCGCTCTCGTGATCTCATACATCTCTCCTACCCCAGTCAATCTGAAAAAAAATCATCGATTTCACGTAAAAATTTTCTACAGCAGTGGTTTTCAACCTTCTATGTCTGGCGACCCAACTTCTGATGTTTTTTCATATTCGCGACCCATCCCTCACCCATAATGATATAAAAAATAAGGAACACGGACACTGTACGCTTCTCAGCCACTGTAAGAGCCACGCCGCGACCCCCCTGAAATCCGCCAGCGACCCACTAGTGGGTCGTGACCCACCGGTTGGGAAACGCTGTTCTACAGGGTTTTGATGGTTCTAAACGGTATATGAGGGATAACTGACTGATGATAATTCCGTGAAGACGTACAGCTAATTTTTGCTCTGTTTTTTTTTAACAATTATTATAAAGAATGAAAAAATCAGTTTTTTTACTATAAAACGTTTCTTGTGCATTTTAGAGAAAAATGTTTCAAATAATATGTTGTACATCTTAAAAAGTTCTTTAATTTGCTAGTACTATTTATTTACTATACTTTTGTTATATTTTTACTTGTGTTTTTGAACCTTGAAAATCGGTATTTTTCTTTTTTTTATTGGCATTGGATTACTTGATCCATTCAGCCACGATAGATACTAAATTACTGTTTGCTACAATATTCCAAATATAATAAGATTACGTACATACATAATACTTATGCACGCACAAACATACATAGGTAGATACTGAAATCAATAAAAAGCAAAGAAAAAAAAAACAAAAAGGAGGTGGAAACATTAAATTGACCAGCAGGTATACTCTACATTCATGTCCCTAACCAACTTAAATTAATTTACAAATAATGAAATTGACAAAAAAACTAAATGCTAATACTTAATACTAATACTAAATAAATAGTAATAAATATATAAGATTTTTTTAACACAGCGCTAAGGCTTCAACCTGGTTCGACACCGCGGAGGTTTTGACCTTCTTTGTGTTTTTAATCTTTTTCTCTTTTTAATTTTATAATTAATTATACTTTTTTTTTAAATTTTTTTTCGTTTTTTTTTCAGTTTTAAATTGTTCATAACTCGAAAACGATCAACTTTAGAAAAAAATTACAAAATACCTTGTTTGTTTCGAACGATCCAAAAATCTAAAATAATATCTGCCCAGGCCGAAAAAATTGATTTTAATAATTTGTTTAAAAATTTTGTTTTATATAAATGTAGCACTAACTCCGAAACTATGGCATTTATACTACAATCACAATAAAGATGCACTAGAAATAAACAAACCAAGACCCGTTGAATGCTACGAAGAGCACTCTCAAATCATAATTTTCAATGTGTATACATTGTGAATCCCAAATCATGATTTACAAAGTTTATACATTGTAAATCTTGATTCGGGAGTGCTCGTCGTAACATTCAACCTGTCTTGGTTTGTTTATTTCTAGTTCATCTTTATTGTGATTTTAGTATAGGTATAGGGGACATTACATGAAAAATAATCAGTATTTCTTAAGCACTTGAAACTATTTGAAATAAGAAAGTTCATTAGATTTCCAGACAAATGGAAGATCTGATATTAATGTAAATACCATCATAACACATCAGAAGACCGTTACATACCAAAACCTATAAAAATCGTGCAAGTCGTTTCCGGAATAATTGAGGCGTCCCATATATAAAACTCACTTTAACTGGATTACGTTTTTAAGACGATCAGTGAATATTGCGTTATTTCTAGTTGGATTGTTCGAATTAGAATTAGCGGCAAATGCATGCGAGAGTTAAGTGCATCCTTAAGTGGTGGCTCTCCAGTTTCTGCTCTCAAACTGTCTATTGGGCTGGTCCGAAATATTCCTGTGGCTATTGTGGAAACCGCGGTAATTGTTAGGTTTACGTTATAGTTTAGCCCAAAACATAGACGTACCATCTCAATTGCTTCTTTATCCATGATATTAATTCTCAGTTTAATCTAGTTGTAAAATAAATTAAATAATAAGAAAGTTATGATCACTTTTTATTATTTGATGGAATGATAATAAGATTAACTGAAAATTCGGCCGATAATTGATAGAAATTCATTTTATCTAATAATAAAACACTGTAAAACTTTTGTTTTCTGTATTTACACCAAAATTAAAATAATATCTCTACAGCTGTTTCAGCAGAATGTCTTTCTCAAATGATGTATTTTACTGTGTGTCTGCACCTTAAACTTAATAGGTGGAGGAGACGGAGGAGTGGGGAGCTGTTTGTCTCAAGTTGGTCGTCGTAAACTATTATATCTGAATTTTTGTATTTATTAATTTCCTTAGATTCTAATAAATATAACTTTAATATATTCTAATAAATATAAATATAACTATAGGCGTTTATTTTGAATATAAGGATTTTGAAACTAGTCTCGAGAAAATGAATTTATTCCAACTCAAACGTCCTCACTCTACATATACAGGGTGAGTCATGAGGAACTGTACATACTCCTACCTCGTATAGAGGCTCCTATGGGGAATAACAAATGACCATTAAAAAGTGTCTGCTTCCATTTTTTAATAATATACAGGGCGAGTTTCGCATTTTGACAGAAACTTGTATTCGTCATAATTTTTGAACGGTCAGATCGATGTGTCTCTTATTTTGGTCAATCGTTACACTATTACCACCTAATCAACTGATTTATTCGAACTAGAAAAAAATCAGGTTCGGCTTTAAAAAATTAGTTCGTTTGGGCCTTAGAAAAAATTTCACCCTGTATACGCTTTTTAAAAACTCTAATATGAATTTTACAAATTACACAAATAGGCAATTAAATTGGCATATTTGTTTTTTTCCGCACACGATTACTTAATTTTTTATAAAAAAATCAAATTTGACTATGAATTAAAAGTTTGGTAAAGTGAACCATAGATTTAAAAAAAATAACTTTTATTACAAAAATTAATTTTTTTTGAACAAATATTTAATTTATGTTACCACCCAATCAACTGATTTATTCAAATTAGAAAAAAATCAGGCCCGGATTTAAAAAATTAATTCGTTTTGGTCTTAGAAAAAATTTCACCCTGTATACGCTTTTTGAAAACTCTAATATGAATTTTACAAATTAGACAAATAGGCAATTAAAATGGCATATTTATTTTTTCTTCACACGATTACTTAATTTTTTATAAAAAAAATCAAATTTGACTATGAATAATTAAAAGTTTGGTATAAAGCGAACCATAGATTTAAAAAAATATACTTTTATTACAAAAATTTATTTTTTTTAACAAATATTTAATTTATGTTATCACCCAATCAACTCATTTATTCAAATTAGAAAAAAATCAGGCCCGGATTTAAAAAATTAGTTCGTTTTGGTCTTAGAAAAAATTTCACCCTGTATACGCTTTTCGAAAACTCTAATATGAATTTTACAAATTCGACAAATAGGCAATTAAAATGGCCTATATTTTTTCCCCACACGATTACTTAATTTTTTATTGAAAAATTGGACCAGGCAACACTCCTTATGGAAAAGTGGTCCCGGTCAAATTTGATGAAAGTTTGGTCAATGATACTTCTTGATGTGTAGATTAAAAAAGTCCATGGCACCTGGGTCTGAATAACTACTATTCTCGAGTTACAGCCTTCTGAAGTTATTGGATTCGAGTGCTTGGTTTACGTTAAGTACACTAATTTACGGTCAAGTGAACGAAAATATTTATTATTATAAGAAGAAAAACTCATGTTCTTCATACATACTTGCGTGTTGTATATGAATTTGTGGTCAAAAATAGTTGGATCGTATTTTAGTCGTCAGAAAACCTCCGAAAAGTCTCCAGAAAACTAAAGAAGTGCGGTATAAAATGTGCTGTTAGATCGATATAAGCATTATCATGTTTTCATGAATGCTTCTCAGTTATGCAATACCAGCAATACTGCAGTTTGTCTTTATCTTTAGAAATCTACTGAACAGTCAGTGTGTTATGGTTTTTAGGCTTTGCAAGACATCAACCCAATGTTAAGGCTATGGGTACATAATTCGCAAATATTTTACGTGTATCCCTACTTTTTCTGTCTTTACACGGCAAATTACGTGTAGTAAAATTCACACTGGTATTGATATGTAAACATTACTAGAATGTCATTCTACTTGAAAATGTCATCATTAATTTAAAGAGATGGGTTTTGAATGTTCTTGGATAACTGTTATTTTTATAATTGGAAATTATTAATTCAGTTAATAAATGTGATAATTTTTTCACTAACTATGTATTCAGTGATTGTAATAATTTATTTGTACAACAAAGACTAATACTCAATCGAGAAAAGAAGAAAAGTGTTAAAGTGATTTTTTAATAATATATTGTTATGGAACGCTTACAATTTTGAACATCTTTAACAACAAAATACTTATATCACAGAATATATTATCCTGATGTATTCTCTGCTTGGATCTTCCACAAATAATACACAATAAATAACTTTTTATTAAGTTCACGGCTTAAATCAATTATTTATCAATAACACTATATTTCAATAATATTTAATCAAACACTCAACATATTCCCGATGCAATGTCAAATATTTAAAATTGTCACTGATTGTCAGTGTCTGACTGACAATATATGCTGACAATATTATATTCGGGTGAGTGCGTTGTAAGACAAAGATAGATTTGGAAAATATTACCACGGCATTGTGTTTATTTTTTTCGAATCCTGAAAAAACCAATAAATATTTTTGAAAAATTTAAACGCAGAATGAAAGACTAAATTATTACCGAGGGCCGAAAGACCCTTAGAATAAATAAAAAGTTTATTTTGAATAATATATTTGAAATTAAAAATCACACTAAATTTTCTCTTAGTTTTTCACCCCTGTAACTTATTAAAATAAACATTATAGAAGTTCTCAGGGACTTTCGGCCCTCGCTAATAACGCGATCTTTCATTCTGCGTTTAAATTTTTCAAAAATACTTATTAGTTTTCTCAGGATTCGAAAAAAATTAATCCCCATTTGAATAGCATTGCAGCCGAAAATACGTACCGATCCTCTTAAGTATCCTGATAGGTCGTTACTTAACACGACGTCTGATGCATCTAACCGAAATCAGCAAAATGTTAACATGCGAATAGTCGAAGATGATTGACACCCGATTTTCCATAGACAATTGTAATTAATATTTAGCATTTACAAACTACCATTTACTTTGTTTTTTTTTGTATTGAAATCAAGTCCATGTTCTCTACCTGTCTTATATCTGAGATGCGGCACAAGTTTTATGTCAACTAATGTATTTTTTATGTTTCAACAATTTTTTCTTTAATTATTCTGGAACATGTTACGAGTGGAATTACCCCCCATCCCACCTAGATCCGCCACTGTTCAGTAGTTTTCTAAAGATAAGGCGGAACTGTAGTTTTGCTGGTATTCCATAACTGAGAAGCATTCATGAAAACATGATAATGCTTATATCGATCTAGCAGCACCTTTTATACCGCACTTCTTTAGTTCTCTGAAGACTTTTCGGAGGTTTTCTGAAGACTAAAATACGATCCAATTATTTTTGACCACGAATTCATATACAACACGCAAGTATGTATGAAGAACATGAATTTTTCTTCTTCTAATAATAAATATTTTCGTTAACTTGACCGTAAATTAGTGCACTTAACGTAAACCGAGCACTCGAATCCAATAACTTCAGAAGGCTGTAACTCGAGAATAGTAGTTATTCAGACCCAGGTGCCATGGACTTTTTTAATCTACACTTCAAGAAGTATCATTGACCAAACTTTCATCAAATTTGACCGGGACCACTTTTCCATAAGGAGTGTTGCCTGGTCCTTTGTCAAAATCGGAATTTTAACCTAAAAATGAAAAAAAAAAAAAATGAAATCACGGCTTAACTCGCTTCAACACTGTTCCATTTTAACATTTTTTTTTGAAATTTTTACAGCACATATCTCTTACCATTTGTCGTAGACTTTCAGTCTTCTTCTCTTAAAAATTATGAATTTTTAAAAATAAAAGGTGCCGATTCGTCAATTGCAAAGTTAGATCGCAAAAATTAAGTGAAAAAATTTAAAATGTATCTATTTGATCACGTCTATGTTAAACTATAGAGTCCACAGAGAAGTGTTATGGGGAGTTTTAGATCTAGACGTTTTATAGAAAAAAAATGGTGAAACTTTTAATTTTAAGAAAAACGTTGTTTAATTTTTTTTTATTTTTATGTTAAAATTGCGATTTTGACAAATTTGATTTTTTAATAAGAAATTAAGTAATCGTGTGGGGAAAAAAACAAATATGCCATTTTAATTGCCTATTTGTCTAATTTGTAAAATTCATATTAGAGTTTTCAAAAAGCGTATACAGGGTGAAATTTTTTCTAAGACCCAATCGAACTAATTTTTTAAAGCCGGACCTGATTTTTTTCTGGTTTGAATAAATCAGTTGATTGGGTGGTAACATAAATTAAATATTTGTATAAAAAAAATAATTTTTGTAATAATAGTTAATTTTTTTTAATCTATGGTTCACTTTACCAAACTTTTAATTCATAGTCAAATTTGATTTTTTTATAAAAAATTAAGTAATCGTGTGGGGAAAAAAATAAATATGCCATTTTAGTTGCCTATTTGTCTAATTTGTAAAATTCATATTAGAGTTTTCAAAAAGCATATGCAGGGTGAAATTTTGTCTAAGACTCAAACGAACTAAATTTTTAAAGCCGACCCTGATTTTTTTCTAGTTTGAATAAATCAGTTTATTAGGTGGTAATAGTGTAACAATTGACCAAAACAAGAGACACATCGATCTGACCGTTCAAGAATTATGACGAATACAAATTTCTGTCAAAATGCCAAACTCGCCCTGTATATTATTAAACAATGGGAGCAGACACTTTTTAATGGTCATTTGTTATTCCCCATAGGGGCCTCTATACGAGGTAGGAGTATGTACAGTTCCTCATGACTCACCCTGTATATTCATTCGTAATAAATTAAACAAAGTTTATGTGTATGTATTTCTAGTGTAAATTCAGAAACATCAATACTTGCTTTACAGTTAATATACGATTGATATATGAGAACGAGTTGGTGTGGTAAATATATGGGAAGGATGTTGTGGTTGTAGTCATACTAATATGTAGTGATCAAACCACATTGCGTACCGGATATTCCAAAATTGTTGAAAAAATAATAATGTCTTAAATACACAGTTAAAAAATAAGGCGTATAAATGAATTTTATCAATTTTACATATTTAATACTACAATGTGATTCCTTGAGACTTCTAACGAATGTCCTAAAAGTTTTGGCACAAAATTCATTGGCTTTAATTTTAATAAAAACAAAATAATATAATAAAAAAAAATAAAAATAATATATTCGGACATGCTTGTTATTCCAAACATTTATTTAAACTTAAGGTGTTAGATAATGATCGATGTGAATTTTGTACAGAAGAATGAAACCTAGATCATATATTTTTCAGTTGCCCCAGAAATACTATAATTTCATCCAGATTAATAAATAACTTACATAAATACAATATATTAGCCCCTTGGAACCTTCAGTACTTATTATCACTAAACTCGAGAGCAGTGTATGATTCCTTACAGTTACGTAGGTATTTAAAAGATAGTAAAATAACCATGTAAATAAGTATGCATTAGTTAATAACGTAACCTTCGTTTCTAACCCGATTGTTAAATTCCTTTCTTACCGTGGCCTAGTGTTGTATGTCTTAAAAAAATGCCTTGATGGGCCCCTAGGCGAGAAGGGAGTAAGAGAGTGACCCTGTTTACCTGCTTATTTTTTTTTTATTATTTAGAAAGACAAAGTCGCATCCACCCGAAGGTTATTAGCGACATTTCTGTAACATTTGTAACAATATTAAATCAAAAATTGGTAAAAATGAATTACAATTTGTATACAATTAAACCTTTGGAGCAATAATTGGATTCCACGCACTAACACTTTATTTTTGAAATGAACTTTTAGATCGCTAGCGACATACACTCCGACACTCTCTTTCTGATGCATCATTAGTGATAGCGTTACGCGCACTAGTATCTGCTTGTTCATATTTCCTTCAATGCCTATGTGGGATGGTATCCACAGGAAGTGGATTCTTCTGAAACTTTCTTGAGCTTCCATTAGTTCGGCCTTGGTTCTTTTCTCAATGGGGTGTTTATGGTATATATTTTGCATACCTTTGACTGTGCTAAGAGAGTCGGAGAGGACTGGGCAACAAGGGAGGTTTTTAATATATACATAGTTTGATGGCTTTAAACAAACCAAAGAGCTCTGCAGTATAGATGCTGGAATTCAGAGAAAGATATAGGAGCGTAACAAGGCGATGCAAAAATTCTATCAATATTCTTTTGGAGTCGAAACTTGAATCTCACTGCCAAGATAACTATTAATTTTTTTCTTTATGGAAGTGAATTTTCATTTTATTGATCTTTCCTTTAAATGGGGGTAAACTAGACTGAGCATATGGGACAAAGCTGATAGGTCTGTGGTATATTCTTGAATTGTGGTTATAGGATCTGTTGATCCCGTGATATTCATTAGGAGCATGTTAAGTTGATCAAAGTTTAGAGGGAAAGGTAGAGGGTGATTTTCTATGAAGTTTTTAGCAGGGTCAAGTAAGAGAGAAAATGAGCATTCAGAAGTGCTTGCTGAACTAATTTTAGCTTTTTTAGATTTTGCTTGGACTTTAGGTGGTGGAAAAATGTTACATTCTTTTGAAGATGGATCTGCTTCAGGTGAAATAATTTCATCAAAGTTACGCTTTGGTTGATTAATTATGTGACTGTCCTTATTTGATGCATCTTCTTTGTTCGGTATCTCCGGGACATTGGAAATAGACATTTGTTCACACTGAGAAGGGTTTGTATCATTGGGTGCTTGCAAAGATATATTTGTTGCGCTGGATACCGATGCTTCATTGTTTTGGTTGGGGTTTAGTTGAGATAGTGGTTCGGAGCACTGGGATGCAATGTGACCTGGCTTCTTGCATCTAAAGCAAACTAAACTGTCTTGAGAGGTGAATATTCTATATATCGTGTTGTCAAAAACAAGAGTAAATGACTCTGGTAGTGTTAGACTGTGTGGACTGATATATATTTGTCTTCGAATACTAAGGATGTGATTGAACTCAGGCATAGAAGCACTAATTTTGAGGAATGTCATGGGAAAGACAGGAACTATGCCGATTTTTTGTAACTCATTGATTAGCAAGTCGTGCGGTATTGAAGGACATACGCCGGAGAGCACAAGTCGTTCCGCTGGTGTAACTAACCTTCTTGCTCTGACAATTTCACCTTGTATTTCTCTTTGACCATAATTATTCATAAAATCGTCCACTATTTGTTTATTGGATAAATACATACATATGCGATTATTAGATAATCTAGAAGAGAAGATTATATTTTTCGGTTGAATTATATTTCCAAGTGGAAGAAGGTAGTCTTGAAGTTTGGTGTTTTCTAAGGCACTAAAGATAATTGCTTGGGACTTTAAAGGAAATTGCACTCTCGACGCTGCCAAAGAGTATGACTGTGATGCGTTTATTTGACTTTGATGTTCTTGTATTGTAGAACTGTTGTGGGATTCCATGTTTGAATTCATTTCGATAAACGTTAAGTGAAAAGTAAGTCCGACCCTGTACAACTGCTAAAACAGGTGTATCGGTCTTTACTAAAAGCGGTTATTTTGCTGGTAAAACTGGATTTTTGTAGTGACAACAATAACAAATAATTGCAATTTGCTGACTTTAATGCTAATTTTACTGGATATTATGTAAAGAGTTTGTACACTTACATTTTATTTCAATAATATATCACTGAGATTCACAATTTATAACTTATATTAAACTTTGTTAATATTAAAAATATTCGGAGCTCACATTGAATACAGCATTATAGTTGTCGATGCAGGATCGGTCTCCCTTACCTGCTTATTGTTTTGTATATTTATTTTAATATAAACTTAGACAATCATTTTTATCATGTTGAGTCTGGCTGAATGACTAAAATTCTATGCAAAAAAAAAATAATATCAAGTTGTCTTTGGAAACCAAAGTTTGTGTACTTTGTTTATTGTCAGTTGAGATTTATTTATTTTGAGCTTTTCGCTTTAAGATGTTGTATAAATTAGAAATAAGAAGAAGTATCTATAAGTTGGTTGGGGGTACCCAAAGCTGAAATCTGTCACATACCCCAGAATGAAAACATTACACGCAGAACCATTTAGGGAACAATACAGGAGTGCGAGTAGGGAATACCGTGCCTGAATATACCAAAAAGTAGAAGACCAGGTGTATTTACTGTACAGAGGTCAGAAAGATTGATGAGTAGAGCAAAAAACCAGGTTGGAATGTCAACTTGGCGATTGGTTAGTCAATACAGATCTTCTTGGAGTACGATATGGTTGGGTTTGATGAAGTATGATCTTAAATATCGAGAGAGGCGTTTGTGTCCCAAATACTCTAAAGCGCAACTCCTTTGTATACCAAGATGCGAGTACACTTTGCCATTGAAAAAATCATTATTTTAGATGATGAAAAGTTCACTTTGGGTAATTCTGAAATGAATACGATAGATTTTATATGGACAACGTAAAGGAATGTCCTGACAATGTTAGATACAAACATAAAGCGAAATATCGTGGATCAGTACTACCCATGTCTTCGTCATCAGATTCCATCATTTTTCTGGTTATTTCCTCTATCTCATCGTTTTAGTTAGTAAGTTTTTTCCTATATTTGTATGGTACGTTAGACCTAAAATCAAGAATTACAGCATCGTGAACTATGTTGTTCTGAATCTATTTCCTCGTGGAATTTTTATGATTAACTATTTATATGGGAATTAGGCCACAATTAAATTGAAAAAATAATTTTATTAACGTTTCGACGTCCAAATCGGGTGTCGTTGTCAAAATACAAAATACTACTAAATTAAACAAAAATGTTGCTAAGTAAAAAAATTCTTCTAATAATTTATTTAATCTGACTCATTTATATTGGCAATTCAGACATATATTATACATTTTAAAGTAGAAGACTTTAAAATGATATCGCCAATATTTAAGAGTTGCGTTCCTGGGACGACCTTACTAAAAGATAGTTCATTCGATTACATGAAATTAATCCCAACTCAAGAATATCCGTCACAAAAAAAATCATAGCATGTGATCTGTCTTTAAAATGACAACCAAATGCAACGATGACAGTAAAATTCTCGCGTTAGAGATTCTATAGTAAATCACGAGGGAAAACCAGGAAATAACCTCGTGATACTATCCCGACATCGTAAATATTTGGTCTTATATTTAATTTGCTTTCAAAAAATAATACCAAATTCTGACCTTAATATGTTTAAATTATAAATAATATTAATAATAAACAGATATACAATAAGTAATACTAAAATATAAGATATGTACTAACTCGATATGTTATTGACTTACTAATCGTGGCATTTTCTTTCTATTGACTTCCTCTTTCAGTATCGGTAACCACATCCTACTCCATTCTACCGAGGAATTTGCGACACAATTGGTTTCATTTAGCATAATTAGAGCCGCTTCTTTGATTTTTCTCTTTTTACTATCTGATTCTTTCAGGACTATACTTGAATCTCTCCACTGAACTCTATGTTCATTATCCCATGCGTGTTGACATATAAACTATATTTTCACCAAAAAATTGTTGTTACTTATAGTCACTTGGCGTACTTTATGCATCACTTACTAAAACGCACCTACAATACAATGACGTCTAATCGAGTAAATGCTTAATTTGTAGTGAGGAAAACTTACACTAAACTTGTAACGTAGAAGAATGTGTGGTAAGAGGATACAGGAGCGGTCTTGCTTATTTAACATATAGATGTTAAATGATGGCGTTCTAAATAAGAATGGCGTACTTTTACGCCTTAGCGACCACTTAAGGGTTAAACGTATTTTAGCCAATGGTTACCTCCAAATTCGTTTATAATGCTGTACTTTTTACTCGTAGACAAAAGTTCTTAAAATGATACATTGTTGGCCTTAAATTGTTAATAATATAAAAATTCCACCTAATCGAGTGCAGGCAACAGAGGTTTGACTTATCGAGGTCCATAAGACTTAAATAATTGTCAGATACTCATCCCATGTTATGGGATGGGAATACCTTATTTCTCTGAACTATATTGGTTAGATTATAGTCTCAGATCCGAATAGGTCTGGATCCCGCGTATGAAAAAAAAGTTGATTAATAGCAAACTGAAAATTTGTTAATAGCTTAAGGGTGTCTAGTCGGATAAACTTTGATATATGGGAACACTGGAACAGGGGCAGTTTTAATTGTGGAACAGGTTAAAAATTTGGAACGGCCAAACCACGAAAACGGCACATTTATTTTGTCCGACAGAACAGACTTTAACTCTCCGAACAGAGATTAAACTCTCATGCAAAAATCAGACTGCTATTTATCACCTGTCATAATTCCTGTCATTTGACATATTCTACATGTTCCACTCATTAAAACCCCCATTTGGTGATAAATAGCAGTCTGATTTTTGCATGAGAGTTTAATCTCTGTTCGGAGAGTTTAAGTCTGTTCTGTCGGACAAAATACATGTGCCGTTTTCGTGGTCTGACCGTTCCAAATTTTTAACCTGTTTCACAATTAAAACTTCCCCTGTTCCAGTGTTCCCACATATCAAAGTTTGTCCGACAAGACACCCTTAAGCTATTAACAAATTTTCAGTTTGCTATTAATCA
This sequence comes from Diabrotica virgifera virgifera, assembly GCF_917563875.1. Lineage (NCBI taxonomy): Eukaryota > Metazoa > Arthropoda > Insecta > Coleoptera > Chrysomelidae > Diabrotica > Diabrotica virgifera. The sequence continues at coordinate 85,332,934 of NC_065445.1, read as the reverse complement.
ACTTTTTTTTCATACGCGGGATCCAGACCTAGAATCTAGGTCGACCTTCACCCATCTGCTTTCCGGATGATACATTTTTTTTATTAAATTTCATACATAGCCAAATATAACTCGCATGGGTTGCCTATCAAAATCTTGTCATAGCTATCCTTAAGGGGGGGGGCGTAGGGTTTGAAATCAACATTTCAAGAACATTTTTGTGAATTTTTTTGAAGGTATGGTAGAATTATTTTATTTTTAAATTAAATATCCATATTCAGTACGATTCATAGAATATTCAAATAAAAATTAAGGCAAAATATTGAAACATAGGATAACAGTGGCAAATTTTTAAAGACACCTCAAAAAAAACAATGGATTTTGTGGTGGAGATCAGAACTCATCATTAACTCATAGCGCTGTAAATATTTTTATGTTTAACAATTTTTGACATTTTGGTATCACTCGGAAGTCAAAACAAGGAATGTTTTTGCAAAAAAAGGGTGAAAATCAACATATTTATTATTGTTAAACAAAAAATAAGCATAAAACAAAAAATATCTCGACAGCGTTATCTCACGAAATGTCTAAACAAATATATTCAAAATTCCATGTGGATCGGTCAGGTAGTTTTTGAGTTACAATGTCTACCGCCTTTGAAAAAAGCAGTTTAAAAAAAAAACGCGTTTAAAGTTTTGTCAACTTTTATTTTCAATTTCTTTTTTGTCTATCAAATCATAAAGTGATGCACACCGGAATATGTTTTTGAATCGCGGAGTAATTTACAAAAAATAATGGGGACAGCTTTGAACGTTTCTCACTACGCTCAAGCGCCCTGTTCGCGAACTTGCTGCAAAGCTAGGATTTTTGTTTAACGTGGTCTAATCATGAGTTCTGATGTACATACACCGCAAAATTCATAGTTTTTTGAGGTGTCTTTAAAAATTAGCCACTGTTGGCTTTTTTTATATATTTTTCCTTGATTTTTTAATATTCTGAAATATTCTGAAAATATCAATTGTACTGAATTTGCATATTTAATTTAAAAATAAAATAATTCTACCATACTTTCGAAAAAAAAATTCACAAACATGTGCTTGAAATGTTGATTTCAAACCCCACGCACCCCCCTTAAGGGGGAGCTATGACAAGATTTTAATATGCAACCCATGCGAGTCATATTAATTTGTCTATGTATAGCTCGGTTACCGATAATTGAGAAATTTAAAGAGCTAGACGAATTGGTGTACAAGTGGTATACCAGAGGGTGGTGTAAAATTTTCCATCCTCTAAAGGTATACCGAACAAAATATCCATGTGCTTAGATCAAATGACATCTGTTTTAATAGTTCCTCTTTAATATTTTGCCTTGTTACAGGATAGTATTCAGAAAAACGCAAAAATAAGTACTGTAAAATATAATTTCATTAGGTACAATTATAAATAATATATTATATTTAAATAAGTATAACTGTTAGGTTTATTTAATCAAAATAATGTTTTTATTTACGCTGCTGCTAAAAGTTGCCGATGTAAGCTCCTTTTTATACTTATTATTATATCAATAAAAGTTTATGAGTTTATGACTCCTCTTACTCGATTGTCGGGTTCTTGTCACAGCCCTGCGCTGTGCTGACAAAGGTTTTTAAATTTCCACGAAATTCTGAACGGCCAAAAAGACTGATGTGGCTTTCGGTATTGTTATGTGTATTTATAATTTTTAGTTTAAACTCTGTAAAGAGAGCACGCATTTATTAGTGACGATTTCGCTATCAGAAAAAAATTAAGTAAATAAAAATGTGGCGTCCATGGGAGAATAGTGCATTAGAAATTGTTGAGAATAATGAAGTAGAAATTGTTGAAGAAAATGAGGAAATTCTACCACCAAATAATCCTGAAAATGCTGCTGGACCAAGTAGAGGAAGTATTAAAAAGTCAGAAAGAAAACATTTATCCAAAGACGCTAAAAAAATTGTGTTAAATGTGTTTAATGGATTATGTGAAGAACTGGAACGGCACGAGAGTGTTTTAAAAACTGCGGCTTTAACAAAAGTTTCATGTGCTACTGTATATCGAATTATAAAGGAGGGCATTACAAATAGACAAAAAAGGAGCGACTTTGGACTACATCGATCTATTGAGCAACATCTTTTAGGTCCCATTTCAGAAACCATTTATAATATGTTTGCAGGTAATATTATACCCACACTTAACCAAATTTTAGCTGAATTAAAATCTAAAAATATTATTAATTGCTGTAAATCAACTTTAAGAAAATTTTTACTATCAAATGGTTTTAAGTATAAAACAATCAATAAATGACATACTATAATGGAAAGTGCCCGTTTAATAAAATGGCGTAATGAATATTTGGAAAAGATAACCGAGTACAGAAATAGCGGAAGAAAAATTTATTACTTAGATGAAACGTGGTTTGACACTAACGAAACAATTGGCAAAGGTTGGAGTAATGACAATGTAAAGTGCAAAGTTAATGTACCACCTTCCAGGGGCAAACGAATATGCATTTTGCATTGTGGAGGGGAAGATGGTTGGGTAACCGATAGCTTACTATTAAGTGCAAAAGACATTAAAGACAGTTGTTTGGACTATCATCAAGATATTACGGGTGAACTTTTCGAATCGTGGTTTAAAAATAACTTATTACCAAATTTAGCAGACAACAGTGTTATTGTTTTAGATAATGCATCATATCATTCTAGACAACTTAAAAAAATTCCGAATAAATACTCTAGAAAGGATGAATTGCAAGATTTTTTATTATCACAAGATTTATATTTTGAAGATTGGTACACTAAAGACCAATTAGTAGAGGTACTTAATACAAAATTATTTGTAAAGGAATATATTATTGATAATGCAGCAAGTAAAAATGGACATACAACTTTAAGACTACCACCATATTACTGCGTTTTAATTCCAATAGAGTTGTTATGGTCTCAACTGAAATATAATGTGAGACAAAAAAATGTAAGTCCAAAATGTTATAACACTGTCGTGAAACTAATAGATTCTGAATTTAAAAATATCTCTGAGGATAACTGGAAGAAAGCAATAGAGCACGTAAAAAAATATTGAAAAAGAATATCTTAAAAACATTCCTGTTATAAATAAAATTATTATCAATGTGGAGAACAGTGATTCAGAGGAAGAAAGTGACGAAGTGTAATAACAAGACAACTTTCTCTCAATACTGAGCTTACCCGGAATATTTTCTTACATAATCAGGTGTAGGGATTATCAACATATGTTCAACACCAAACTACTGCTTCAATTTTTTAAGAAAAACGTGGCCTTTTTATGAACACTTCACTTATTGTTGCAATAAGTGCAAATCTTTGAAAATCAGTTCGTAAGAGAAAATAATAATGTAAGTAAGTGTTGAATAGATAAACTTTTAATTTTTACTTCAAGGTTTTATAAAATATTTAAATAAGTATATATTTTTTTATCTTTCACTACCTACCGTTCGCTCAATTATTAATTAGTTTTTGTATACAAACCAATTATTGTTTGAACATCTTATAGAAAATGCATTGCAGAAATATGATAAAAGTAATTTAAACTTACACAAAATCATCAAGACATAAAATTAAGCTTTGTTTATAACAATACAAATTTATAGAACCAATTTCTTATAAAATATACCATATTATGTTTCATATAGGTCGGTACTATCCTGTTATTCGTCGGTCATAGTGCTGCTTATCGCATTTTTCCCAAATAAATATAACCGGATAATATGAAATTTAATAGAAAAATGTTTCATCCGGAAAGCAGATGGGTAAAGGTCAACCTAGATTCGGATTCTGTACTATTACGACTCATAACCCAGCGGCGGCTCGTGGGTCAATCTTCAGGGGGGTCATTTTGGTTTGAAAACTTCAAACTGTTGATTTTTTAAAGTATTTAAAAGATCTTTTAGCATTTATATTTTAGATAAAAAATACAGACTTAGATAAAACTCAATACTATTTACCCTAGTTTTCCGAAAATTAAATTTGTCTTTTTTTAGAGTAAATCTTTTAAAAAATATAGGAAAAATGGTATGAACAGGTTATTGACTGATATATAGATAGGAATATTTATAGTATAATAAATTGTAAATTTATTAAAACGAAACTTACTTTAAATATTTTTATATTTTAAGTCAATTCTTCTATCCTTTAGTTCTGCAAAATAGTCTATGACCTTCTCATTGAAATTTGGAATGCTCTTGACAAGCGTTTTCTCGATGCTCAGCATAGACAAGGCACTAAGTCTAGGTTGTCCCATCGTATTACGCAGGAATGTTTTTACTCTTTTTAAAGTAGAAAAACATCTCTCACTTTCCACGGTTGTCATAGGGAGTGTGCACAAAATATTTAATAACTTCACTGCTTCAGAAAATGTTTCAGACAAATTCATGTTAATAAAAAGCTGAAGTATGGCTACTGCACCAGCACTATTGCGAAAATCCTCACGACAATATAAGACTTCAAGTTCCGATTTTAGTTTGGAAATATTCACTGTGGGATAATTAGCCGTCACCATTTTTAAAATATTTTGCGGAAAGTTGGTAGTGTATGCTTCAAATTTCTCTATGTAGAATAACTGTGAAATCATGAGATGATCATTGAAACTAAACCTGTGATTTATTTCAGATATAATAATATCACAAATTTCAAGTGCAGTTCGTCGCTTTGGATCCTCTGCAGTAGTTTTTCTTTTTTTTGCTGTTGATGTGCTTGGTACTTCTGATTCCAAAATAGTATTTCTAATTATTTGGATATTGTTGTTAAAAGACAGGATACAATTTTTGACAGATATAACATCAATGTCTCGCATTTGCAATTGTTTAAACAATATATCAACATGGGGCATTATTTTATGGAAAAAATTTAACCAAAATAAAAAATGCTCATCTTCCAAATGTCTTTTTAAACCAGTTGCTTGATTTATATTGTTACCATCTTGCTCCTCATCAATAATTTCCTCTAAGCAAGATTTTAAATCATCTTTATAAGTGTATACAATTTCAACACATTTTGTATTGAAAGCCCATCGAGTAGGCGCAGCTTTAGGTAGCCTTACTTTAACCACTCTATCCAGAACCATCGTACGTTTTGGAGATCGGCCGAAAAAGGACGAAAATCCGTGTAAATTTGCAAAAAATATTTTTATCGGTTTGTGTTGACTCGCCGCTTTTTGGAGGATAAGATTAAATTGATGGGCATAGCAGTGAATGAAGTGTGCATTTGGGTATATTTCTTTAATTTTTGTTTGTACTCCTCCCAGTTTACCGCTCATGACTGATGCACCATCGTAACTTTGGGCAATCAATTTTTCAGGTGCTTCATTAATTTTTAATAATTGAAGTTCTTCCAATATTACATTAGTTAAATGTTGTGCTGTAGTACCTAGGGGGTTAACAAATTTCCAAAATCTTTCATGTACAATACCAGTTAATACATATCGCAATATGATAATCATCTGCGTTTTATTGGAGCTGTCTGTGGTCTCATCTACTTGAATGGCCACAAAATTTGTCTGGCCAATCTCCTTCATGATATGAGTATGCACAATGGCTAACATTGATTCTAAAATATCGTTCTGAATTGTTTTCGATGTTCCTTTAAATACTGTACTTTTTTCAATGTGTTCTTTAAACATTAAATCCAGTTCAGAAACAAAATCGATAAGGCCCAGAAAAATTCCACGATTATTGGAGCTGTCACTTTCGTCATGACCGCGCAATGCAATTTCGAAAACTCCACAAAATTTTACACAGTCGATTAGTTTGTTTAAAATATACCTATTTTTAGATACCAATTCATTAAAGTCATGCACAGATTTACGATATACACTATCAAGTTGCTGTCTTATGTTAACACGTCCTAAACTTGCGTAACTCATTGATGAATTTATATGAGTAGTTGAAGAGGCATGTTTTGTAATTTTCACTTTTAAATGCTTAATGTCAGTTACTCCATTTTTCGCCCATACAGCGTCATTCGAAAACAGTAAACACGGATAGCAAAAAAATGCATTTCTCACACTGCAGCCACAAATCCAATCACACAAATTGTACATTGATTCTTTAAAATATCTTTGAATGTCCTTACCCCTATCCTTTGTTGTTTGTTTTAAATTCATTTTTGGTTTTGGTCGACCACTTTCTTTTTTCTCAAGCCGCCGTTCATAATTTAGTGTTCCAGCAGATTTTAAGGCAATTATTTCGTCAACAACACTCATCTTGTTTTTGTTACAATCACAAAAAAATCCAACAAAACAAAATAAATTACGCAAATACGCCGCGATCGATATAGACCTGCCGTGAAGTGCGGTCAGCAGACGGTAACTAACTAAACGTGAGGCCGTCGACTCTACTAGAGGTATACGACGGAAAGGTCACTCCCACTCTCGCCCACGAAATTGCTATCTGCCGTCTCTTTTCTATTTTACATGCATTTGTCCATAAGCCATAAGAACTGTATATAGACAATTTAAAATACGGCCCAGCCACGGGCTTGTGTATAGCGCGAGGCGCGACGTTATTATATCTATTATATTTGTTTTGCCAATGCAGACTGCTGAGAGAGAATTTTATATTTCAGAGTGAAGTTTTAGATAAAAGATATTTTTAATAAAATTGGTATTTTTATGAGATTATTTTAGGGGGGTCATTGACCAATTGACCCTAAGGAGGAGCCGCGCTTGTCATAACCAATGACTGATTTATCACGTATTAGTAATAGAACTAATATATTCACCTACACGTATTACAAATAATTATTACTTAACTCTTTGTAAATAAACTGCTAATAATTACTACAAAAAATTTGCAAATATAATTACTATTTTATTTGTTTCCTCTAACCGTCGAATTAGAACACTTGATTTCCGATGAACGTTCGAAAGCCACTCTCCAAGGAATATTTCTAGTTTGGAAATAGCAAAAGAAATGATTTAATTGCTTTTTAAATTGAAGTAAAATTTTTCAAAAGTGAACGAAATGTGTTTTTTAATAATTATAGATACATACAGTGCTAGTCAAAAGTCCGTACCCCCCCCTCGTATCTTCTGAACGGTTATACCTGTTATAGTGAAATTTGGAGGTAGGAAATAAACGGACGTAAGCTTCTTAACTAGTCATGACAGGTGACCTAATAGTGACAGATGACGTTTCAGAGCCACTGTGGCCGATAATTTTAAATGGGACCTTATGGCAAGTGATACCTCGTTTAAAAGGTGTTCAAAATACCTATTCAGTCATACTACTTCTTTTGGGTTTTAGTTTATTTTGGTTTTGGTGAATAAATTAAATAAAAATAATATTGTAGCTTCGCATTTAATTAATAAAAATTCAAATGTCCGCCTATGGTTTTTTTGTCAAAAAAGTTGACGTTTTTCAATTCTCTAGTAGTTTTTACGTCAATGTCAACCTTTTTGACAAGTAATCATATACGGAATTTTGAATTTTTATTAATTAAATGCGAAACTACAATTTTATATTAATTTCATTTACTCATCAAAATTAGCTTAACCTCAAACAAAATTAGTATGACAGAATAGGTATTTTCAATACCTTTCAAACGAGGTATCACTTGCCATAGGGTCCCATTTAAAATTATCTGTCACAGTGGCGCTGTAAAGTCATCTCTCATGATTATGTCACCTGTCATGACTAGTTAAGAAGCTTACGTTCGTTTATTTCCTTCCTCCAAATTTCACTATTATAGGTATAACCGTTCAAAAGATACGAGGGGGGGTACGGACTTTTGACTAGCACTGTATATCATTAAATGTAGAGATGCAGAGCTGTCGGCTATCCAGATTATGTGTTTTATTGACTTTAAGAATGCCTTTGATCGACTAAAACATACTGAAATAGCCCTTCTTTAGCAGGTTGGTATTGATGATAAAGACCTACGTATACCTATAAATAAATAATAGATTTAACTATGTTCAAAGCTTCTTTCGGATCAATATTGATAATTTGAGATAAGCCGATGACTAATTGCAAATAGTTACGAAGAACTTCAACACCTCATTAATAGGATTGCCACAACAGTATCACTTACCTTCATTGTAATCTAAATAAAAACTGGAACATGATAAAAAAAAAAGAATGTGTGTGTACTTTGTACGCACGTAAGAAGATATTCTTCTATTATATAATAGGTAATTTAAACGAAGTAAATATACTTAAAAGGTTATTTGTACTTATTTTATTTAAAAATCAAACTAACTTTCTTATCTACCACTTTCAAAAAAGAAGAATATCTTCAAAAATTATATAATAATATACTTACAATCATAAAATCTATAAAAAAAAATAAAAAAATAATAACTTGCTTGGGGCTTGAACCCACTTCACGTCTACCACGCCGTACGAAAGTTGACGCCATTTCAAACTGCACCAAACTCTCGTATACGTCATGTGGGAATATACACAAACTAAACGTTTACACCATAAATTTATATGAATTTAATAAAATTATTAGTTTGATTTTTGTCGAAATAAAATACAACAAAATATAGAGTAAGAAAACGATATATGAGATGAAGATTTGTAGAAAGTTTGTTCGTAATCAGATTATGTAAATTAAAGCATTGCCTACTAATAGGTAACTACATTATTTTGTTTACATTTTCCAAATAGATAGGTATTGAAACTATTAGGTATTTCCAACTGAAACATTTAGAATTACGTACCTGCGGCTTTTCAAAACTATTTAAAAAGTCACTATAATTATAAATTTGATTTTATTTCTGTCCACACATCAATAAAAACTAATATTATACAATATTTTTGTTTACCGATAACCTCCATATTGAACAATTATTGACAGATCATTTCAAAATTTCAACACCCAATCAGAGCCCGTATAACAACTAATACCATACTGTCGGTGTGCGCATGCGCGGGGATCAATCAAATTTTACCCTTAATTGATTCGCCGCTAAAGAAGAATATCTTCAAAAAATAGAATACGTATAGAGAATGTCCAATCTGCATATTTTAAAAGAAGAAAATCTTATGTGGAAACAATATCACTTTTAGACTGAAAATTAGATTAGTAAGATGTTATGTGGGGGTCCGGACAAATAATCCCGGACAAAAATCTCCACAAATTATCCGAGGACAAAAAATCCCCGGACAAAAAATCCCCGGACAAATAATCCCCGGACAAAAAATCCCCACAAAAAATCCCGGACAAAAATCCCCAAGAAATATTGGCTGCCGAATGAATAGTTCTCTAAAAGTTTTCCCGAGCTTTTACCAAATTTCGAATTTTAATTGCATGCTGAAAACTTTTAGAGAACAATTCGGCAGCAAATATTTCTTGGGGATTTTTTGTCCGGGATTTTTTGTTGGGAAATTTTGACCAAAAAAATTTGTGGAAATTATTTGTCCGGGATTTTTTATGGGAATTTTTTGTCCGGGGATTATTTGTCCGGGGATTTTTTGTTCAGGGATAATTTGTGGGGATTTTTTGTCCGGGATTATTTGTCCGGGGATTATTTGTCCGGGGATTATTTGTCCTAGCTTCGTTATGTGTTCTTCATTTTTTTTACATGAAAGCGATTGTTGGATTTTGACAGATACACTTCTCAGAAAACTAGAATCCTTGAGATCTGGGTATATCTGAAACTGAATAAAAAACCCGAAGTAATTTTGAATATACAAATCATAATATTTTCCCATCTAATGAAGGGACAAAAATACACAATCCAGGCCGTAAAAGAATATCCTAAATATACTGGAACTTAAGAGGAAACAGTAGCGATGAACAGGTAGCGAAAACGCGTTCCAAGATTGCGGCTGTAATTTTGAATATTTTTTCGAGATATTTGGCACACGTATTCGTAATATAATAAAGAATGGCGGTACAGAGCCCAATTTGAAAAATATATTAATATGTGGAAATTACTCTGTAATTAAATACAATATTAAAAAAACGAGCCTGTACCGCCATTAAGAAGAACAAAAAAAATACACTTTCTTCAAATAAACTTTTTTATCCCATGCCTAGATTTTGTGTCATTTTGGAACTACTAATGAAATAAAAACATTTAGTAGTTCCAAAATGACACAAAATCTAGGCATCGGACAAAAAAGTTTATTTGAAGAAAATGTATTTTTTTGTTCTTCTTAATGGCGGTACAGGCTCGTTTTTTTAATATTGTATTTAATTACAGAGTAATTTCCACATATTAATATATTTTTCAAATTGGGCTCTGTACCGCCATTCTTTATTATACTACGAATACGTATGCCAAATATCTCGAAAAAATATTCAAAATTACAGCCACAATCTTGGAACGCGTTTTTGCTACCTGTTGATCTCTACTGTTTTCTCTTAAGAGAGTGGTTTGGTTGCATTACAAACGAACTGTTTAAAACAGCAGCAAACAAAATTAGAACAGCATTGATGACATACAATCGCTGATAGAAGAAAAACGTAAAGAAGAATAAGAAGAATTAAAATCTACTTTACTTATGCTATTGACGAAAACATTATATTAGCCCAGTAAATGAACGGGAAATACGGCGATACCGTGTAATTTTAAGGGGCAGCACCGAATTGCATGAAAATTAGGATTTAGGCTCTACTGACCCTCCACTTCAAAGTTGAATTTGTGTCGTTGGTTGCTTTTTATTTTTTAGGGGAGGAAACAACCCCTATTATAAAAAAATCGTATAATTGTAAATTAAAGCGGGTAATTGATTCAAATCATATTTTAATAAAATGAATGAATGTCAATTAACATGAAATAACATAGTTTAAGATTTTATCACAGTTTAACCCTTAAATTTCACCCCCTAGAATAGTTACAATTCAAACAAACAATGTAATTGAATACCATGTCGTTACTGATTTGCATTCAAATTTGGATTTAGGGTATACTTACCTTTTATTTCAAAATTTGAATACTGCCGTTAGTTCATTTTAATTTTTTAGGGGTGAAAACTACCCCTATAATAAAAAAATCATATAATTGTAAATTCAAGCAATTTGGAATTATCTAATTATACGGTCACATTAAAGATTCCTTTACTGATTAAATTTTTTGCCACATAATTTCTACCGTTATAAAAATTACCCCTTGCGAAGAAATTCGAATAGTTGCATTGTGTATACAGTGTGGGCCAAAGAAAACAGTCCACCTCGATATTTGGCAGTATTTATTAGATTTTAACGAAATGACGAAACAGGTTGATTTTTGATCTAATGGGGACACATTTTTACGGTACATACATCTGTCATTTGTCAACCCCCTCCCTTCCACTTCCCTCACCCCTTATCTTTAAATAGGGAATAGGACTCGTGTGGTAGCGCATTTGAAAGGTTATTCAACTCTCCATTCAATAATGTTAACATTAACATAATTACGGAGTTCAATTGCTTGAATTATACATTATAAATTCGATGACTAAAATGATACTGCCAATATTTATGAGTTGCGTTGCTTCGACAACTTTATTGGAAGATAGTCCTTTCCTCTGTAAATCAACTTTAACTTTTGTAGTAAAAATTGTAGTATTTGATCAAAATTCTCGTGTTAGTGATCTCATAATAAGTCACGAGGGAAAAACCAGGAAAATAAACCTTATTATACTAACCCGGCATGGTAAGTATTTGGCCTTACATTTAGTTTACTCTCAAAATTCACTACAAACTCTGATTTTATATGTAAGTTATTTTAAAATATAATTGTATCCTCGATATGTTATGGACTTACAACGAAATGACAAAAACTATAGATAAATATCTTTTAAACTATCTCATATAATAGTACAAAATCCTTTATTTTAAGAGAAAAGACATCAAGGAGAATCCAAAAATTCAAAAATATACAGAGTATTCAATTTAAAAAAACATAGGTTTGTGTCACCCTGTCAATACGAGTGGCCCTGTATATTTGAAAATATATTTAGGGTATGGTCCTATCTGTGCCCCAACTTTATCTAAATAACTTTTTTCGTATCTCTTACTACACACGAGTAATTGGACTTCCTCGCACTAATGCCCCATCCTGTATGTGATTGGTTTTTTACCCATAACTAAGTTACTTTTTAAGCTATAAAGTGCTAAAAAAAACCAATTTGTAGGTTTTTCTAAGGGCAATAAGAGTACTTAAATATATTTTTTTAATCCCTTATTTTTTAAAAGAGTTTGAGTTAAAAGGGCATGAACGAGTTACTAATCACCAGTGTATTCAAATTTTGAACAGCCATATCTTACCCAATTTTTATCTTACATAAAATTAAAAAAAAAACTAAGTGTTTATGCAAGTGAAAACTATATTTTTTTACTCTTTGAGATTTTTCGTAACACTAATACTTTTGAAGTTATTTTGAAAAGAGTGTAATTTTTCCAAGATTAAAAAAAAGTTTTTTTGATATAAAACCAAATTTTTCCAAAAATAAGCACTTTAAACCGGTCAAACTTACAGATCATATTAGCAATACATATATAAAGTAAATGGTAAAGCAGTAACGATTAATTTCATTTGGCATGTTAAATAGGGGGAGATTTTCACGACTTATTATATATAAAAAAAACGGGCCAACAAGGGGTAAATTTCACCCCCCAAGTAAAAGCATCCAACGGCACAATTTCAACTTTGAAATATAGGGTAAGTAGAACCTAAATTCAAATTTTCAAGCAAATCCGTCTTGCCCCTGAAAATTACACGCCAAACCGGTCATTTACTGGGCTATATACTTTATCCAATATTTTATTTGTCATCATTATCGACCAACTTCTCGCGTCCACTGCTGGACATAAGAATCCTCCACACCCCAGGACGTTATATTTTTCTTTCTTCTTATGGATTCTATATTCTTAGGATCTTCTTTATGTTTGTTCTATTTTGTAGATATTAGTTTTATTTAGATTACTTTTTGTTTATATTATGTTTTTTGTAATATCGAATAAAAAGCATCGAAATTACCACATTTTTCAGTTGTAATATATTGACTAACTTTAAATATATTTTCTGTACTGCAAAATTATCCTTTCTCTCTACAATTGCTGTACCGTGTTTATTAACTTTTCTCCTTGGTTTTCCCCAAATTGGCTTGTCTTGTCATAAATATCTTTATTGTGTATAAAGTACCAAAAGAGTCTGATCTCTCTATACAATATCCAAACTCCGTTCAAAGATTATACTGCGGTCGAATTGCTTTAATATTTTATTCGCCTTCGCGCTTGTCTTGAGCCAAAAGCGCGCTCGAAAATTTCACGGCCCTAATGAAAACAATACCCGTTTATTAGTCTATATTTATCGGAGCAAAATTAGTTTAGGTTACATTATAATCTGTTTAGCTTCGAGCTACACGGTTTCATGTTTCCATTTGCTTTGCCTCTTTCACTAACCCATCGATCATGAACGTGCGTGGGGTACGTTGGAGGATTTCAAAATAATGATAAATTAATTCACTGCTATCTATTCATCTATGTATATTATTATATGGTAGTTAAAGTTGAAGGGAATATTAATAGGTCTCAATTTTATCCCGGAAAGAATTCTTATGGATATTGAAACGCCTCTAGGCAGTGTACCGCATAATATATCGCCGCCGCCTACGAAAAGTATAACTCCGAAAAATGCCGTTAAGAATAGAACTTTCAATGAACGCCGCGAAAAATATTATTTTCGATTATATGATTGTGAAAATTATAATCCCTAATAAAGTGTTAGCGAAAAAATTTATTTTTTGAGGAGTATCGGCAAAAAACATCATTTCTGTTTGTGGGTCCACGAAAATTATAATTATTAGTAAAAAGTTCTCAGAAATAATTGATTTCGTCAGCAAACACAGAAACAGAGAGAAAAAAATCATTGTTTTCGTCGGCATCTATTATGAACTAAATATTTTCATGATAAATATTTTTAGAGTTATAATATTCGCGGACACGCATATAAAAAAATTGTAATCGCCAATACTTATCAAAGAGTTATTATTGTCGCTGGAAATTTATTAGGAATCATATTAATCATAGGTACCAGCGATATAACCGTATATTGGGATATATTTATTAGCCCACTGAATGTCCGTTTTGGAGTGTAATTTTCAGGGTCAACTCCGAATTGCATGAAAATTTGGATTTAGGTTCTACGTTACCCTCCACTTCAAAGTTGAACTTGTGCCGTTGGTTGCTTTTACTTAGGGAGTGACCGTTACCCCTTCGCGGGGGTGAAAAAACGCACTTTTAAAATAGGTCCGGAAATGGATAAACTGACTAATTTTAAGCAAGTTTCGTTCTATAGAGGTTTTTTAAGTATGTTAATACTTTTCGAGTAATTTGCGATTGAAAATGTTTTTTCAATCGATTCAATCAATTTTTCGACAAAAAAACTACATTTTCAGGCGGTTTTTCGCAAATATCTTAAAAATTAAATATTTTTGTTGAAAAAATATTCTTAGCAAAAATGTAGCTTATAGAAAAACGAAAAAAAAAATGGTGTATTAATGACGTCTATAAACCCAGTAACAGGAAAATTGTAGCTCATGAAAAATAAATACATTCTTATTCGTCAAATCCCAAATTGAATATTTCAACGTGAACTAATAAAAAAATTAGGCAATTTTCGGGAAGAACGTATAAAAGTTTTCCCCTTTTTTTTTGGCAAACCAAAATCGTGAAAATCTCCCCCTCTTTAGCACCCTAAATAAAATTAATCGTTCTGTAAGTTTAACCTGTTCGAAGTCCTTATTTTCGAAAAAAATTGCTCAAAATCTGGTTGAAAGATTATGGCTGTTCAAAGTTTGCATACACTCGTGATTAGTGACTTGTTCAAGCCATTTCAACTATAACCCTTTCAAAAATAATATCTTTAAACCGGTGAAACTTACAGATCATATAAGAAATACATAAATAAAGTAAGTTGTTTGTAAAGCGGTGACGATTAATTTCATTTCGAGTGCTAAATAGGGGGAGTTTTTATAATTTTTTTGCCAAAATGCTAAAATGCCAACTTTATTTTGAGTGTAACTCATTCAGTTTTGATACTAGAAACTTTTATAAACAATAAAAATTAAGCTTTTTAAACACTTTAAAAATGTTCCTAAGTTTCTCCCGAAATTGCTTAATTTTTTCGGTTCTTTTTGGAATTTGACGAATAAGAATGTATTTTTCATGAGCTACAACTTTGTTTTTACTGGGTTTATAGACTTCATTAATAAACCACTTTTTTCGTTTTTTTATAAACTACATTTTTGCCAAGAATATTTTTTTTTGATAAAATATTTACTTTTCGAGTTATTTGCGAAAAACGGCTTGATAACGTGGTTTTTTTGTTGAAAAATAAATATTTTCAATCGCAAATAACTCAAAAAGTATTGACATACCTAAAAAACTCTATAGGACGAAAAATGCTCGTTTTTCACCCCGAGAAGGGGTAACGGTCACCTTCCAAGTAAAAGCAACCAACGGCACAAGTTCAACTTTGAAGGGGAGGGTAAGTAGAACCTAAATCCAAATTTTCATGCAATTCGGAGTTGACCCTGAAAATTACACGGTATCGCCGTATTTCCCGTTCATTTACTGGGCTAATTGGGTAGGTTTCTTATTTGGTTTACAGTAGAACCCCGCAAATCCGAACTAATTGGGGGGACAGCCTGTTCGGATTCCGAAAAGCTTGGATTGTCCGAAAGTTAGCCTAACTAATAATTCAAAGCTTTCGTTTTCGTTGATTTTGAGTCACAAAACGTTCTCGCAAGAGTGTGGACTGTGGACAATATTTTTGGACTAAGTTGACTGCAAGGAAACCGAAGTAAATTTATATTTAACATTTATAAGCACTACGTTTACGTAGTTTACGCCCCTACGTTTACGAACATGTAAACCGAATGGATCAGATAGATTAGCGAACATCTGTAAAAACAACAAGCCGTATAGCAGAAGACACATTGGAAAGCCGCCGAAAAGGTGGAAAGACAATGTACAGTCAACAACAACTGAAACAGAATAAGAGGCAGACAAACAGGAGTAATCTTAGTCGCACGAAGAAAAAGAAGAATAAGAAGTTTACGTATAAAGTACGTATTTATTTTTAAGAAATATTAAATGTCAACCTCCTATTAATCCTACATTGTTCAATTTTATGGTTTCATCTGTATAATAAACATGTTTTTAAGTTTTTGTCGTGAATTTTTTATTTTTTTTTAACTTTCTGTTGGTTCGGATTTGCCGAACGTTCGGATTAGCGGGGTTCAGATTTCCGGGGTTCTACTGTATTTCCAAAAACTGAGAATGGTATTACCTATACGTTTATAGCTGCGTATTTAGAATTACATTGGACAATATAGTTATAAAAAAGATTTTTTCCTCTAACAAGTTTTACAAACTGTCCTAAAATTGAATTTCAAGCTAATCAAGCAGGTTTTAGAGCAGAAACCTTCTGCATAGACTATATTAATAGTGTGAGGGTAATAATGAAACAATTGGTTGAATGGAACGAACCCCTCTACATGGTGTTTGTCGATTTAGGGCGTGCCTTTGACAGCTTATCTCGTGCTGCTATATAGAAAATTTTAGAGCTGAGGACCATCCCGCATAAAATAATTTCCATCATAAGGGCACTGCACACTTAGGGAAAATGCAGCGTGACACATCATGGGACCAACAGTGACGAATTTAACGTACTTACTGGAGTCAGACAGGGATACCTGCTTTCTCCGTTTCTTTTTAACGTAGCTGTAGACTATGTTCTCTCCATACTAGACTCCGACACAAGAGAGATACAATGGACGTTAACCACACGCCTAAGGGATCAAGAATACGCCGGCAATATCTGCCCATTAGGAAACAATGTTACAAGATGTGGCTGACCAATTGGAAACACTTTCCACTGAAGCCGATGCAATAGGTTTGAAAGTCAATATTAATAAAACCATGAGAATAAATGCAAGAAACAAGAAACAACATATTATTTACTATTAACAACATGTAGATTGAAAATGTGGAAAATTTTACGTATCTTGGAAGTGTCATACACTTCCGCTAGATAGCCTTAGACAGCGCTATATTTTATATAGCTAATGAGAACAGCTAAAGACGGAATGGAGATTGCAATTGTAGTATCCAACCTCCATTGTGGAAAGGGCACTTCAAGAAGAAGAAAAAGGTAAATAATTAACAAGAGGACACCAAACGGTACAGGCGATATTATTTGTGGTTAATACAATTTAATGTTTAACGATTTGGGACGAATACATATGACGAAAAATTTGAAAATATTTAAAAACAAAAATGGATGCCACCTTTTGTTTATAACTTTACCTTTCTGAGTACATAAAAACATAAATAAACTCACCGTTCTCCTATTGGCCTCTCTATTTGTCATTTATTCGTC
This sequence comes from Diabrotica virgifera virgifera, assembly GCF_917563875.1. Lineage (NCBI taxonomy): Eukaryota > Metazoa > Arthropoda > Insecta > Coleoptera > Chrysomelidae > Diabrotica > Diabrotica virgifera. The sequence continues at coordinate 85,315,582 of NC_065445.1, read as the reverse complement.
CACCAATTGATTTACACACGTGTGAAACTATTTTCACATTTCGTTAAGTTCTCCTCGGGCTTCTCTTACCAATTTGTAGCTGATCACATGCAATCTTCAACTCTCTTGTCCGTTTTATTATAGAATATTATGAAAGACCGGATTACAAACGTGACAAAAAGTCAAAATAAACGCTTATATTATAAGCACAAAATTTTCAAAAAAAAATAAGCAAAATCAAAGTAAGGATCAAACTCGACTACGGCTCACCCTGGAATTTGCCTTCCTCTACCTGAAAAACACCACTTTCCGGTATTGTAACGTAAATTACTATTTCAGCACCAACGCCCTGAGGCAGAAAAATGTACTGAAAATTGTCTGTATTTCCCTTGTAACATGGTCGCTGTCGGTTTTGTCAAATTGCTGAAAAGCGATTAGAAGCGGCTTAAACGTTATGTCCTCGTGTAACCAACAAATTAGCACATGGATAATATACTATAGTGATAGTGTACTTCATTGACTGTTTTTATAAGTAAGAATTTGGTGGATAATAAGCATTGTACCAGCAAGATCTGGATTGTCAATTCATGACCCATTTCGCAGCTAATATCCCAGTAAAAATGCTATCATTAAATTTTATGTATTCAAATTCAGCCCAATTCGGTCTATAAGTTATAGTGATTGTTAATAGGTATTGGAAAATTATTTTTCCACCTACCTCTACCGAAAGTATACTTTTCCGGACCTGATTGTAGGGAGCAAAGTTGTACTTTTCCTCCCTAGGGAGGAAAGGGAAAAGTGACGTCATGGTATTTTATTAATGAAATATAACTTATTGACGCCCTGTACAATATCTATTTTCTATTACGTAAGTATCTATACATTTTAACGTTTATTTATAAAACACCCTGTATTTTGCAGAATGGTAAAAACAGTAAATTGTTATTTTGATTTAACAATGTTTACATTAATAATTTGACTTATATTTGACAGTTGACAGTTATATTGTACCTACTTGTTAGTTTTAGTTTTAATAAATTTTGTTGGTTAGTTACATAAATAAATTAAGTAAAAATGAAAAAGGACTTGTTATTAATTTGAGGAAGGTGGAAAAACCATATGTATAACATGGGAGTAAAGTGCCTTTTCCTCCCTTGAATGATAACTGCCCTCCGCTACGCGTCGGGCAGTAAACTTCATTCTCGGGAGGAAAAGTAGCACTTTCCTCCCTTGTTATACAAATAGCTATTTTCTATGGACGCTATACAATATGCAACTTCTCTCACTACTTACATTCATTCAAAACGAACAATTCCTCATGCAGTGAGAAAAGTCGGCCATTGCAGTGAAAAATCTTTTTTCTCACGGGTTGTCCTACGGTCTTCCATATTATGATCGCCTTTTCCATGGTAACATGCACAATACAAACACAATTAATGTTGTCAAATAAATGTGTTGACACAAAACTTACCACAGTTACCTTTCAAAACTGTTCAAAGTAACTTAATTAGAATTTAAAAAAATAAGATATACAAATGTTTCAGAATATTAGATACCTACATATATACGTATTTTATTTCAAATTATGCATATACACCTATGCTATATATTTATATGATCAGTACACCTTAAAAGCCCTGGGTGAAAGTCAAGTAAGAATCCAACCAACTTCGAGTGAAGCATATACTACTATAGTGAAAGCATTGGACAGTAAAAAAACAGAGTATCATACATACCAGTCTAAACAAAGCAAGCCCTTTAGAATAGTAGTAAAAAATATTCATTATTCAACAAATCCTGCCGATATTAAACAGGACATAGAAGCTCTTGGACATGAAGTTCTAAATATATGGAATGTTAAACAAAACATAACAAAAAATCCATTACCCATGTTCTTTGTCAATCTAAAAATTAAAGAAAATAATAAAGACATATATAATGTCAAGAAACTAGGACACTCGATAGTTACAATTGAAGCCCCTTATGCTAGAAGAGTTATTCCACAGTGCACCAAATGTCAGAGATTCGGTCATACAAAAAACTTTTTCCATAGAGAATCCAGATGTGTAAAATATACAGGGTCACATCACACTTTAGAATGTACCAGGAAAATAAAAGATAAAAATGTGATATGTGTAAATTGTGGAGAACAGCATCCCGCAAATTACAGAGGGTGTATTATACATAAGCAACTTCAAGAGAAAATGCATCCAAAACTTAGAGAACAAAATGGACAAACATCTAAAGGAAACAGGGCTACAACACAAGGAATGACATATGCACAGGTAACCAATCAAAATAATCAACAAGAAGGTAACACTATATACCAACAAAATAGTATAAGTCAACACAATGATATCTCTGAACTAAAAGCAATGATGAGAGATCTCATTACGCAAATGGGAACAACAATTAATCTTATCACCGCCCTTGTCTCAAATAGGTCATAATGGTCCAAACACTAAAAATTATGGAATGCAAACGGCTTAAACCAGCATACTCATGAACTCAAAAGTTTCATAACCAACAATGAAATAGATGTCATGCTAGTTACTGAAACTCACTTCACCAATAAAATTCACCTAGCCCTAGTTAACTACAAAATTTACTTTACCAACCATCCAGATGGGACTGCACATGGAGGCACAGCAATACTAATAAGAAACTCAATAAAACATCACGAACTGGAAAGATATACAGAAAATCACCTACAAGCCACTACCATTGCAATAGAAGGAGTTACTGGAATCACCAAAATATCTGCTATATACTGCCCTCCCAAGCGCAACAATAAAAGAGACAACTATGAGATTTTCTTCAAAACGCTTGGAAACAAATTTATAGCGGGTGGAGATTACAACGCTAAAAACACAGTATGGGATGCGAGAGTTAAAACTACTAAGGGTTGTGAACTACTAACTGGAATGCATTGCAATAATCTAAACTACCTGTCAACAGGAGAACCCACATATTGGCCTTCGGACCCTTATAAAATACCAGACCTTCTTGATTTCTATATCACAAAAGGAATTGACAGAAAACTAGTCACAGCAACATCCAGCTTAGACATGTCTTCGGATCACACTCCAGTCCTTATGAACATGTACTCCGATATAACTGAGAATCCAAATCCACCCGCTCTGTGCAATAAAAAGACCAATTGAGATACTTTTCAAGAAGTATTAGATGAAGCAATAGATTTAAAAATACCATTAAAAACACCTGCAGATGTTGAATGGGCGATAACTAACCTCATAAAAAACATACAGAAAGCTTCATGGGCAGCAACTCCAAACTACAAACAGTCAACAAGAAAAGAATCCTGCCCTCCAACTATAAAAGAAAAAATTTCAGGGAAAAGAAGGCTAAGAAATAATTGGCAACAAAACAGAACAGTGAGCAATAAAAATAAATTTAATAAGGCAGCAAGGGAACTAAAAAAAATAATACTTGAAGTAAAAATGATTCTATACAAAGATACTTAGAAGAGCTTACACCAACAGAAGCCACCGACTACTCACTATGGAAAGCCACAAGGAAACTAAAAAGTCCTCAGACACCAATACCTCCAATAAGAAAAAACAATGGCAAATGGGCAAGAAATAACATGGAGAAGGCAGATGCCTTTGGTGGCTATCTCTCACAAGTCTTTCAACCAAACAGCTTGGAATCAACACCTGAAGAATTGGAGGAAATAAATAGAGTACTAAATGAACCTTACCAAATGGAGCTGCCCATACCGAAATTTAAGTACAACGAAGTTAAGGATGTAATAATGAAAGAAATTAATCCTAAAAAAGCTCCTGGTTATGATCTGATAACGGGTAGGATCCTACAAAAATTAACAAAGAAAGGAATAACGGCAATATTACAAATTTTTAATGCAATAATAAGATTAAATTATTTTCCGCAACAACTGAAAATGTCAGTTATAATTATGATCCCAAAACCAGGAAAAAAACTAGAGGAATTAACATCATATAAGCCAATAAGTTTACTGCCTGTGCTTTCCAAAGTGCTGGAAAAATTAATAATGAAAAGCATCAAGCCAATACTAGATAGCAAAAATCTCATACCAGGACATCAGTTTGGGTTTAGACAAGAACATGGAACCATAGAGCAAGTCCATAGATTAGTAAAACATATCAGCAACGACTTTGAAAATAAGCGATATTGCTCAGCAGCGTTTCTTGACATAAGCCAAGCGTTCGATAAAGTCTGGCACAAAGGTCTACTCTATAAACTAAAAAACCTATTGCCTCATCCATATTATGAACTTCTAAAGTCTTACTTATTAGACAGATTCTGTTCAGTTAAATACCATTCAGAATATTCAGAATTATACCAAATAAAATCAGGAGTACCGCAAGGCAGCGTGTTAGGACCAATGTTGTACCAGATTTTTACTGCAGATCTACCAACTTCAAGAACTACAATAACAGCAACCTTCGCAGATGACACTGCAATACTCGCCTCACATCATGATCCAGTAACTGCCTCAAGAAACTTACAAGCCAGCCTTAATAATATCCAAGCATGGTAAAAAAAAATGGAAAATTCGAGTTAATGAGACCAAATCAATCCATGTTACCTTTACACTAAGAAGAGGTATATGTCCAGCAGTGTTATTAAATAATCAAATGATTACTCAGAGAAATGAAGTCAAATATTTAGGTTTACATCTTGACAGAAGATTAACATGGAGAACACATATATGTACAAAACGAAAACAATTGGGTCTCAAACTGAGACAACTTTACTGGCTTACTGGCAGGAAATCACAATTAAATCTCACAAATAGATCTTAATATATAAAGCCGTACTGAAGCCAATATGGACGTATGGAATTCAATTATGGGGTTCTGCTAGCAATTCAAACCTAGAAATCCTACAAAGATTCCAGAACAAAGTTCTTCGAATTATAACCAATGCTTCGTGGTATGTTTCGAACAACAAACTAGAAAAAGACCTCCAAGTTCCATCCATAAAAACTGAAGTCACAAAGTACAGTGAAAAATACAAAAACAAAACTAGTGCTCACTCGAATTACTTAGTGCGCGAACTGTTTAATGTCAACGATGAAGTGCGTCGACTAAAGCGTTTTAAGCCTACAGACTTAATAAACAGATTTAAATAAAATTATTTAACAGTTACCACTACATTATTAACTTTGTTTGTTAATTATATGTTAAAGGAAGCCTCTCACTGGAGAGAATTCCTACAAGTCATTTTTTCTTCTAATTATTGTCATAAAATTTACTTATTGTTACGAGTGATAACAAATTGTAAATTAAGTGGAGCTAAATAGAAAAAAAATTATGCATATAATATACCTAAAAGCACCTAAATTATTTAATTTTTTTTTGAACTCTTGACAAAACCGCATCCATAGAAAAAGTATAGTGTACAACACATGAGAAATGAGATATTTCTCCCTCGCCTTGTGCCTCGGCTCGTGCCAACAAACTTCTGCGTTCGTGAGAAATATGTCTTTTTTCTCACTTGTTGTACAATATACTATTACGTACCTAGAGTATAAATAATAAAGTTTTTTTTGGTTAAAAATATTGTGAAAATCACCTCCCAATTAATAGCCCTGAATCCCGCGTACAAAAAAAAGTTGATTAATAGTAAGTTGAAAATTTGTTAAAAGCTTAACGGTGTTTAGTCGGACAAACTTTGATATATGGGAACACTGGAACAGAGAAAGTTTTAATTGTGGAACGTGATTTTAATTGTGGAACGTGTCGTTCTGACAAGTTTATGATTGTAAAAACTAGCAGGTTGTTTTTATGTTTACTCAATAGCAAACTTTATATAATACATGAAAAAAAAATTGTCCGATATATGTATATATTGGGCGTTTTAATAAGTCCGACACGTAGGACATTTCAAATGAGAAGGGATTATGTTGGTGATAAATAGCAGTCTGAGTTTTGCGAGAGTTTAATGAAATTCAATCAGAGCACAAATCAATTGGAAATTCTGTTCGACAAAATACATGGGACGTTTTCGTAATCTGACGTTGTTCCACAATTAAAACTTCCCCTGTTCCAGCGTTCCCCTTCATCAAAGTTTGTCCGACTAGACACAGTTATTCCATTAACAAACTTTCAGCTAATAATCAACTTTTTTGGTACGCGGGATCCAGGCCTATAACATAGCAAATGAAATTAATCGTTACCGATTCACAAGTTACTTTACTTATGTATTGTTTAATATATTTATAATCTTAAAATTTCATCGGTTCAAAGTGCTTATTTTTAAAAAAATTTGGTCTTAAAGTATTTTTTTTTAATTTTTAATTTTGAAAAAAATGTCTTTTCAAGATGGCTTAAAAATTATTAATGATACCAAAAATCTCAAAGAGTAACAAAATGTAGTTCTTGTTTTTTTGAATATTTTGCATTATTTTGTTTTTCTGGAAGACTAAAACTGGTTCAGAATATAGCTGTTAAAATTTGGCATGCATTCGTGACTATTGACTCGTTTAGGCCCTTTCGACTAAAGCGCTTTAAAAAATAAGCACTTTGAACTGATGAAACTTACAGATCATAATATATAAACAATACGCAAGTACATATTAATAAGTAAAGTAACCTGTGAAGCGGTAACGATTAATTTCATTTGGGATGATTTTCAGGGGGTGATTTTCACGATTTTTTGTTACCAAAAAAAGGGACCAACTTTATTGCTTACTTTTGATGTGAGAAGCTTTTTTAAAAAACAAGAATAATGCTTTTTTTAAAACTTTAAAAAAGTTGTGATCAGTTTTCCCCGAAAAGTGCTTCATTTTTTGATTATTTCACGTTGAAATATTCGATGTGGTTTTTGACGAATAAGAACCTGTTTTTCATTAGTTACAACTCTGCTTCTACTGGGGCTACATACCTCATACTTACACCATTTTTTTTCATTTTTTTTATAAGCTACATTATTGCAAGGTTTTTTTTTTTCGATAAAATACTTACTTACTTTTTGAATTATTTGCGAAAAACCGTCTAAAAACGTTTTTTTTTTTGTTGAAAAATGAGCATATTCACTCGCAAATATCTCGAAAAGTGTTGACTTATTTTTAACTTATATTTTTTCACCCCGAGAAGGGGTGAAACTGTCCTCTATGTGCTATGTATATGCCAAATTCCATGTCAATCCAAGCGGTTGTTTAAAATATAGAAGTTTTGCAATATTTTTCGTGAGTGAATGGACTAATTAGACAAGGATGTGTATTATCTTTATTTATTAGATAATAGTGAGGTCATTGATCAGTGAGCGACTGAAGGTTGTTAGTATCACACCACAGGCGCAGGCGCCTCGCTTTTTATGCCTACCGCTGTTGCAAATTAAACAATATGGCGGACTTTTTATCAATATGGATTTTACACTAAACGGACAACATAAAACAAAACACAAACCCGTGTCGATTAAAACAAAACTTCAACTTTTCTCAAAATTTTTGAAGACTGGCGTTGTTTTGAAACAGTTTGGTTCTTTGATTCCCGCTCGGAAGCGGTAGCATCAACAGGTCTCGGCGTATTTGAAAGCTCAATAGTCTAAGAGCTAATGAACCCTCCGAACCTAACGGTCGTCCTATAAGGCTAGAAATTTGTCTATTGATAATTCATAGCACACCAAGGCTAAAAACCATGACCTGGCAGGCATCAGCCGTGCACGTGTATCTACCAGGTGAATCTAAAAGTGCATAGTTTAGGGGTAAAATAAACTTTCTCCTGTAAGGTTTAAATTTAAGTATGTGTTTGAGTAAGTCATTTAGAAGAAATGTGTACAATGGCAGGCGATTCTAAAGCGCATAAGACCTTGCCAGGCGAGGGGAAAGATTAGGGGTTTTTCCTAAAATTATTTTTTTTGCAACGAACAATTTTTTTTTAGGTTTTTTAAATCATTCCAAACAGAAAAGGTCTTTAGTGATTTTTCTCTTAAGTTAATAGTTTTTGTTATATAAGCGATTGAAAATTTTGAAAATTGCGAAATCGGCCATTTTTAACCCTAAATCGGACATTTATCTAAAAATTTCAATGTTGTGAAGGTACGTAGATTCTTTAAACATTGATTGATGAAATCCCGAAGAGTTCTTGCAATAAAGTATCGAAAACCCCTTTGTTTTTTAATTGCTAATCAAGCGGGTGCGACACTGTAGTATAAGTGAGGACGTTTGAGTTTGCATAAATTCATTATCTCGAGAATGGGTAAATTTCAAGAGAAATCCTCAGACAGGTCGATTTTTATTTTTGAATTAGGACTTTTTGACATATATGTAATACTAGTGACGTCATCCATCTGGGCGTGATGACATAATCGATGATTTTTTTTAAATAAGAGTAGGGGTTGTGTGATAGCTCATTTGAAAGGTTGTTTAATTCTCTATTCAGTAACATAAACATTAACATAATTATTTATACAGGGTGTACAAAAAAAATGTTTCTTCTATTTGTCATATTTAATCAAAGTTAATTTAATAAACATTTTTTTTGTACATGTATAAATAATTATGTTAATGTTTATATTACTGAATATATAATTAAATAACCTTTCAAATGAGCTATCGCACAACCCCTACTCTCATTTAAAAAAATCATCGATTATGTTATCACGCTCAGATGGATGACGTCACTAGTATTATATATATGCCAAAAAGTCCTAATTTAAAAATAAAAATCGACCTGTCTGAGGATCTCTTGAAATTTGCCCATTGTCGAGATAATGAATTCATGCCAACTCAAACGTCCTCACTTATACTAAAGTGTCGCGCCCGCTTGATTAGCAATAAAAAAACAAAGGGGTTTCCGATATTGTATTGCAAAAAACTCTTTGGGATTTAATCAATCAATGTTTAAAGAATATCTACCTAGCTTGACAACTTTGAAATTTTTAGATAAAAATGTCCGATTTAGGGTTAAAAATGGCCGATTTCGCAATTTTCAAAATTTTCAATCGCTTATATAACAAAAACTATTAACTTAAGAGAAAAATCACTAAAGACCTTTTCTGTTTGGAATGATTCAAAAACCCTAAAACAAATTTGTTCGATGCAAAAAAAATAGTTTTAGGAAAAACCCCTAATCTTTCCCCTCGCCTGGCAAGGTCTTATGCTCTTCAGAATAGCCTTACAGGACGACCGTTAGTCGGAGGGTTCACTAGCTCTTAGACTACAAGCGTTGATTGATAAATATACAAGTATTGATAAAGAAGGATTAATAAATTATACTCTGTACATTTATTAATCAAAGCCGTAAGTTTGTTAAGTGGAAAGGCAGTGGACTACTGAAGAAATATATACCTTAAAGATGTTTTCCAGGCCTATAACATAGCAAATGAAATTAATCGTTACCGCTTCACAAGTTACTTTACTTATGTATTGTTTAATATATTTATAATCTTAAAATTTCATCTATTCAAAATTCATAATTACAGATGCTAGCGTGTGTTGGCACCAGGGTGTTGAAATCTGTGAGGTTTTGGAAAAACAGTTTGCAAATACTAACACATTTGGACACCAGAGTGTTGAAACCAGCGAGCTTTTGTAGTGGCAATAAATGGACAGATGCTAACGGCTATTGACACTATTTAAATACCTACTTCTGTGGAAAAATATTTAAGTGATTTAGGTATTAATAAAAAATTAAACATTGTTGGTATATTAAAAATGTATACAGGGTGTTTGGTAAAGAATGGGCCATAGCTTAACCGTAGATTCCTTAGGTTAAAATAGGTCGATTTAAGCTAACATACCTTTGTACGAAAGTTGATAATAACCGAAATACAGGGTGCCAAAGACACACTTTTATTTTATTTATTCTTGAATATTTCCTAACAAGCTTGGGATAATATCACAAAATTTGGTAAGCTGGGGTTTTTTGGGAAGAGAAATCTAAATTCGCCACCAAAAGTAATGTATTACCCAGAGGGCGCCACATACGCTTTTCAGCGCTCATTTAATAGGTTAAATTTTTCTTATTACCCACTCTACATACTTTTTGAATCAAAACTTTATTCTATTAATATTTTTACTTAAAAAAGGTATACCACATTCATCCCGCTAAACTCAACCGTTTTCAAGATTTTAAATCCGTGAGGCAACATACTTTTTTGCATAATACCATTGTAGTTACACTCGAAAAATAACTTAAAACCATAAAAATTTACAAAAATGTATCGCAAATTTCTTTAAATGAAATTTGCGATGCAATTACATAAATATGAGAACTGGCACAATTATTATGGTTTCAAGTTTATTTTTCGAGTCTAACTACAATGATATTATGTAAAAATTATGTTGTATCGTAGATTTAAAATGCGTTTATTTTGGAAAACAGTTGAGTTTAGCGAGATGGATGTAGTATACCTATTTTAAGTAAAAATATTAACAAAATAAAAATTTTTACTCAAAAAGTATGTAGACTGTGGGATAAAAAAATTGAACATATTAAATGAGCGCTGAAAGACGTATGTGGCGCCCTCTGGGTAATACATAATTTTTGGTGGCGAATTTAGATTTATCATCCCAAAAAACCTCCGCTTATTACCAAATTTCGTGTTGTTATCCAATCAAGACATGTTATTTATTCCCCGTTTAGGCTTGAGCCTCTTCAGGGTACTAGAACTCCCTTTTTTTTTGTGCGGGAGTGTGTGGAACATGGTTGATTCCAAAGGGAAGCATGTTGTTGAGAAGTGTGCGAGAAGAAATGCTATGTCCTGTATTTGCTAATCTCTGCGTTAGATACCCGCCAAACAGCGAAGGTAGCTGTCACTTGTGGAACGGCTCTTGGATTCAGCTTTTGGGATGCAGTTTGGTTATCTGCGATAAAGTAGGGGAGTGTTTTCTAGAATTTCGTGGAACTCATCGGGAAGTTCGTTTCTAGCTAATTGAAGAAGTTTAGCCGGAGGGAACGGAACTTTATTTTTGGGAATCCCGGTGAGTCTAAAACCGCGCCTATTGCAAGGTGTTTTTAGGATGTTTTTGGCTCTAATGTTAGAGCCGTTGATGACGCGCATTGTATACTTGCTGCCGAGAGAACGTATTCTGTCGACTATTTTGGGGATTTTAGCGAGTGGATGTACTAGTACAGACGGATACAGCCTTCCCTTCCTCAGGCACTTCCTCAGAACCCTACGTTCTGTGGCAGCAATTCTGTTGTTGGCTCGTGGTTTTAGCAGAGTATAGAGACACGATCTGTAGTCGATTATCGGTCTTATGAAGGTTTTGTATGTATGTACAAGTGTTTTGCTGGACGTACCTCCAAACCTTCCAGAAAGTGCTCCCAAGAGACAGGCTCTCTTCCTTACCTTGTTTAAGGTGTTTTTAACGTCAGTGTTCCAGTTGAGAGTCCAGTCGAAGTGAACTCCCAAATAGACCACCGAAGGACGATATTCGAGCCTCTCTCCCTGGAGAACGATCCTAGCCTCCTCGAATGAGTTTCGGCTACTAGGATGTCTGAAGGCGATGTTGTTATCCCATGCCTGTCAGGAAATATTTAAGAATATATAAAATAAAAGTTTAAGTTTGAAACCCGGTATTTCGGTTATTATCAACTTTCGTACTAAGGTAAGTTGGCTTAAATCGGCCTATTTTAAGCTCAGGAATCTAACGTTAAGCTATGACCCATTCTTTACCAAACACCCTGTATATTAAGACAAAAGAACAACATAAAAAACAATATTAGGTTAATGAGCAGATCTATGCCTTTTTGCATTAGGTTGGTCCTGTGTGATGTTTGTCATCCGGTTTCTATTTCTTTTTTTCCTTTGCCTGCCTCGGTTTTGAACGGACGTCCAGTTTGAATTCTACGAGATTCGCAAGACAATCCTTCACGATGTTTTCTTCTGTTGACAGCAGTTAGTTGAATCTTACTTTTTCTGAATTTGAGGTAAGTGCTAATTGAAGTGCAAAAATAAAAAAAAAAATCTGATGGATTTTGATTTGCTTTAGCTTATTGTTAAATAGCATTTTCTTCAAGTGACTGCCTGGATTGGAAATAATTATGTTCCTCGTACTTTCTATGTTTTTCTCGAAATTATTGATTTCTTCTTTACATCTTTCGAGATCAGAAGGATCTTTTGGCAAATTTTTAACAGAAAAATTCATGTTTGTATCGAACAAACTTTTATTGGATGTGATTGGCTGCTCAGATGTAGTTATATTGTTATCTGCGTTATTTAAATCGGTTATGGTTTTACAAAAGGACTCGTAAATGCCTGGTCCTTCTGTTAATAGAGATACACTGAGTGCATTCAGTGCAGTCAAATGGAATTCGGCATAATAAATTGGTGGATATGAAGTAGTCTTAATTTTGAATTAGTTTTAATAAAAACAAAATTGAGTAACAATGATAAAAATCTAAATATTTTATCTCGCTTATTGATTAGTTTTGTTTATTAACTAATTTTTCGTACCCATTTATGTAAACTGTATATATCCTCCCAATATCTTTTTTAGGCAAACCAGCAACGGCCGCATTTAAAGTCAGTGTCAGTGGCCGTTAGCATTTGTGCACGTATAGCCACTACAAAAGCTCGCTGGTTTCAACACTCTGGTATTCAAATCTGCTAGTATTTACAAATGTACTGTTTTTCCAAAACCTCACAGATTTCAACACTCTGGTGCCAACACACGCTAACATCTGGAAAGATGCTTCCGCAACATAGAAACTTGCGGTACCCAAAAGATTGCGACTATAAAAATAGAAGTAAAAAAAAATATTCCTACGAAGAAAGTGTCTAATCGTTTGCCATCAACTAGACAGAAATTGAAAGAAAACTTAAGAACATAATTTCACAATATTAACCGAAAGAAGGAACTATAAAAAAGACAGAATCTGGCGGGGGACAGAATTTTACCACCAAATGGTTTGGTTATAATGCAATGAAGCTCGTGCATAATAAAATAAACCCTTTGTCCCAAGGAATTCAGTATCGATAAGATACAACTAAGACTAAAAAAATATTCTTCTCTAAAACTGTTGGTTGGTTATTAAAGAAAAAACTGTAGGTACTTTGATTTCGTCGTGACTGTCAACGAATGGAAAAGGATCGAAAATAAAAATAAAACTCGCAGAAATACAATACAATATGTAGTCCTCTTAATAGAAACAAGAGCTTTGGAATTGTTCTTGATTTTCGCGTTTTACAGAACACAAACAAAAAATAAATTTAACTGTGTGTTTAGTATAAAACCGCCATTAGAAAGAAGCAATACCAGAAAGGGCATGCATATCACAAATATCATGTATCATACAAAACGTTGGTCGCAAAAGCTCCCACTTCTTTCAAAAATGTTCATTTTTTGCCACATTTGAATGGAAAAATGACAAACAGATTATAAAACAAACGTATTTATTTCATGTTATATTTGCCATTTTTCGTGCTGCTCATTATATTTATCATTGGTGTGACAACTTTTATAAAAAAAGGGAAAAATACCAGAACCTCTAGGAAATATATCTATGAACGCCATTCATGTGAGATGATTCAATTATAATTCCCTAAGGGCGTACTTAGATGTCACTACAGTCAGGTTAGATACTTCTCGTAATGACCTTATTAAATTAACTAGTTAAATAGTTTACTCTGGAACAAAGAAACTACTAAGAGGCTTTAGATTAAGATAAATATAAGTAATAAAAATAATGGTATAGAGGATACTTAAAGCATATTAAACTGCTCGTTAAAAGTTAGCTTAGGGGTATAGAAAATTCTGCTGAATTTCCATAGTAGATTTTTTCGTGAACAGATTAACGAATTCCGCAATTTTTTTTATTATTTTAGATTTTTCTTTAGTATTTACACTGCTATGCAAAGGTTTACTCAAACTTTTTTTTGTAGTTACACCGGGTGGAAGAAAAAAAAGTTTTTCTTATGTTAAGTTTGAGACGTCCTGTAGGGAGGACGAGGTACTAAATGTGAGTTACATCGAAATCATATTGTAGTCTTATGTTTTGTGAACATTTTGTTTTTTGAATGTCCCTGATATCTTTAGAAACAAAAAAAAAATAGACGGTTTTGTAATTTAACATGTGTTTCAACCGAAACAAAAGTTTGAGACACCTTGTAGGGAAAAAAAGGCACAAAGGTGAGTATACCTCGATATTATGTTGTAGTCTCATATTTTGTGAATATTTTATTTTTTTAATTTCTCTAATATCTTTAATAACAAAGAAACTAGACGGTATTACTCTTAAATACGTGTTTTAACTGACGACATGCATCACATCACACATGTGAAACATAGAAACACATATTAAAGAGTAATACTGTCTGGTTTCTTTGTTATTAAAGATATCAGAGAAATTTAAAAAATAAAATATTCACAAAATACGAGAGTACAACATAATAGTCTAAGAGCTAGAAGCGAGAAATCATCGTCATAAGTAATAGGCCTGGATCCCGCGTATGAAAAAAAAGTTGATTAATAGCAAGCTGAAAATTTGTTAATAGCTTAAGGGTGTCTAGTCGAATAAACTTTGATATGTGTGAATACTGGAACAGGGGCAGTTTTAATTGTGGAACAGGTTAAAAATTTGGAACGGTCACAGCACAAAAACGGCACATTTATTTTGTCCGACAGAACAGACTTAAACTCTTCGAACAGAGATTAAACTCTCATGCAAAAATCAGTCTGCTATTTATCACCAAATGGGCGTTTTAATGAGTGGAACATGTAGAATATGTCAAATGACAGGAATTATGACAGGTAATAAATAGCAGTCTGATTTTTTCATGAGAGTTTAATCTCTGTTCGGAGAGTTTAAGTCTGTTCTGTCGGACAAAATAAATGTGCCGTTTTCGTGCTGTGACCGTTCCAAATTTTTAACCTGTTCCACAATTAAAACTGCCCCTGTTTCAGTGTTCCCATATATCAAAGTTTATTCGACTAGACACCCTTAAGCTATTAACAATTTTTCAGCTTGCTATTAATCAACTTTTTTTTCATACGCGGGATCCAGACCTATAATATGGAGTTTGGCATGTGAAATGTGTCTATTGTATGTTGATAATTATGACCCCTTTCAGGCTGACACCTCAGTGGATACAGAGAGTAGCAATAAGGGATGAAAGGGTAAAGTTAACGCAGTCATTAAAGGTTTTCACCTTCTATTTTGTTAAACCTCCATCGATTTACATGAAAATTGGTGAGTAGTTAGAGCATACCTCAAGAAATAAAACTGATATGGTGCCAACGTGCGCTTTTACCCTGGGGGTGGATGCCACCCCTTCTCAGAGGTGAAAACTATTTTATTAAAAATAACCCCACTAATCGATAGAGGGACAAATTTTAAGCAAAATTTATTACCTCTAATTATTAAAATAAATCAATACTTTTTGAGTTATTAAAGATCAAAGATTTGAATTTTTCGTGAAATAAATGCATAATGTAAAGCGGTTTTTCGTAAATAATTCAAAAACTGTAAGTTTTATCAAAATAGTTATGATTACCAAAATTGAAGATAATAAAAAATAAAAGAGATGTCTTATTCGAAAAACCTTTGAGAATTAATAAAAAGTGAGTTATAGGTGATGGAATGTATATTTTTTTTTCGGCTAGTACCCAAATCTATGTATTCAAGCTCAAATAACGGGAAAACTGTGCATTTTATAAAATATATTTACTGAACACTTGTCAAAGTACTTAGAAATATGTATCAAATGAGCTCCCGGAAAAGTTGATACCATTAAACATTATGCTACAAACATTTTTCAAAGTTTAGGCTCCAAAAATTTGGAGCTTAATTATTATATTATTTATATAAGTTTTTAAAATTGTTTTAAGACATTTATACATAATATAGCAAAAATGTATTTGAATATTATGTCAAATGTGCCCATTATTGGACACCCTCAGTTTCTGTATATATTCAGTTTATACAGGGGCGGTTCTAGACCAAAAAAAGTGGGGGACAAGGGAACACAACCGGTGAATAAACAAGATAACGTGCCTTTTTAACGAAAATTATAGTACAAACGTACTGTAAAAACTGAAGGGGTAGGGCAGCTGGCCCCCTGCCCCTGGCTAGAACCGCCACTAAGTTTATATCGATAGAAAAAATTCAATTAAATATCGAAATAATATATCAACATCTTTTACGAGCACGATACATTACAAGTATTTAGTTGAACGCCTATAAAAAAAATCCAACAGATCTGGTTATTGAACAAAATGGTTGGGAACTTGCTGAAGATAACACATATAAATTCAAATGGTTTGAATGGCCTCAAATGCCAGAGATTGTTAGAGATATTATTTTTGAGAATGAAACAGACGATGAGATGGATGATGAGCAAGCTGATGATGACATTCATAATAGCGAAAGTGATGAAAATAATTATGATAACGATTTTAGTGAATGTGACAGCGAAAGTGAAAAATAAATAGTATTTTCAACGAAAATTTTGATTTCATTTATAAATTCGCAAAGTCCGTTCGTTCGTTCCTGCGTTGCCACCCCTGCAATATCTGGAGCTTATGTACCGATGTCAATGTAGTTTTGTCTCCTGAATCCAAATCTGAAAACGGCATTTCGATATCTCAAACCATCTTCGAGATAACCGACCTCAAAGACAAGTTGCATCTCGGGACAGCAATTTATGATTTTTTAGCAATTTTAGATAGCGAGATTAGAGTACCTTTTTTTTCACACTGTTGTAAATTATTGTTACTACGAAAAATTGTTTGCAATTAAAAACTGTGTTCTAATATATGCAATAGTTGTTATTTTAATTAAATAATTAATAATTATTATAATAATGTAACTATTATCTACATTCTTCTAATAAAAAGAAAATATTTAATTTTTTTCTCAAATTAGAGATACCTACCAATCATCATTTTCATTTATAACTCTTTTATTATTAATTTTACGAACAAAAATTATTCTTCATAAAAAGATCTGCACGGTATAAAATCCAAGATGCAATCATAAACATAAGATTATATAAAATTGTATCGATTTTAGTCGATGTGTAAAAAATATGAATTTCGCTCAAGAAATTCGCTCAGTAAAGTGCCTTTATAGCTCACAATATTTAAATAGTAGGATATAATTGCACATTAAACATAATTTTTAATTCTAAACAACTTTTCATAATAGCAATTTTCCATATTAGGAATTTAAATACATAAAAAACAAAGTTTTCGTTATAATAATGCTCGCATTTTTAACTTGTTATATTTAAATTGTAATAAAACGAACTTGATAATAAATTATAATCCTAACTTCATTCCCGAAATTCCTTTAAAAATTATTCTGTTAACAAATTTCAAAATAAATATATAAATAGCGTATGTTTTAATTTTCACTTTTTCCTAAAAACTCGAAAGGGTTCTCTTATTTTCATCATCACTTGCTTAGCTTTGATGTTATAAACTTCATCTGGAGCTCACTTGATAGGTATTCTTGAGTACTTTGACAAGTGTTCAGTAAATATATTTTATAAAATGCACCGTTTTCCCGTTATTTGAGCTTGAATACTTAGATTTGGGTACTAGCCGAAAAAAATATACATTCCATCACCTATAACTCACTTTTTATTAATTCTCAAAGGTTTTTCGAATAATAAATCTCTTTTATTTTTTATTATCTTGAATTTTGTTAATCATAACTATTTTGATAAAACTTACAGTTTTTGAATTATTCACGAAAAACCGCTTTACATCATGCATTTATTTCACGAAAAATTCAAATCTTTGATCTTTAATAACTCAAAAAGTATTGATTTTTGTTCGCACCATATCAGTTTTGATCAGTTTAAAAGCACGTTGGCACCATATCAGTTTTGTTTCTTGAGTTATGCTCTAACTACTCACCAATTTTCATGCAAATCGATGGAGGTTTAAGAAAATATAAGGTGAAAACATTTAATGACTGCACCAACTTTCCCCTTTCATCCCTTATTGCTACTTCCTGTATCCACTGAGGTGTCAGCCTGAAAGGGGTCATAGTTATCAAAATACAATAGACACATTTCACATGCCAAACTCCATATTACTTATGACGATGATTTCTCGCCTCTAGCTCTCCGTCTACAATATCGAGGTATACTCACCATTGTGCCTTTTTTGCTCCCTACAAGGTGTCTTAAACTTTTGTTTCGGTTAAAACACATGTTAAATTACAAAACCGTCTATTTTTTTTTCTAAAGATATCAGGGACATTCAAACAACAAAATGTTCACTAAACATAAGACTGCAATACGATTCTGATATATACTCACATTTGTACCTCGTTCTCCCTACAGGGTGTCTCAAACTTAACATAAGAACAACATTTCTTTTCTTCCACCCGGTATAAGTACAAAAAATAGGTTTGAGTTAACCTTTTCACAATTGTGCAAATACTAAAGAAAAATCTAAAATAAAAAAAATAGCGGAATCCTTCTGTTCGCGAAAAAATCTACTATAAAAATCAGCATAACTTTCTATATCCGTAACTTTTGACGAGCAGTTTATTACTCTAGTTAAAGATTAGTAAAGAAAAGCAAAGATTGAAATAAGATAAACGTTTAATAAGTAGAAATTATTTAATATCGAAACTTTATTATTGGATAATTTATGATATTTTTTATATCATAATAATAATAATAATATAAGAGCACTACTACAGGTCTAGCAGGCCCATGGCTTGCTGTACTATTCTCTTCCATTCTTGCTTATCCTTAGCTTTTCTTTTGCAGTTGGATATGTTAAGCCTTGTTATGTCTTCTTTGATCTCATTCCTCCCATCTTGGCTTCGGTCTTCCCTTCTCCTTCTTTCTGCCAACGCCCCAGATATTATCTTTTTTGGGACGCTCGCTGAACTCATTCTCTGGACGTGACCCCGCCATCTAATTCTTTGAGCTTTTGCATTTGACTGCTAGTATATTAGGTTCTTGATAAAGCTCTAAAGCTCAAACTAATAGCATTTCTTGCTGTTTTTTTTATGTGGTCCAAGTCTCAGATGCATAAGTTACGATTGGCCTTATTACATTTTTGTAGGTTCTTAACTTTGCTCCTCGGGATATATTTTTTCTTCTCAAAAGTCTGTTGAGAGCATATACGGCACGGTTGCCTGACATAATTCTTCTACGTATTTCTTCTTGGATATTAGAGTCCCTTGTGAAGATACTTCCTAAGTGTTCAAACCTTTCCTCTTCTTCGAATTTGTATTGGACTCCTTTTGTTGTTTTCATCGTTATGTATTGACCCTGAGTAAATTCTTTGTTTGACCAATCCATATATTTTGTGTTTTCTTCGTTAATATGTAATCCTTTGGTCACTGCTTTCTCCTCGAGCTTCTTGGCTATTTCCATCAGTTCCGCTTTACTCCTAACAAATATATTTTATGGTGTACTAGTTCATACAGAATAGTATATTTTATGGCCCGCATTGGCATAGAGACAAAAAAATTTGATAACTTTTTATAGTCCGTTCTTTAACGGTAAAATATTGCAAAACCTCTAAATTTTAAAGAACCGCTTGGATTGACATGAAATTTGGCATACACATAGCTAACAAGTCAAAGAAAAAAAGTGATATTGTGCCGATATGTGCTTTTGCCCTGGGGGTGTTTTTCACCCCTTCTTAAGGGTGAAAAAATATTCGTCCAAAGAAAGTCAGGAAATGGATAAACTGGCTAATTTTGAGTAACTTTTGTTCTATAGAGTTTTTTCACTAAGTCAATACTTTTCGAGTTATTTGGCAGTGAATATGTTCATTTTTTCAACAAAATAACCACGCTTTTAGACGGTTTTTCGCAAATAAATCAAATAGTAAGTATTTTGTCGAAAAAACATTCTTAGCAAAAATATAGCCTGTAAAAAATTTAAAAAAATGGTGTATTTATCACGTCTCTACACGTAGTATAAGCAGAGTTATAGCTAATGCTAAATAGGTTCATATTCGTCAAATTCCAAATGGAATACTTTAACGTGAAATAACCAAAAATGAAGCACATTTCGGGGAAAACTCATTACAAATTATTTAAAGTGTTTTAAAAAAGCTTCATTTTTGTTTTATAAAAAAAATTTCTAGCATCAAAATTAAACAAGTTACGCTCAAAATAAAGTTAATCCCTTTTGGTTTTGGTAAAAAAATCGAGAAAATCACCCCCTAATTAGTATCTTAAATGAACTTAATCGTTACGACTTTACAAGTTTCTGGACTCGTGTATATATTGTTCATATGATCTGTAAGTTTCATCGGTTCAAAGTCCTTATTATTGAAAGGGCTGTAGTTAAAAGGGGTTGAACGAGTCACTGATCACGAATGTATGCAAATTTAGAAACACCAAATCTTAATCAATTTTTGTCTAACAGAAAAACAAAAAAATACATGATATTCAGAAAAGCAAATCTGACTTTTTTTGTTTTTCGAGATTTTTGGTATCTCTAACAATTTTTAAGTTATTTTGAAAAAAAAAGCATATTTTTCAAAATTTAAAAAAATTTTACTTTGAAACCAAATTTTTTCAGAAATAAGCACTTTGAATCGATGAAACTTACAGATCATTATAAACACAACATAAGTAAAATAATTTATGGAGCGGAAACGATTAATTTCATTTAAGTTGCTAATTAGGGGGTGGTCTTCCCGATTTTTTTTTGCAAAAACAAAAGGGAGCAACTTTATTTTAAGCGTAACTTGCTTAAATTTAATGCTAGAAACTGTTTGTAAAAACAGAAATAAAGCTTTTTTTAAACACTTTAAAAAAGTTATAATAGGTTTTCCCCAAAAAGTGCTTAATTTTTTGGATATTTTACGTCGAAATATTCTATTTGAAATTTGGTGAATATGAATCTATTTTTCATTGGCTGTAACTCTGGTTTTACGAACTCCAGAGACCTAACGAGTACACCATTATTTTTACTTTTTTATAGGCTATATTTTTCCTAAGAACATTTTTTTCGACAAAATACTTACTTTTTGAGTTATTTGCGAAAAAGCGTCTAAAAATGTGGTTATTTTGTTGAAAAATGAACATATTCACTCGCAAATAACTCGAAAAGTGTTGACTTAGCGAAAAAGCTCTATAGAACAAAAGTTACTTAAAATTAGTCAGTTTACCCATTTCCGGACTTATTTTGGACATATATTTTTTCACCCCCAAGAGGGGGTGAAAGTCACCCCCAGGGCAAAAGCACACATCGGCACAATATCACTTTTTTTTATTTGACATGTAAGCTATACGTATGCCAAATTTCATGTCAATCCAAGCGGTTCTTTAAAATTTAGAGCAAAAACCGTGAAAGAATGGACTATTAATCACATTTATTATTAAAGTTACAAAATATGGGATTAAGGTATTATAATTACTAAGGTTATTATGTGGAATTCACATAAAATTGCCAATTCTGGAAATATCTTCTGATAGATCGATTGCCAACAGCAAATGTTGAATTATGTTTCATGGTCTGCTTATCAAGTTTATTTAAGAAAGCCAGATCCAGAAGAAGGTATGCCTGCCAGCATCCCTGAAACCCGATTTTTTTAAGATGTACTACCCTCTATATATCCTATATATTAGTATAATATATCAACGTTGTCATAGCTCCAGCGCCCGCCAGAAGAGTTGCCGATGTTAAGGGTACGAACAGAACAAGTGGGTCGCGGTGGAGGTGGAGGTCGCGGTCGATGTTGACATTCATGTAAAACAAATACATTGTACTGAATGGAAGAGAACAGAGCAGGTAAGCCGCGGTGGAGATTTAGCGCGATGCCATCCAGGAGGTTTACATCGATACTTTTGAAAATCAAATAAGGGTACGCACAGAACAAGTGGGTCGCGGTGGAGGTCGAGGTGGATGCTACTAGTTAAGTCGCGGTCGATGTCGACAGCACATAGCAAGGAGGTTACCTGCGATGCTCAGTCGAGCTAGGACCACTGTCAAGTGAAGTATTTTGATAAAATTTGAATGACAAAAAGATTATTCTGTTTAATTTTCAGTTTCTCTTTTTCTAGTTCCAACAGCTGTTGGCCAATAAAAGTTTAAGACGTTAGTCTTTTGATGTATCCAGTTTTTTTCATAACGGTATTTTCGTATTGTTTTACATTTGTGGTGTTCCCTGACGCTCCATTATAGAAGGACGTGAAGAACAAACAATTCATCATTTCTTTCTTCTTCCCCATCTTTTGTTCCTATAATACTGGTATGTACTATAATCTTGGTTGGATGCCACCACCAATCACAGGGAAGCATCCTTGTAGACCGCACAGTAGTTATCCATTTGATTTTCAAAAGTATCGATGTAAACCTCCTAGATGGCATCGCGCTAAACCTCCACCCCGACTTACCTGCTCTGTTTTTTTTTCATTAAGTACAATGTGTTTGTTTTACATAAATGTCGACACTGACCGCAACCGTTACCTCCACCGCGACCCACTTGTTCTGTTCGTACCCTAAGGGAAAGAAGTTTTCTCATGATTCGAAAAAAATGAATGCATTTAAAAATCATTGGACCGAAATTTTGCGCCAACGCTCTTAAAAAGTATTAAAGTATTATACATTTTTGTAATCAGTATTTTAATAGTATATTATGCAACGAGCATTTAATGATGGTCATTATGAAGCGAGTATGAGGGTTACGAAACGAGCCATATGCGGCGAGTTTCGTATAGAGTACGAGCTTCATAATGATAATAAAATGCAAGTTGTATACAATATTTTTTCTGTGATCATTCATAACAAAAAATATATTCAAATTTATTAATTTTGTAACACAAATAAATTCAGTAGTTTGTCAGTTTGACGGTTTGTTTACATATTGAGAACTGTCAAAGCGTATGTATTTGACTCGCCATTGGTCACTGCGCGTGTACCACCTTTATCGCGAATGCCATATCGCGATTATATTAGTTAAAAATCTTTATCTTAATGATAATCTGTATCATAATGAAGTTCATTATGATACAGGTAGTGACATCATAATTGGTATATTATAGTATGAGAATAGAAGAAAGCTTTTAAATGAGGTGTCACATGATGTACTTTCCCATTAAAAAAAATAAAAGTTATGACTGTCACCTGAAGAGGAATCGCGTAAAGTTCGAAACATTGATGCTATAATACTATTATTATTTTAAAAATAGACGTGTCCGAGCGTGTTGCTTATGTGCTAAAAATAAATAAGTTAATAGGGGGGATTACGTGTACTTGCGCTGGCCAATTTTTTTTGTGACACACGGTGACAGAAAAATACAGCGTGTTTTATATGTTCGTTCATGGTTAATCTTTCATTTTACCTACTATACAGTGATGAGCGCGCTAATAACCTGCAAAATAACGTAGAAGATGGACAACATAATGCGTTGTGAAATAAAATGAGATGAAAATAGTAGAGGTGGGAAATTATCGCTATTAACTTACGATAGTTTCCCAGCTTTAGACGTTAGCTAAGAGCTAGTTGACTTTAGTCATACGTATGACGTTAGGTCATGTGTTATAAGTTTATACCGATAATTTCCCACCTCTACCAGTTTCATCTCTTTTTATTTCACAACTCATTATGTTATCCATCTTTTGCGCTATTTTGCCGGTTATTAGCGCGCTCATCACTGTATATGAGTTTTATCGAAACGCTCGGTACATCTGAACAAAACAAATGAATGGCTTAAACTCTGGAGAATTAGAGTAAACCCCTGAAAATCGATACACATTACATTCACTCGAAGAAGAGGTACATGTCCACAAGCCTAGATAGAAATCCTGTACCCCAAAAGGATGACGTAAAATATCTAGGCATTCACCTTGACAAACGACTAACTTGGACCAAACATATATATGGACGAAAAGACTTCAACAGGGAAGTTTATACAGAACACGTTACCGAATGTTATGACAGAAACTCTCATCTATCAATCGACAACAAGCTGCTGATATACAAAACAATAATAAAACCCATTTGGTCATATGGTTCGAAGTTCTGGGGATCAGCTAGCAAATCTAATAATATGAAAATAAAACGATTTCAATCCAAAACTTTCAAAATATTCGCTAATCCCCCTTGGTATATCCAGAATGATGCAATACATAGATATCTTCAGGTACTAACAGCCTCTGAAGAGTGCAAAAAATCTTCTAAACAATATCAAAATATGTTGCGGGTGCATCCTAATACCCTGGAACACAATCTTCTCAACAACCAACAGGCGAAGAGATTGAAGCGATATAATCCCCTGGACCTACCTATCCGATCCTGACAGAGCCTACAGCAGAGGAAGCTACGCCTTCAACAGCGTACAGACATTGTGTTCTGTGCCGTTTTTAGTTTTCGTGCTTGCGTATCCTAGTATGTGCGCATCGCACCGGTAAACAAGGAAATATGTGTCGTGATGCTTTGGTCACTGGACCTTACATCTGTCTGTCATTGTAAAGACAAACAATTATGCTTAGGCCGTCCGCACATGGGTCGACGCTCGATGTAGTCGACTCGATTCCAGTCGCGTAGATCTCTCCTCGCCACTTAAGTTCCTTCGTTATGGCATTGAGCTCCGTAGACGGGGCGTGTAGGATTGAAAATCTCCTCGTCATGTACGACTCTCGTCCCTTGCGATCGGTAGCGCACGAGAAAGTTCGAGTGAGGTGCACGTTTCCAGTTATGGAGGTAAGTTTATTGTATTTGTTTCCTTCGTTTTTTGTTGATTTTTGTTGATTGTAGCTTTATGGAAAGTAGCTTTGTGGAAATATATTTTTTGTAATATAAAATTCTGAAAACATTGAACTTCTGTTTCTAGGTGCTAATTATAAAATTCGTTAGGAAAGTAGAAAAATACCCTCAATTGTATAACATCATTGTATACACATTATAATAAAAATGTAACAATACCGTACTTTTCCCAGATCGAAATAGTCGTGTTGGTTGATATATAAAAAAAGCGTTCTTCCTGGTTGAAAGATGTGAGCAAACTGATCGACTAGTGTGCGGAGAGCAATCGCTTGTTCCGCAGGGTTCGTACAAGAAGAGCAAGACGCGCGAACTTCAAGACGTGTCTTCGATCGACCCATGTGCGGACGGCCTTTGTTTTCATTGTAAAACAGATTGTAAAAAATCTTAGATGTTAATAAAAAAAATATTATTTTGCATTACAGTTAAGAGAAGTTTTGTTTTTTTGGTAACTGCTGATGAAAAAATTGGACTCTTCTCGCACGCGACCGTCAAAAAATTAATGCCTTTGAGATGTGGTGCTGAAGAAGAACGCTGCGCACTGCGCATACCTTAGACATCTCATAGTACAAGCGTTTCCATTCTAAACCAACTCGAAATTAAAAAGATGCTGTCTACAATATGTCTGAAACGAATTCTGCAATTCTTCGGTAACGTGGTTCGTAGAGGTGACGATAGTTTGGAGAAATTAATTGTTTCTGGAAACGTTCCGGGGAGAAGATCAAGCGGATGATCACCAACTAGATGGTCCGACCAAATTAAAAATTCAGCTGGAAACTCATTCTGCGAAGCTCTTAGAGCAGGTGGTAATTGGGAAACGACAAGAGATAGAGAGGAAAAAATATTAAACAAGGCTATGTTTTTTAAGTTTTTTTCATTTTACATATTTATATGGTACATTCAACGGGCCTTATTACTTCTTTTTCTGAATGTATCTCTTGTAGGTACGTATTTTAATTCGTAACTATCCTCAGACTGGTTTGTTTTCTTTTATCAGTTTTTTGTGTCTTATATTTTTCAACTTACTGAACTAAATCACAACTTACAGTCAACATGAAACTATGTAACATTGATGAGTATTTTTTGTGTGCAATATAGATAACACTTTGGCATAATCTCGCCAGGTTTACCAGGTTAGATGTTTTTGGATTTAATATGGCATCTTGTCAAGTATTTAAACTCGAGCCACAGCTCGCGACAAGCGGCCTTACTTGTTGTATCTTTTGTTGTAAACATTATGTTTATTTTTGCCGCATCGTCGTTGGCGACAAACATGACCTGTCTATTTTCAACGACTTGGATCTTGGGAATCCAGTTGAAACGCGGGTTTTATCGAAACGCTCGGGATATTTTCGTGAATAAAATTTTCGAAAAAGCGAATTTTTAGAGTGATAACTGAGAGTGGATATTTTTAGATGTAATTAGTGCAGGTTTCAGTGTATTGTTCGGTGTGGGTCCCTTTGGGTTGATGCCAAAGCTGTGCCTCTCACTTATTGTTGGGGAGTTTTTATCGACGCGTTTAATACTAAAATTCACCAAACTATCTACATAAAATTCAAATGTTTTGTTAGAAAACGTTTATTCAACGGTTTTAGAAACTAATTTCTAAAATCGTTATACAAATTTAAGAATTTTAAAATCACAACAAAATATATCATTCCCATTCGATTTGACTAATTGTTTTAAATCTCATGACATCTTTATTTATGGCAGTCTTGTTTCTAAATATATAATTTTAATAATAATTAGTGTGACTTTTGTGATTTCTATCAGCCTTATTATCATCATTCAGCCTCAAAAGTCCACTGGTGAACAAAGACCTCTTCCTCGTGTTTCCATTCCCGTCTATCCTGCGCCGCTTTTATCCAATTTTTATTTCTTCTTCTTCTTTTGACATCATAACCCTGGATGGGTCTTTGCCTGTCTGACTATGTCCTCCCATTCAGATCTCTGTTCTGCCCTTCTTCTCCATTGTCTTGTGTTGGTGGTTCTCAGGTCGTCTTCCATGTCATCCAACCATCTCGTTATGGACCTTCCTTGTTATCGCCTTCCTATCGGCATCCATTGTAATATATTCTTTGTTGTTTTTGCATCGTCTCCTCTCTGCACATGTCCCATCCATGACAGTCTTTGACTTTTCACAAATCGTACAATATCGTAACTTTCGTCCAGTTCATTAACCTCGTTGTTTCTCGTGATTCTCCATCTCCATGTGCTTCCTCCTTCTTGCACCGGGCCATATACTTTTCTCAGTATTTTTCTCTCGAATGTCCTGAGTTGGGCTTCATCTCTTTTCGTCATTACCCAGGTTTCTCAAACAGTGGTTACTACGGGTCTAATCAATGTTCTGTAGACTGTCATTTTGCTTCTAATAATTTCGATATTATTAGCATTGTATGTACGATTCTCTTTGGAAATACGTGCATTAATTTCACTACTTAAGGCGTATTTTCACATTATTAAATCGAAAGCAAATTAAGTATTTAAATCATAAATCGACTTGGCCGTTCGGCGTGGTTCGGCAGAGTTAGTCGATTCGACGGAAGTAGAAAGACTGTCTACTTTTGATAGGCGATTGTCGCCGAATCGATGTCGAACGACTGGAATCGAATGTGTAAACACCTCGTCGAACAGAAACACAACGTACCGAAAGCTAAGTAGAGTACTTCTAGCGTGTATTTGTATCGTTTTTTGAATTGTCCAGCAGTTTTTTCTAAAAGTTCTTTAAAATGTGCATTATAGATTCTTAGATGATTTCTATAAGCCTCTAGATCTTCCACAACCATTTCTTGGAGCAGGCTTTGTGATGCACCATAAGCATTTCGTCTTAAAATCCACGGTCGGGTCCACCACCTTCGTTTATTTTTCTTTTTGTTTGATTTGGCGATTTCTTCTCGAATTGCAAAACAAATTAATTGCACACCTACATTAAGAATTTCACGTGACGCCATTTTGTACTACAATTAATTCAACATTCATCGACTGTCGTGTAAACCTTCTTGCTTTCGGCACAGATCGAATTATGGTCGAACGATCCAAATCGTTCAACCCAGATCAACCCGTTAAAACGCGCTTTACGGAATTCTTCTGATTGATTTCTGTGCCCAGATATGTGAAGACATCCGCACGTTCAAAAGTTGTCTACTACTACAAAAGTAATATAATTTTCATTGTCAGGTGTTCTTTTGACGGTCATATACTTCGTTTTTGCTTCATTTACTTATTTCAAGCCCCCTTTATCGTGCTTCAGGATCAATTTCTTTAAACGCTTTCATTAGTCGTAGCTTGTTTCTACTAATAATAGCTACGTCGTCTGCATATCCAGTAATTTGTACTGTCTTGGTATTTATATGGCCAGTTACTGATGACTGCCTCAAAATCAAGGTTGGCATGGTTGATAGAGCGTCTCTTTTAGGTATACCTAGATTACGAAGATCTTCTTCTTCTTCTACGGCACTACAGCCCAAATTGAGCCTTGGCCTCCTTTATTTTTTCCCTCCACCCTTGCTTGTCTCTGGCTGCTCTTTTCCATACACGGACTCCTAAAAGGGCTTGTGCGTCGCTGTTTACGTCTTCCCAGCACTTTCTTGGCTTTCCAGCCGGTCTTTTTCGCTGCCTTCTAGCAGTCAGTGCTCTTTTTGGTAGCCTATCCTCTCCCATTCTTATCACATGTCCGGCCCATTGTCATTTTTGTATTCTTATGAAGTCTGACAGGGGTGCTTCCTTATAAAGTTGATAAAATTCGTTGTTGTGTCGACTTCTGAAGATTCCGTTTTCCCTCACAGGTCCTAGTAATCTCCTCAGTACTTTCCTTTCGAATGTATCGAGTTTGTTTTTGGATGTTTCTTTCAGGACCCAGGCGTCACTGCCATAGTATGTTATTGGTCGAATTAAAGTTTTATAGATTCTCATCTTTGTATTTCGGTGGAAACTTTTAGACCGAAATATATGGGAGAGGGTAAAATAAGCTCTTTTGCCTGCGTTATTCTCTTCCGTTTTTCTCCATCTTCTGATCCATCGGCATATATTTCTACTCCCAGGTATGTAAACTTTCCAACCGTTTCAATGTCATCTTCATGTATAATGTTTTGTGGGACTATATTTCTTCTCGTCTGAGTCATTATTTTTGTTTTTTCTGTGTTAATTTCCAGACCTAGCAATTTTGTTTGTGTTTTTAACTCTGCGTATGTTTTATATGCTCCTGTTGATGTTCTACTCATAATATTAATATCATCGGCATAAGCGGCCAGTTGAACCGTTCGGTTGGTCAGTAGGTTTCCTCGTCCAGTTTGCATTTGCCTAACCGTATACTCCAGTGCCAGGTTAAACAATGTTGGGGCCAGCCCATCTCCCTGCTTTAGTCCCTTCGAAATTTTGAAAAAGTCTGTCCGGTGGTTTTGTATTCGTACACATGCCTGAGTTTCATCCATTGTGGCTTTAATGAGTCTTATTAGCTTGTGTGGTATTGCCAATTCAGCCAATATATAGTTAGACAAGGCGAAAACGGCGGTTTCGAAGGGAAAAATATTCCCATGAGATTTTTTTGCATAATCACATTCGTGAGACATCCTAGAATAACGTTCAAGAAGTCGCCCAAGTGAAAAGTGGGCCAATTTTTTTTTAACAATTTTTTTTTAATCAAATTGCAAGAATCAATATTTTTGGCCCGAACAATTTATTCTTTAATTTTTTGGACCATTCTGGACAAAAAAGGTCTTTTATAATTTTTCTCTAAAGTTGATCGTTTTCGACTTATCAGCAATTTAAAATTGAAAAAAACGAAAAATGGCGATTTTCAAGGCTTAATAACTCGGTTAAAAGTTATTATTATGAAAGTCAATATATGACTAAATCAAAGTTTGAAGCCCCCCTACAAGATCCTGAAGAAATTTTTGTCATTATTTTATTACTAAGCTGTTATTTTGAAGTAATAATAATAAGCGCCATGCACGTGTGCGGGGCTGTAAATGCTGACTGCGAGAGAGAAGCTATTCCAGCAGTCCAATTGTGCATCTTACTCGCACTCACATTTACAGCAGCGTCAATACGATACAACCACTCATTGTTATTAATTAAAAATAACAGCTTAGTAGTAAATTAATGACACAGATTTCTTCAGGATCATGTAACAGCGACTTTAAACTTTGATTTAGTCACTTTCTGACTTTCAAAATAATAATTTTTGACCGAGTTATTAAGCCTTAAAAATGGCCATTTTCGCGTTTTTCAAATTTTAACTTGCTTATAACTCGAAAAAGATCAACTTTAGAGAAAAATTATAAGAGACCTTTTTTGTCCAGAATGGTCCAAAAAACCTAAAAAAAATTAGTCCGGGCCAAAATATTGATTTTTGCAGTTTGATTAAAAAAAAATTGTCAAAAAAAATTGGCCCACTTTTCTCGTGGGCGACTTCTTGAACCTTATTCTGGGATGTCTCACGAATGTGATTATGCAAAAATATCTCATGGGAATATTTTCCCAACGAACCCGCCATTTTCGCCTTGTCTAAGTATAATTTATTCCTTTTGACTGAGTCGTATGCCCGTTTGAAGTTTACAAACACGTTGTGAACATCAATATCGTTTTCCCATGATTTGCTTAAGATCTATTTGACTGTAAATATTTGATCCAGTGTCGATCTTCCCCGTCGGAAGCCCGTCCGATACTCTCCAATAATATTTTCTGCTAGTGGTTGGAGCCGCTGGTTTATAATATACGTGAGGAATTTATATGCTGTACATAGTAGAGAGATTCCACGGTAGTTTTTGCACTGGAGTTTGTCTCCTTTTTTATAGATCGGGCATACTATACTTTTCTTCCAGTCGTTGGGTATTTTCTCTTCTTGCCATATGTATTTGATGAGCGCGTGGATGTGACTTGCTAGGTGTTCGCCACCTACCCTATTCAGTTCTGCTGGTATTTCGTCAACTCCCGGAGCTTTATTGTTTTTCTGGGCCTTAATAGCTTCGAGAACTTCCTCTATAGTTGGAGCTTCTACTCCATCATCTACTTCATTCTCTTCTACGTAGTTCATACCCATTTCATCTTTCATGTCTACTTGTGTTCCAAGTAGGATCTGAAAATAATGCTTCCAGGTTTCTGTGACTTTCTGTTAGTCACTGATTATTTGCCCACTTTCATCTTTACATAGACTTGTTTGAGGTTTATACCCACTTCTTGTCTTTTTTTGGGTATTCGTACGCCCCTCTAATTGCGTTGTTTTTGAAATTTTCTTCCAATTTTTCTATTTGTCTATTTTCATAGGATCTCTTTTTCTTTCTACATTATCTTGTCTGCTTTCCGTCTTGCGACTTCAAATAATGTTCGTCTTTCCCGTGTTCTTCTTGTTATGTGCATTTTGTGTGCTTCATTTCTTTCCTCTATTGCTTGTCTGCACTAGTCATCAAACCATGCTCCTCTTCTCTCCTTTTTCTCTTTCCCCAGGGTGGACGCTGCTGCTGTCAGTACTGATGTTTTGATATTACTCCATTTGCCCTCTATGGAGTGCAGATATAGCATCCTTAACTAATTTACGACTTTTTGTTCGAACTTCTCTTTACATTCCTGGATCTTCAGTATTTCCAGGTCCAGTTTGTTTGTTCTTTGTTGTATTTCGTTTCTTTCCCTGTTAACTCTGCATCTAAATTTGGTTTGTAGTAAAAGATGGTCTGATTCACAGCATGCTCCTCGTCGTGTTCTCACATCGGAGATACTACTGGCTGCCCTTTTGTCTATCAGCACATGGTCAATTTGATTGGTTGTGATTCCATCTGGTGAAATCCATGTCATTTTATGCATGTCTTTATGTGGGGAGCATGTGGAACTTATAACCATGTTTTTACTGGTGGCAAAATTTATCGAAGATCTTACAGCTTTTATTTTATAGTTAGTTTTTATGTAGCCTTTTTAAATCGTCAGTCCATCGTGTAAGTGTTGGACCGATGCTTCTCTTATCTTACTGTGGTCTCCAGTTCAATGACCTCTTTGTCCATGGCCCATCTGTCTCATTCTAGCTATGTGTCCTGATCAACTCAATTTTTGTCTGGCTATCCTTTCGATGACGTCAGTCATCTTGGCTTTTCTAATGGATATATGTATTTCTAAATATTATTCGCTTTCGTCGATTTCATATCACTTGAAACTTCATGTCCGTCTTCAATGACGTTGTCGATTAATAGATCATCATCATCCTTATCTAGCTTCCCGCGTCGACTGGTGGAAATAAGCTTTCTGCAAACGCCTCCAGAAAATTCTATTTTGCGCATGTTGCATCCAGTTATGCTCTATT
This sequence comes from Diabrotica virgifera virgifera, assembly GCF_917563875.1. Lineage (NCBI taxonomy): Eukaryota > Metazoa > Arthropoda > Insecta > Coleoptera > Chrysomelidae > Diabrotica > Diabrotica virgifera. The sequence goes on along the minus strand of NC_065445.1, from coordinate 85,283,666 downwards.
CTAGTGTTCCCCGGCTTTTCTAGTCTATCTTAGTCTATCTATCATTGCCATGCTACACGTCCTATACATATATATTTCAGCCTTAATATTTTTTCTGCGATATTTTCTATTCTATTCTCTTCCTTCTGCTATTTTCTATTATGTAATTTTCAGTTTTCATGCAAAATAAAGCAGGAAGCAAGGTTTAGATATCTGGGAATGGATATAACCAGTTACGGAGATGTTGAAGAGGAAGTACGACAACAAAGCTTAAAAGCAAGTAAAGCGGCGGGATCTCTTAATGACAGAATCTGAAAGAACAAACACCTAACACAAGACACAAAAGCAAGAGACCTAAAGCAGCAATTAGACCTATATTGACATACACGGCGGAGACAAGACCTGACACATCTAAAACGAGACGACTACTAGAAACAACAGAGATAAAAATACTCCGACGAATATCAGGGAAAAGTCTGTTGGATAGGGAGAGAAGCGAAAACATAAGTAGATCTTGCATTGTAGAAGATATAAATGGATGGGTGACAAAACGGAAATAGGAGTGAAACGAACACATTAGTAGAATGGCAGAGGATAGGATAGTACGAATAGCACGAGCTAAGTCACCAAATAGACGAAGAAATATTGGCAGACCAAGAAAAAGATGGTGTGATAACTTAAACAATTTAGGAGGCTAATATTGAAGAAGAAACAGGCTTTAAAGCCTACATACAAGAAGGAAGAAGAAGAGGACAATTTTCAGTTTATTAGCATTATTTTTAATGAGCGTTAGAGTTTCGGTTCCATATGTTATAGCTGGAAGCACGAATTGATTGTATATCTCTCTTAAAGCTCGTAGGCATTTCATCATTGAATGTGTTCTTCAATCTGCCGAATGCAGCCCATACAAACCAATTATTCTGTTTATTTCTGGTGCCTGGCTGTCTCTGGTAATTTTTAGATCATGACCAAGATATCTGTATGGATATATATCCGTCCAAAACTATTATTAGGAGCTAGATCATGTCTCCTTGTCTAACACCGCTCTCCAATCGGAACTTGTTAGGGTGTTGATGGAGTTGCACACTTTCTGTTGATTTTTTATGGATGTTATAAATTAAGTCGGTATTGCTCCAATCCACAGGACACTGGGTTAGAGCCCTGTCTATCAACAGCAAAATGTTACAATGAAATCAACAACAGTTGTTTTAGGTGGATTATGGTTTTCTCTATTAGGATTTTAGCGATGTAAGACGATCTTCAGACGATCAGAGATTTAAAGATTATACAAAAGGGAGAGGAGGCATATAGGTATATAGTTTTTAATTTCCGTGAGGTCTCCTTTTTTATAGATTAATATCATTAAAACCAATCGATTGGAATTATACTGTCATTTAGACATATTTATGTTAAACAGACTTTGAATTTTTTTAGGAAGACTTCTCCTCCAACTTTAATATTCTCCACTACTGTATCATCTTCTCCGCTGGCCTTCGCTGGCGAGCGAATGTTTTGTTTCGTCCTTATCCTTGATAATTTTTGGCATATCTACTGAACCCTAATTAACCACATCCCTTCTTTTTTCTATCTTTTCGGGTGTGCTGTGTATCTTTATAAACTGTATTAACATCCCACAAGAGAATAACCGCAGAACAATTTTTAATGTCTGCTGTCTCTACATTTTCTAGTTCTTTGGTTACAGTTTTTCTGAACCTTTGTGAGTTCTCTGGATCTTGCCATTCTATCTTCCAATCTAACTTTTTACCGTAATAATATCCTTGTGATAAGCAATTTAAACTAACCTCTATCACTGTAGTATATTATTTAACATTTCTTTAATGTAACTCAATTATAATTTATAAATAGTAGTTATTTTATATTTTATAATCACCCTGTGAGAGCAGCTTCGACGTCAATAGACAGAAATTTATGAGATATTCTTGAATTAATTCCAGACTTTTGTTATCTTATAAAAGCAAATAATCAATTTCAATCGATAGATGTTTATTTTGAATACTATGAGGAATCTTAGTTACAATTTGTAATTTGTCATTTGTTTTAGTTTTCTGCATCTGTTTATGAGAGCACGAACTATTGCTTTCTACGTGAATAATTCAGTATTATTTGGTAATAATAACAATTCAGTATTATTTGTTTAAGTACACGGGGTCAGTGAAAATTGGGTAAGTGAAATGTAGGGTTGATGTAAATAGTTAAAAGTGTATTTGTCTAGCCTCTTTAAAATATCAAAATCAATATATTAATTATTCTTCTTCTTTTTGTGTAGACATGAATCTGTATGTTTTATCAGCTGCCAGTAAGTTGCCTTTCTACTGTTTTCGCGGTTTCTGCACTGATCGTCTTTCTATTGGGGAATCGTCTCTCGGCGTCTTTACTGCTACTCTATTTGTTGTCATTTAGCTTAAGCAGTGATTCGATTCTGCTCTTCTGTTTTTTACCCAATTTACAATATTGTTCACCTTGCATCTCCGTCGTATATGTGCATTTCTGGCAATCTTTTTTCCTCTCTGTGTCAGGTCGTGTTTCTGCCACGTATGTCATTGTTGGTCTGAAGACTATTTTGTCAATTCTGCATTTCATTTCCTTTCTGATTTTCGTATTTCTCCATATTGTTTCATTTAGGCAACTGACTGCTCTGTTTGCTCTATTCAGTTGATCTTCCACTTCTGTTACGAGCTTTCCTTCGCTAGCTGGTTTAATGCCTAGATATTTAAAGTCCATAACTTGTTTTATTATAATTTGACCCTCCAGCTACCATTTACATTTTATTGGATTTGCTGTTATAATTGCTGGTTAGGTGATTTTAGTCTGGTTGGTGCAACATACGTTCTAAATCATCTTCCCATTATTTTTCTCCCATTTGGTATCCTTTTTTAGGCCATACTTTTTTATTATTTCATCCATGATCAGGTTGAACAATAAAGGACTCGGGGAATCCCCCTGTTTTAGCTCGATGCCAGCTTTCATTGGGTCAGTTAGTTCTTCTACTTTTGCTTTTATTGTATTGATCTGGTAGATATTTTCGATCGTTTTAATTATTCTTAGTCCTTTACGTCCTTTAATTTGAACCTATCAAATGCGTTCTTATGATCCACAAAACATAAATATGCCGGTTTGTTGTATTGTAGTGATTTTTCTTGAACTTACCTCATTATAAATATAGCGTCAGGGCCATGATCTTTCATTCATACTTCTGCTCTGCATTAGTTTACAGTTGCCTTGAATTATTTTCTACTGATGTTAACAACTTTCCTATAGACTTTACTTTACTTAATCAGTATACCCCTTTGTACCTTTCGGTGTTGGGCTGAATGAACTTTCTTGTAGAATGCTGTGAATTCTATTACTTCTCTCTGTTATGATGTTCTACATAATATTTATCTTCCTTATTAATGTTTTATATTTAGTTTTATGTGTTTTTGCAATGAAGTGTTTTTATATGACTAAAAGCGGTTCAGTTCTCCAATTTTTGCAGTCCTTATTTATCTTATGTTTTTATTAGTATTTTTCTAACGTTGTTACAGTCGTTCCAGCTGATAATAGTATACCTAACATTTCTCTTTTCATTGACCTTTCTGTCCATTGTGGCTAGTTTGTTCATATTTTTCTTAATTCATATTTGCATACTACGCCAGTTTGGCTGCTCTTTTAGTGAATTTCTTTCTGATCCTTTGGATCTGTTGGTGAAGATTCAGAATTTGGCCTAGGTAGATAGTATATTCCTGGACGTGCTCTGTCTCATTGTGATTTAAAGTTTTCTTTGTTTAAGTCAGGATTGTGGATTAATCATCTACAAAGCTTAATGTGTACAATTATTCGTTTCTCACCGGTATCTCCATTGCTCCGCATGCTTTCACAATTCTGTTTTTAATTTTTGCTAATTATTTTTTAATTAGTATTAAATGTTTGAAACATCCTTTGACTGTATTCAAGTTCTTTATGATTCTGAGTCGTAAGCCTTCTTACAAAAATCCCCAAATACCATATGTCAGCCATATTGCCCTTTATAGCTTGTTGTATATATTATTTGTATATTTTTTTCTCTAGTTTATATTCAGTCCATTCACTAATGGTAAAATATTACAAAACCTCTAAATTTTAAAGAACCGCTTGGATTGACAAGACATTTGGTATATACATAGCTGGCATGTCAAAGAAAGAAAGAGTGATATTGTGCCGATGTGTGCTTTTGCCCTGGTGGTGAGTTTTACCCGTTCTCGAGGGTGAAAAAATATACGTTCAAAATAAGTCCGGAAATGGATAAACTCACTAATTCTAAATACGCTCTTTCGCAAATAACTTTAAAAAGTATTTTATCGAAAAAAAACTTTTCAAAAATATAGATTATACAAGGTTAAAAAAATGGTGTACCTACGTACAAGGTCTCTAGACCCAGTAGAATCAGAGTTGTAGCTAATGAAAAATACATTCATATTCATTAAATCCTAATCGAATATTTCAATATCAAATAACCAAAAAACGAAGCACTTTCTGGGGAAAACTCATTACAATTTTTTTAAAGTGTTTAAAAAAGCTTAATTTCTGTTTTTTTTAAGTTTCTAGCATCAAAAGTAAGCTCAAAAGTAATAGAGTGGCTCACTTTTGTTGGTAACAAATTCGTGAAAGTCACCCCGAAATTAGCATCCCAAATGAAATTAATCGTTACCGCTTCACAAGTAGCTTTACTCATGTATGTAGGTATTGTTTATATGATTTGTAAGTTTCATAGGTTCATAGTGCGTATTTTTGAAAGGGCTGCAGTTGCAAGAGCTTGTCACTAATCAAGAGTGTATGCAAATATTGAACAGCCATATCTTAAGTTGTAAGATATTTTAAGGAAAAGGATCTTTTTCAAAATTGAAAATTAAAAATATTTTCTTTAAAACAAATTTTTTACAAAAATAAGCACTTTGAACCGACAAATAAAACAGATCTTACAGATCATATAAATAAAACATAAGTAAAGCAACTTGTGAAGCGATAACGATTAATTTCATTTGAGATGCTAATTAGGTGGTGATTTCCCGATTTTTTTTTGGATCAACTTGATTTTGAGTGTAACTTGCATACTTTTGATGCTATAACCTTTTTTAAAAAACAAAAATAGCTTTAAACATTTAAAAAAGTTACAATGAGTGTTCCCCAAAAGTGCTTAATTTTTGGTTATTTCACGTTGAACTATTCGATTTGGAATTTGACGAATATGAACATATTTTTTCTTAGCTACAACTCTACTTCTACTGGGTCTAGGGACTTCATGAATACACCATTTTTTTCACTTGTTTATAAGCTATATTTTTACTAGGAATGTTTTTTCGATAAAATACTTACTTTCTTAGTTATTTGAGAAAAACCGTTTAAAAACGTTTTTTTTTTGTTGAAAAATGAACACGTTTATTCGAAAATATCTCGAAAAGTATTGTAATGAAAAACCTCAAGAAAAAGATTTGCTTAGAATTGGTCGGTTTATCCATTTCCAGACTTACTTTGAACGTAATTTTTTCACCCCCGAGAAAACGTGAAACTCATCCCTTGAACAAAAGCACACATTGGCTCAATATCACTTTTCTTCTTTGACATGTTAGCTGTCTGTATGCCAAATTTCTTGTCGATCCAAATGGTTCTTTAAAATTTGTAACAAAAACCGTGAGTCAATGGACTAATTACACCTAAATGAATAGTTTTTTCATTATCTAATAATTAAATAACTACTACATGGTGTAGTCGCATATTGATTTTGTGTATTTCACTTAACCCCGTGTACTTTTAAGGAAAATCCTCAACGTAATTACCAATTAAGAAATGTACGAGAATATCTTACAAAATTCTCTCTATAGAATTAAATTCTATTTTTCCTAGTTGATTTTTTAGGAAAATGTAAAGTACGTTTGAAAGCAAACTTTCTCGAAGTGAAAAGTTGTTAAGTGCTATTTTAAAAACTAGTTAAAGTGGGTGGGAATTAAGATGTCTGCTCAAAGTCATAGGAAGAAACATCACGACGACTTCGCAGCATTCGAACACAGGGTTTTGAGGAGGAGGAGAGGATGGACCGTTGTCATTGGACCGGAGGTTCAAAGAGGGTAAACATTTTTCAAAAAACAATTTTAAAATTTGGCAGTTATATTTGCTAATACAGTGTTAGACCTGGATCCCGCGTACCAAAAAAAAGTTGAATAATAGCAAGCTGAAAATGTGTTAATTGCTTAATGGTATCTAGTCGGACAAACTTTGATGTATGGGAACATTGGAACAGGGGAAGTTTTAAATTGTGGATCAGGTTAAAATTTGTAACGTCAGACTACGAAAACTTTGATTTACGGGCTTTTCGCACCCGAACCGATTCGCCCCAGGGATTTTACCTAACATTGTTAACTAGTTGCATTGAATTATAAATACAATATTAGTAATACATTTACCTATTGATCATGTTTTTGTTTGTTTTTCTTAGAAGTGCTGTGTTACACATATAGTAGGTAGACAGGATTAATACATAATTGTTCTCAGAAATAATTTTACATATTTACTTACACAAAGGATTTTGTTCTCAGAAAACTAATTTTGCCTTACTTACAATATACGGACCTAACCTAACCTAACCTAAACTAAGCTAAGAACAAAAAACGATCAATAGGTAAATGTATTACTAACATTGTATTTATAACTCAATGGCACTAGTTAAAAATGTTAAAATGTTAAAAAAAAGGTAAAATCCCGGGGGCGAAACGGTTCGGGTGCGAAACGGTTCTAGGGCGTAACGGCTGGGGATGAATCGGCTGAGGACGAAACGGCAGGGGCGAAACGGTCGGGGGCGAAACGGCGGGGGCGAAACGTCCGTATCCCGAAAACGTTCCATGTATTTTGTCGGACAGAACATCCAATTGATTTGTTACCCTTTCATTAAAACCTTATGCAAAAATCAGACTGGTGTTTATTACCAACTCGGCATTTTATTGAGTGGAACACAAAGAACATGTCAAATGACAGGAATCATGTTGGTTAGTAATAACAGTCTGATTTTTGCATGAGAGTTTAATGAAAGGGTAGCAAATCAATTGGATGTTCTGTCCGACAAAATACATGGGACGTTTTTGTAATCTGCCGTTCCAAATTTTGAAACTGTTCCACAATTAAAACTTTCCCTGTTCCAGTGTTCCCGTACATCAAAGTTTATCCGACTAGACACCCTTAAGCTATTAACAAATTTTCAGCTTGCTATTAATCTACTTTTTTTTGGTACGCGGGATCCAGGCCTATGTAGTTTATATGCCATATTACATAGCATTGTAGAATATAACTTGAATTTTATGTTATGTTTCAATGTTCCAGGAGAAAAAAAATAGAACCATAATAATTTTTTAGTATTTAGCTTATTAGTATAGTTTTTATTTGTCGGTTGAAACATTTCATTCCGATATAATTTATAAGGGCAGTTCAATATCACATGTACCGGTAATCAAGTTTGTGGCCAAAACCATTTTGATATAATTAGTTTTTTAGGTAGCACTCTGTATATTGAATTAATATTGGAATCCTCACTTCAGTGAGGATGTAACATTTGGTATTTTATCTACTCGCGAAGGTATTAAATACATAAATCTTCTCAGTACAAAATAATTTTGAAGTAATTTAGTAGATATAGAATGCGGTGATTTTGACAATAGTTTATAAAACTAACAATAGTTTGATGTTGATTGAAAAGTTTTGTTTTCACTATTCAAATATGAAAACCTTGAATTATCCATGTCTGTATGTCCGTCTGTAAACACAACTCCTCTGTTATTAGGAGAGATAGAATGACAAGTCAAGTGTCAAACGAAAGTTTACAACCAAGAGATAGCATTAAAGGTGTAAAATTTAATCTCAGACTTCCGGTTCCTGAGATGCAACCAGAAGTACTGTTTTAAATTGGCAAAAAATATTACAAGATATATATTATTCGAGGCGCCTTAGCTAGACAAGAACAGCTAATACACTTCCGGTCTCATGACTGTATATCCGTGTGTCTGTTCTTCCAACACATCCGTTACAACTCATCCATTATTAGAATAGAAGATGTAATGACAAATTAGATGTCGAATGAAAACTAATAACCCAATGATTGCATTAAAGCTGAGAAATTTGTCCTCGGACTTCCGATTCCAGAGTTGCAACCGGAAGTACTGTTTCAAAGTTGCCGAAATAGTACAAACAATATATTATTCGACCCGCCTATAATTCGCAACTTTTAGGTAAAATCCTCATTACAGTTATCTGTGGATAATCCCATATTAACACAATATTTTATATTTTAAATGTTTTATTACAAATTAAAATTGAAAGGACATGTTGTCGATGTTAAGAGATTTAGCTTTAATGGCACATACTGAACCCCTCTTGAAGTAGTGGATCAGCAAGTCAAGTTAATTTAAATTGATAAGGTCTCTAACACAAGTGATAGTTTATTTTTATTTTTAGTTAACAATCAAAGTTCAACGCCCACTATATTTTATGGTTTCTACCAATTTAAAATTGTTTTAAATTAAATGTAAATAAAATGATTATCTTTATATTAAAGTGAACTTGAAAGTTACTTGTTGAGGAAGGTTATGGTTGTGTGAAGAAATTCATAGTTATGTAAACAAATGAACGATTATGAGAAGATTATAATATTTATATGGGAGTAATGACGTCATGTTGTTAGATAAATTAAATTTATACAAATATATTATCGGGAAATTAGATTAAAACCTATAAACTAAAATATATACTTATTGAATTGTGGAGATAGAATGTAGAAAAGAGTTTCCGGTTCTAGAACAGATATATACAGGGTACTTGATTAGTATGAGGAAGCTCAGTAGATCTGTTATAGTAAAAGATACAAAAAAGCAACTTGAAAAAATTATAGATAGCTTTATACTCCATATTTTGTTATTCTGGGTATTTAAGAAGCTATACTTAACCAATATTAGATTGAAATCTTATAAAACTCAACGCTCTGTATAATTAAGAATTATCCCAAATGATTCATTTGGGGAACATTTATTAAATTGAATATAGAGTAAGTCAAACCGCAAGTGGTAATTTTAAATGGATCACCCTAAATTTTATATCAACATCGGAAAGTACTATTGCCATACTTCAATTTGTATGAACTATTCCCTATGCTTAAAGTTTTTTTTTTTTGATATTTCCATTGTTATATGCATGAAGTATTAATTTTTTAAGTATTAATAGTTATATTAACTATTAACAAATTTTGAGTTGGCCATGACTGATTGACAATTTTCTTTTAGTGTCCATCTTTTCCAGTATTTCCCTGTTCGTTATATATGGCCAGTCTAGTTAGAGATTTTTCATTATTTGTCTTGTCATTATTTGTGACATTTGATTAATCCGTTTTTTAATAGTAGTGAAAAGTCCCTGCCGGTAACTATATTCTTCATCTTAATAAAGCTTGATTTTAATTTTTCAATTCTAGACCTAATCTCCTTTGTCACGTATCATTCATTTTGGAGACTTGTTCCCATGTATGTAAACTTGTAAACCTAAATGTTAGATTTTCTGTAGATCTTCTGTTTTTCCTAATAGTATAGTGGATTTTTCAGATCTTCAAAGCTGTTGGCTAAAATGGCCGCATTGACCGCATACGAAATGTTATTTATCAGCTCACCATTCATCATTATCACTTATGTGAGAGGCATTACACATCGTTGGCAAGCACGTGTTTTTTGACAAAATTATAACGTTTGTTAATTGTTTCCAATATAATAGACTTGTTATGATTCTGATGTCTTTCAAGTCATACCATATCTTGGAGGACTTATATTAGTTTTTCGTGCTTTACATTATAGAATGCCTTCGAGAAATCTATGACACACACAAATGTGTAACGGTTCATGCCTTTACGTCTTTGTATGAGTACTTGAAGGGAGAAAATACCCTCTCCGTTCCCAAAACTTCCTTTAAGCCAAACTTCTTTGACCTTAACCTTTAAACCATCTTTGAATCACACTTTGTGGGTGTGTGGTTGTGGATAATTTTAGTGAATACTTTTGTTATCGGATTTATCAGTGTAAAAGTCACAGTGCATAGTGACATATAGTAATGGACGCGAGATATCCTGACGACATAAAAAGGATTTGAACCAACTGGATCGCAACAGCATAAGATAGATCTGAATGGACCTTGGTGATAAATAGTGAATTGATCAATTCCTGAGGGCATTTTCCACGATTATATTATCTTGTAGAATAGTGGTAGTACCATATAAATAAATTGAAAGTCCCTTTACATGTCAATTTAAGAAGTTGTCCGTGAATACTTTTGGATGTCACCTTTTTAAGGAGGGGGTATGGTTTGAAATCAACATATCAAGCACATTTTTGTGAATTTTTTTCGAAGCTATGGTAGAATTATTTTATTTTTAAATTAAATAAGCATATTAAGCACAATTCAAAGAATATGTTAGGAAAAAATTCAATCCAAAATATTGAAAAATCATCCATTGGTGACAAATTTTGACAGGCAGCTCACAAAAAAATGGATTTTGCGGTGGACATCAGAACTCGACACTCGATCATACTAAACAAAAAATTCAAAAAGATTTTATTAGCTTATGAGTTTCACGAGGTCACAACGTCGAGTTTTTTTATTTTTAATGATTTTTGAATTTTTGGTATCACTCAGAAGTCAAAAAAATTAAATTTTTGGTAAAAATTTTGTGAAAATCAACAGATTTATTATTGTTGAACAAAAAATAAGCAAAAAAAGAAAAATATCTCGACGTTGTTACCTCATGAAATGTCTAAAGAAAATCTGTGCAAAATATCAGGTAGATCGGCCTAATAGTTTTTCAGTTACAATGTCCACCGCATTTGAAAAAGCAGTTTTGAGAAAAATGCGTTTAAAGTTTTGACAACTGCATCTTCATCTTCTTATTTGTCTGCCAAATCGTAAAGTGATGCACATTGGAATATGTTTTTTGAATCGAGGAATAATCTACAAAAGAGAAGGCGAACAGTTGTTTAACGTTTCTCACTACGCTCAAGCGTGCTGGCGCGAAGTCGCGGCAAAGCGAGTCGAAGGTAGGGATATTCAACACCCTGTATCTCTGGTAATTTTACTCCGATTATTTTGAAATTTTCAGACTATATTCTTGAAAGTATGCACTTTTATTTGAAATAATAAAAAAAATTAAATATTTCAAACCATACCCCCCCTTAATAGACGAGCTAGATATACATTCGTTATTATTTGTGATGATTTCTGGATGTTCATCATAAATATATTATTATGATTCCCACAGTTTCAGTAGATGCGATGTGCAAGGTATCGGTTACAATACTCTACTCCAGCGGTTCTCAAACTGTGGTACATGTACCACTGGTGGTATTTACATATCATTATTTGAGGTGGTACACAAAACGCAAAAACAGCCCAAATCAGCAACACTATTATAGTTAATTAGATCACATAGCTAGATAGGTATTTAAGTTAGGTGGTACCAAAAATAATAAAAAATATTTGGTGGTACATGACTCAAAAAGATTGAGAACCGCTGCTCTACTCTATTTTTTAATAAATGTAAATATTAAGAAAAAGACTGCATTAGCTTACTTCCTATGGTCTACACAGTAAGTAGACCTTTTTTATATAATGGTGTGCTTTATTTTCATGATAAATAGCTATAATATCACATCACCAACGCATCCAAACCTATGTATAAGTATTCAAAGATTGTCAATAAATATTGGTCTTTGAAATATTTGTGTTCAGAATATTTATGAAAATATCGTGCAGTAGTTCACAACATAGATTTCCTGCAGCCTTTGAGCTCTTTACTAATGAATTAATTATACATATTGAAATACTTCACACGACAGGGTTGCTTTATACAGAACAGCAGAAACTAGAATTCAATTATTAAGGTATAATAATTAAGCTTTTGAGAAGAGAAGTTCAACGTTACTTTGAAAATGTGGGAGTATCAATTTATTATCTATGCTGTTATATGCATATAAACCAAGTTCGTATGGATGTTGCAGTGTTCAAAGTTGCAACACAACGTTAATAAGTTGACGGTTATAATTAATATCAGTATTTTAGTCCATGTGGTGAGACCGCTCCCGTCTGGAAAAATTTATGATTCGGTTTCTTTGTGGATTCCTATTAAAAAATGTCCCCTTTAAACAAATCTGAAGGGCGCCGGGCGGAATTTTTGGGCAGAAATTGTTTGAACAGTTTTTTTTAAACAAATACAAAAGATCACGTTTTTTTGCTCCGAAACATATATTTTTGAGTTTTGTGCGTCATTTTGAACAAGAAAGGGATCTTGTAAATTTTCTCAGAAATTGATAGTTTTCGAGTTATAAGCGATTTAAAATCTGAAAAATGCGAAAATACGCATTTTCGAGGCTTAAAAACTCATATTCAAATTAGTATTTTTGAGGTTGCCAGATACTTAAATTGAAGACTAAATATTTAGCTTCAAGATTCTGAAGAGTGTTCGTGTCTAACTTTAATTTATACCGCTGTCTTTTAATTGTTAAATATGCGTGTTTGTCCGATTTTTTTGCCGGTGCGGCGCGATCCGTTTCAAAAATCTCCTATTTTCCCCCGAAAAATATGTTTTATAGATTCTTTGGGACATTCTAAATAAAATAAGTATCTTGACATTTTTCTCAAAAGTTAATAGTTTTAAAGTTATACGCGATTTAAAATCCAAAACTGCGTTTTTTGTCATTTTTCGGATTTTCAATCGCTTATAACTTATAACTAAAAATGACAAGATACTTATTTTATTTAGAATAACACAAAGAATCTAGAAAAAAAAGAGATTTTTGAAATGGAGCGCGCCGCACCGGCAGAAAAATCGGATAAACACGCATATTTAACAATTAAAAAACAACGGTATAAATTAAAGTTAGACGCGATCACTCTTCAGAATCTTAAAGCTGAATGTTCAGTCTCAAATCTAAGTATCTGGCAACCTTAAAAATACTAATCTAAATATGAGTTTTTAAGCCTCGAAAATGCGTATTTTCGCATTTTTCAGATTTTAAATCGCCTATAACTCCAAAACTATCAATTTCTGAGAAAAATTACAAGATACCTTTCTTGTTTAGACTGACCCAAAAAATCTAAAAATATATGCTCCAGAGCAAAAAACATGATCTTTTGTATTTGTTTAAAAAATTGTTTAAACAATTTCTGCCCAAAAATTCCGCCCGGCACCCTTCAGCTTTGTTTAAAGGGGATATTTTTGAATAAGAATCCACACAGAAACCGAATCAGAAACTTTTTTCAAACGGGAGCGGTCTCACCACATGGACTATTTAGACAACGCGTTAATACATCAGTACTGGAGAGATCTCAAAGATGATAATAAATACACACACATATATACAGTATGATGCAAAAGTATGGAACTAATTCAATATTTCAGAAACAGACGAGTTAAAAAAAATCTTCTTCATGTGACATCTCCTCTAAGAAGGTCGGCAACCATCAAGGCAATTCCCACTTTCGATACCGCTGCTCTAAAGATATCAGCAGAAGTGCAACTAAACCAGGCTCTCAAATCGTTTAAGCAGGAGATGCGTCTTCTTCCACCTCTTACTGTATTCTTCCTTGTATTATTAATTGCAACACGTTATAACGCTCGCCCCTCATGGAATGTTCCAGATATTGCAGTTTTCTAACTTTAACCCTTTGAATGCTGATGACGTCGAAGAACGTCATACCGTTACTACTGCTGAGTGCGCATGACGTCTTCAGGCGTTATAATAATAATAATAGGATTTATTTAGCTTTTTAGCTATTACATTACAAATAAACATTTACATATATTTAAATAACTATAACTTAAAAACGAAAAATCAACTAATTCTTAAAATACAATTTTTTTAACCTACTTTTGAAGACTTTAACATTTGGTGAATCTTTTATGCTAGATAATAGACTGTTATATATTCTTAGTCCTTCAACAAAAAGAGTTTTTTCCATGGCACTTGTATTGAACCTTTCAATATGATAATTATCAAATCTTAAATTATACTGACCTAACAAAAGTGATCTTTTAATGACATAATTATTGAAGTATTGAGGAGCTTGCTTGTTAATAATTTTAAATATTAACACCAAACATGACTCAGTAATAAGCTGATTAACATCTAAAAAATTTAATGTTTCCAGCATAAAGTTTATAGAGATATACTTGCTACATCGAAGGACAATTCTCATAGCTTTATTTTGAAGCAACTGCAAACGATATACCTGTTCATTTGAACATGAAATAAACAGTGACATACAATAATTAAAATGCGGAAATATTATTGTATTATACACAACCTTCCTAGACCATCGGGAAAGCCCTTTAGATATTCTAGAGAAGTAACCGATTTTTTTACCAATTTTTTTACACAGAAAATTTATATGTTTGGTAAGATTTAACTGTGGATCAAATAAAATTCCAAGATATTTAATTTCATCTACATAGCTTATTATATCTTCACCTATTTCAATACTAAAATTTCCTTGATTAAATTTAGAACAATTTATCTTAGTACCCAAAATCATACACTTAGTTTTTTGAGCATTTAGTTTCAATTTATTTGCCATCAACCAATTATTAAGAATATCTAATTCATCATTTATTGTTTCAACTAAATTATTAAAATCTTGTCCAGAGACAGAAATTAATGTATCATCTGCAAACATATTTACAAATGAATTTTTAAGATAGAGATGTAGATCATTTATATATAAAACAAATAATAATGGTCCAAGAATGCTTCCTTGGGGAACTCCATATATAGTACCTATTTCGTCTGAAATATTATTATTTACTTTAGTTTTTTGACATCTACCGTTTAGATAATTTTCTAGCCATTTGAACACAACTCCAGTTATTCCATAATTTTTGCATTTCGTTAATAACATCTGCCTGTCTATTGTTTCAAAAGCCCTTTTTAAATCTACAAAGACACTAATTACTATTTTACCGTCATCTATATCTTTCTTCCATGTGTTACATACTAACTGGCATGCAGTTTCAGTAGAGTGCCTACATCTAAAACCAGATTGATTTACAAACAGCAAATTATATTCATTTAAATAGTTAAATAAGTGATCATAAACTAATAATTCAATGATTTTTTCGATTATCGGAAGTAAATTAATCGGCCTAAAATCTTCAAACGCCTGTGGTTTACTTATTTTTGGTACAGGTATTATGGTACTACATTTTAATACTGACGGCAGAACTCCTGCTTGCAGGCAGGTATTAACTATGTTTAACAATGGGTAACCAACCACTGAAAATATCCCTTTCAACAGTGACACTGTCAGAATATCGTCACCAGTTGCTTTATTTTTTAAACTACTTACCACTTTATGCAATTTACCAAGTGAAATGATGGGAAAAGGATCAATTTTAGAAACAATATCAAGCTGTATTTCAGAAAAATTGTGTCATATGCAGATATTACGCACAACATTTAACAGAGGTTAGTATTTTTGTTTGACTTTGACTGAAATAAGTTGTATTCCTATTAAGTACGTAGATAAAAGTGTATTTATAGCACCAGTTTAGATCTATTCATTATGGATGAAGCAATTCCAGGGCAATCTCGACAAAAACACTACAATGTAAATGCAGAGAAAAATCGAGTTATAGCCCGTCCCAAACCCTTTTTTCAGTGCGTCACAGATTATCGAATTCTCTCTAACGCATTACAGTTGGAAGTGACAGAAAAAACGCATCTTTGTGATTATTATACAGTGAAAATTATGTATTCCTTGACGGGTATTTGCATATTAAAACGGATTTCTACATGTATAATTGGTTGGCGATTACAATAGGGCTTTTCATCGATTGCCATTTGTTTCGAGCTTCTGTCATATGTTGTATAATCTGTGTATAATATTAATATACACGGATTATATGACATGTGACGGAAGCTCGAAACAAATGACTGTGAATGAAAAGCCCTATACTCTAAATATATAACCAATCAATAAGGCGAGTAAAGATAATTTGACATAAAAATAATCGATCATATGGTAAAATGACAATTGCAATTTCTAGGTTAGAAATTCATCAACGACGTAAATATAAATAGTTTATGTCATTGGTATATTCGGGCATTGTATAGTGAGATTTGATATTATATTTATTTAATTTAACATTAAACTATTTTAAATATTAATATTCTGGCAAATATTTGTATAAATATTGATGTTTATATAAAATTAAATATCCTGGCAACTTTCAGTGTCAGATTTAACTAAAATGTCATGTAATGATTCGCGACATTCTTAAAATTCTATACTTATGATGTCAAAATTAAGGACGCACGAAAAAAAAGGGTTTGGGAGGCTTTGGGTTTGTACTTTAAAAAATCGTCGATTACGTTATTACGCCAACACTGATTTCAACAAATAATCAGCAATTGACTGCTATTTAAAAATTAAAATTAATGTGTTTTAAGATTTTTTAAGTCTTCTGTTTTTGAAATAATTAATGTATTACACACTTTTGCATCATATATAACAACATACTTTTGTATTATACTGTATAGAATATGCTAAAAACTAATCTAATGCCATTAAGTATCTGAAAATGCCAGAAACTATTTATAGTTCTGAACTATCAAAATTTATATATATATATATATATATATATATATATATATATATATATATATATATATATATATATATATCTTTCAAAGTTGTTTTTAAAAATAACGTTTCAAGATTGTCTATAAGAAAAAAAGTGCAAAGTGTTTATAGTCTAGTAAAATAAGATTACACTACATGTAAATTAAAATGTAAATTCGTACAGGTTGAAACAAATTTTATATCAAAGTTTAGGTGAGTACAAAAGATATTTTCAAGAAACTATCCGAATCATATAAGGGGATCATTGTTTAAATAATTAAAAAGGGGTCATTTTTGCACAATATTTACTTTTTTAACTGCTGAGGTAATTTATAATTCCATGAAGGTATTTAGGGCTTTTTCTACAAAGCTGAAGGACAAATCTTTCACCTAAGACTTACTAAATTAAATTTGACCTCCAATTTATTTAAATAATTATATATAAAATTTAAAAATTAAATTTGCAAAAAAGTATTTTGTGCGTTTTAAATAAGCACTATAAATTATTTTATTTAATAGGAGAAGTTGCGCTATTTTACCAGTATTAAGCAAAAAAAATGGTTAAAAAAAATTAATAATTTATGAGATATTTCATTTATTTATCAAATGTTACTATATTTTCAATTGCAAAAACGCTGTTGTTACCAATAGAATATGAAACTGTGTAAAACCTCGTTACTTTTATTTTTATGTATATTTTCGACAAATGTACGGATAAATTCAAATTTCAATTCAACTCTCCCTCTAAAATGACATTTGAAAACTGTTCTAATTTGTATATAATTTGTTTTTTTAATAACGTCACGGGGATTAAACATTTTAAAATTCTGTTCCGATAATCCGGTTCCTGGAAATTTTTCACTAATTAACAATTTTTTTTTTCGTTTTTTCGTCTTATTTTTTTACTGATACAGTAGAACCTTGGTATAACGAATCTGAAGGGTCCGAAAAAAAATTTGTTATATCGGGAATTTTTTAATAACTGGGTTCGTTATATCGAGGTTAAATGCGGCCAATATTCGTTAAAAAGGGGTTCTTAAAGCCGAATTTAAACCTCTATATAACGAATTTCTCATCGCTTAACCCAGTCAAAAAACCCTGTCTCATCAGCATTGTAAGTATCATCTGCATTGTATCCACGGGTCAAGTCTGTCAATTTAGCTTTCCAATCTTCGTAAGTTACATTATCGACGGCAGCACTTTCGCCACAAGCTTTTTTGAAACTAATTTCGTGCCTCTTTTTGAACCGATCCAACCAGCCATTACTGGCTCGAAAGTCTGCGTGCCATAATTATTGTTC
Source organism: Diabrotica virgifera virgifera (assembly GCF_917563875.1). Lineage (NCBI taxonomy): Eukaryota > Metazoa > Arthropoda > Insecta > Coleoptera > Chrysomelidae > Diabrotica > Diabrotica virgifera. Next base: position 85,265,722 of record NC_065445.1, on the reverse strand, counting down.
TGCGAACTGGTGAGCCTTTCCTTGGAGCATGGGACCTCCAACGGGTACATTTTTATCGCGGCACTGTTTAAACCATTTAATAACAGCTTCTTCGACATCCTTTCACAAAGGTTTAGGGGGGCGGGAAGCAGGTCTGATTGTTTTCATGTGTGGACTTGTCTGTGAGTCGCCACTATCTATACTCAACTACGCTAAACCCAGGTTTGGAACGGAGAAATGCGTAATAACAGGGGTTGCGTGCTTTATATAGGGGTTTGCTACACTCAATATTCGTTATACAGGGTTTTTAATTTATTTCCGCAAATCGTAAAAATTCGTTATATCGAGGGGTAAAATCGAAATAGTTCATTATATAGGGGTATTTTTTACAGTGAGTCTTATGGAGGTTTGAAGGGGATTTAAAAAAAATTCGTTATATCGGGGAATTCTTTACATCGGGGTTCGTTATATCGGGACTCCACTGTAGTAAAAGATATAGTTTTGCTTATAGAGGGGGTTTCATTAAGAATGTCCAATCTATGAGTTGTCGATTCTAGACCTCAAAATATTAAGATTTAACCAAAATCACTTCAATAAAATATGGCTCCTTATTGAGTTACAGGGTGTTTTATTTAAAAATTATTTTTGCTCGGTATTTTAAAACTATTCAACATATCCTTTTCATACTTGGTAGAAAGTGTAGGTACTGTACACCCTATGATATTATGTTAAATACAGGTTTCCGGCTATTACCAGAGGCGTACGACAGGCGGACAGAGGAAAGCAAATGGTTGACCCTTCCCAAATTCTACGTCACTGGCGAAATTGCTATTTCAGCGCAATTTTTAGATTCTCCCATACTCTCAATGTAAATAACCTACTTTTCACTCGTAACGATAAAGTCATTAGTTTTCGAGATATTTGCAGTTAAACATGTAACGGCACAGTTATTTTGTTTTGATTAAGGTTTGGTGCCGCTTAATTTTTAATTTCAAATATCGCGAAAGCTAATGAATTTATCGTTAAGACTGAAGAGTATATTATTCATTCTTAACGATAAAATCATTAGTTTTTGAGATACTTGTAACTAAAAATTAAGCGGCACAATCTATTAATCAAAATAACTAAATAACTGTGCCGTTACATGTTTAACTTCAAATATCTCGAAAAGTAACGACTTTATCGTTACGAGTATAAAGGATGTTATTAACATAGACGGTATTGGAGAATTTAAAAATTGTGCTAAAATGACAATTTCACCAGTGACGTAGAATTTGAGAAGGGTAAACCATTTGCTTTCCGCTGTTCGCCTGTCGTGCGCCTCTGGTACTAGCCGGAAACCTGTACTTAACATAATTCATAGGGTGTATAGTACATACACTTTCTACCAAGTATGAAAAGGATGTGTCAAAGAGTATTAAAATACTGAGCAAAAATAATTTTTAAATTTTAAATAAAACACCCTGTAACTCAATAAGCAGCCATATTTTATTAAAGTGATTTTGGTTAAATCTTAATATTTTAAGGTCTACAATCGACAACTCAGAGATTTGACATTCTTAATGAAACCCCCTCTATAAGCAAAGCTATATCTTTTACTATAAGGAAAAAAAAGAAGAAGAAAAAACGAAAAAAAAAATTTGTTAATTAGTGAAAAATTCCCAGGAACCCGATTATCGGAACAGCATTTCAAAATGTTTAATCTCCGCGACGTTATTAAAAAAACAATTTATAAATAAATTAGAACAATTTTCAAATGTCATTTTAGAGGGGAGTTAAATTGAAATTTGAATTTATCAATACATTTATCGAAATAATACATAAAAATAAAAGTAATGAGATTTTAAACAGGTTTATTTTCTTTTGGTAACAACCGCGTTTTTGCAATTGAAAATATAGTAACAATTGATAAACAAATTAAATTAAGTATTTTCTATGGGAAATAAGCCACAATTTTACTAAAAAATGACTTTATTAAAGTTTCGAAGCCCAAATCTGGTTTCGTTGTCAAAATACAAAATAATACAGTATTCAGTATTTTGTATTTTGACAACGAAACCCGATTGGTGCTTCGAAACGTTAATAAATTCATTTTTTAGTAAAATTGTGGCTTATTTCCCATAGAAAATACTTAATTATAAAAATGCCACAAGGAAATAGCTTCAGAACAACATTAACAAATTAAATATCTCATAAATTATTAAATATATTTGAACCAATATTTTTGCTTAATACTGGTAACATAGTGCAACTTTTCTTATTAAATAAAATAAATTTATAGTGCTTATTTAAAAAGCAAAAAAATTTTTTTTGCAAATTTGATTTTTAAATTTTATATATAATTATTTAAATACATAGGGGGTCAAATTTAATTTATTAAGTCTTAGGTGAAAGATTTGTCCTTCAGCTTTGTAGAAAAAAAACCTAATGAGCTTCATTAAAATGTAAATTACCTCAGCAATTGAAAATGTAAATATTGTGCAAAACTGACCCCTTTTAATTTATTTAAACAATGATCCCCTCATATGATTTAGATACTTGTTTGAAAATATCTTTTGTATTCACTTAAACTTTGATATAAAATTTATTCCAACCTGTACGGAATTACATGTTGATTTTTTTTTTAATTTTATTAGGCTATTATGTATATAATGAGATAAGTATAGAAATTACTATATTCGAGAAACAGCTTCTTTAGTAGACAAATACGTCGATAGATCTATCTGTACAAACTATTAATGTTGAAGAATGAATGTAGTCATAATATTTTTAGGGTAAAAGAGCATTCATTGTTCATAAGACGAGTATTAAGCAAAATATGTTTTTTATCATTCATTTATTATACACATGTTCTTATCAATAAAGAAGAAGACAAAGTGGTGGAATAACTTTGACTGATGCTTCCACGTGCCACACTTCGAGCAACTGCATTGGTTTGCGGGACTAAACTAAGTAAGGGTACTTACGTAAGGGTAGACTGTTCTAAAAACAAGTTTTGAACCAATTTTAACGATACTTATATGGTTTCAGCAAGACGTAGCTCCATCTAATGTTGGGTGTAAATTTCCGGCGGTATTTAGATCAGACACACGCCGGACGCATATTTCCGTTTAGGTGTTCATTTCAAGACAGTGCGGTTTTGAAATAGACACCGAAACGGTATTACATATTTAGTTCCAAAAAGGTTGATTTGAAAAAGCCAACTTCCGAAATGTGCACGGGTTTGCACCAAAACGTGTCGTTGGAATGCTACAAACAAGTGCATAGAACTAGGTCTAACATTGCAAGTGCTGTTTATCAACTTGGCTTTGAGGGATGTGTCGTTGTGCATTTAAATCAATTTAAACGTGACGGAGCAGTTTAAAAGTGTTTTTACTAATATCTCGTAAGATTTTGAAATTCTGTTGTTTGAACAAAATTCATTTGAAGAAAACAGTATCTATAAGTGCAACGTTCAGTGTTCGTTATCTTATACCGGTAACTAAGATCACCTGTGCTTATATTATTAACATATTTTAAATTAAAACTAGCTTAGATGGTATGGACACGTACAAAGAATGTCCGAAGAACGACTCCCGAAACAAATCCTAACGTGGACCCCTCATGGTAGACGAAAAAGAGGAAGACCCCGCCTGAGTTGGAGAGAAGGCATAAATCGAGAAATGAGAGAAAGAGAATTGGATGAAGACCTTTGGATGGACCGAAGTGAATGGCGACTAGGCATCGGAAGACGTAGGAGAACGTTTTAAAACCGATATATATATATATATATATATATATATATACATATATATATAAATTAAAACTAAAATATGTTTAATAGAATAAATACTAAAGTTTTATTGTGCATTACTAAAAAATGTATACGTATCATAATGGTTTACTTTAATACAGGATATTTTGGTATTACTATTTGGAGTTTATTGAAAATTTATAAAGAAAAATAGAATGAAACTTTGGTAGCAAAATTGTTTTGTTTTGACAAATCCAACGAATGATATTTGTTATTCTGCAGATAGGAGCCATTTGTGATAAACAGTTCAAATAAAATAAAATAACGTTATTATTTAACACGTATGTATTTGTGATAATTCTTTGCGCGAAATTCTTTTACAAACCAGTGCGCATTTCAAAATTAAACGTCTTGAAATGCACACGTGTTTGGAAGTATATAAGCTCCGCCGTCCCCGTGCCTATTTCAAAACTACCCTGTCTTGAAATGAACACGATGCATTTAATTGTTGTATTGAATGGCCTCCTTTTATTGGAGATATGTACATACTTGAAAAGTAGAATTTATAAAACTAAAGCAGCAAGTGTCTCAAAGCTAGGGCAAAGAGTTATGGATAAATCCATATTAATTCCTAGAAAAATATGGCGGAATGTATTTGACGCATTCTACAGTCGTTTAAGATAAAATCAATCTAGCAACGAAGGCCAATTTGAACACTTTATTAGGAAGACGTTAGTTTAGAATGTAGTAATTTTTTAATTATTATGTTCAACTTGAGTTGTACATAGTTTTAATCTTAAAAATTATTGAGACGATTAAGGGTTTCTAGGCCTTTTTCATCTTTTAACATATTCCAGACTACATAAAAACAAAAGTATTGTATTCAGCTGAGCAGTTATTAAAGTTGAGATTTCAATAAGGATAAAATATACAGGGTATTGTATTTAAAAAATCGAATTCACTAAAAATATCACAAAAATGGTAAATCTGGCAGCATTGCCACATCAAATTTGAAATCTTCATATTGCAGAATTTGTGTATCCCATACAATTCGGACCATCCGTTTAAGAGATAATTAGGCATTTCCAGATTTTGGGTACCTATATACATTATAATTTTTTACTTAATTCCTTAGAATCTTGCACTGTCCTTGACTGATCTAATTAAAATATTCTATCGTAAATCTTTATTACTTAGCCACTTATTTGTAACTCCATTCAGTAACTCAGCAGTGGCTTTACTTCTCCAACTGACTACTCTCATCGCGACAAATCATTTAGAAGTGATATTGATTCGGAAATTCGAATAATTGTTCATTTCATTCCAATTCGAATAATTCTCAAGTGGTGTAAAATAGTTCGGGCCGTAGACGTGGGTCACTTTTATCTACAGGGTGATTGATTAGTGCAATAAAGCTCAATATATCCGCTATAGTAATAGATAGCAATAAAAGTTAATAACAAAAATTGTAACCAACTTTGAGCTTCACGTTACAAAATTAATTAGAATGTTACAGGATGTTCGATAACATAGTGGCAGACCAAACGTATGTATTTTTAAATGTAACACCCTGTATTTTATTTTATATTTGAAATCTTCTTAACTTCTCCATCACAAAAATATGAAGGTTTGTTATGTTATACAGGGTATTTACAAAGTTATAACCAATTTTCTATGAAAATCGTAACAAGTTCAGCTTCCTGTGTAAACAAAAATAAGCAACAGCACAACAGCAATGGTTTATTGATGCCATATTTTTTTGTTAATTGTCAAAATTTTTAAGAATGGTTGATATTGCTAATTTTCTGTATATCGGATACAGGGTGAGTCAAAATGCAAGTACATTATTTTCTCAGTAATTTTAAATAGAACACCCTGTATTTTATGTCACTATCGAAAAGTACCATTACCGTATTTTAATTATTGTATTATATTCACTATGTCTAAAATTTGTTAGTTTTCGAGATATTTTCATTTTTCAGAGCAAATTATTAATAAGGTGTCTAAATTTTCCCAAATTGTAAGTAAGCCATGACTGAATTGTCTAAAACTGACGGTTAACCATAATTGTTTGTGTATTGGGTTATTAAATAGTTAAGATGAATTTTATTGTTGATGAAATGGTAGATATGATCTGGAATTGGGGGGATTGCAATAAAAATGCGTTATTATCAGTAAGAATTTATCATGAACGGTTCCCTGAAAGACGACAACCTACAACAGCAATCTTTGAAACATTAAAGATTGTTTTTTAACCGCACTGGTTCAGTTATGTGTTACTGGCAGTTACTAAAAATCAACATACAAGTATACGAAATATTTTCAAAGCAAACGAGCTAATTTACTACTCTGTGCAAAGAATTCTTGCAACAAACAGAATGCACCCTTACCGCATTCATTTGGACCAAGAATTAATTCAGGAAGAATCTGAGAAGAGAATATTATTTTGTGAATGAGCCTTAAATAAAATAAATTGACAGAGAGATTTCTTCGATAATATACTATTTGGAGATGAAGCTACGTTTCATAAAAACGGTTCAGTTAATAGGCATAACTTTATTATTAGGTTAGACACCTAATTAATAATTTGCTCTGAAAAATGAAAATATTTCGAAAGCTAACAAATTTGGACATAGGGAATATTATATAAAAAGTAAAGTACGGTAATGGTACTTTTCGAAAGTGATATAAAATATAGGGTGTTCCATTTAAAATTTCTGAGAAAAGAATATACTTGCCTGAATATTTTGACTCACCCTGTATTCGATATAAAGAAAATTAGCAATATCAACCATTCTTAAATATTTTCACAATCGACAAAAAAATATGGCACCAATAAACCATTGCTCCTGTGCTTATTTTTATTTATAGGTACAGAGAGCTGAACTTGTCACGATGTACATAGAAAATTGGTTATAGCTTCGTAAATACCCTGTATAATATAACAAACCTTTATATTTTTGTGATGGGGAAGTTAGGAAGATTTCGAATATAAAATAAAATATAGGGTGTTCCATTAAAAAAAAAACATAAGTTTGGTCTGCCACTGTGTTATCGAACACCTTGTAACATTCTAACTAATTTTGTAATGTAAAGTTCAAAGTTGGCTACAATTTTTGTTATTAACTTCTATTGCTATATATTACTAAACCGGATCTATTGAGCTTTATCACACTAATCAATCACCCTGTATAAAGATTGCGACATGGTCTCATCCCAACTAGGTACACTTCGAATAAATACGAATCGGTTAAATCGTTTTAAAACTGAATGAATGGAGTAAGAAAAAGTAAGGATATATTTTATCACTCTTTTCATAAACATAACGAGATGGTACTATAGGTATAGAAAAATATAAAATGTAGGTACTACATAAACCAATAGGCACTAATGTATATTAGTGGAGTCAATGAAGGTGGATATGAGTTATTACCTCAGATTTCGTTGAACCTCCATCGATTTTCATAAAAATTGGTGAGTGGTTAAAGGATACCTCAAGGAACAAAGGTGACATACTGCCAACTTGCGCTTTTTGCATTTTAGGGGTGAAATACACCCCTTTTTTAAAAATTCTTTTTTAGATTTCTAAAAGTGCAGTCACTGTAAGTTTTCATTTCCTATTTTGTTGAACCTTCATCGATTTTCATGAAAATCGGTAAGTAGTTAGAGGATACCTCAAGCAATAAAAGATATATAGCATCAACTTGCGCTTTTGCATTTTAGGGGTGTAATACACCCCTACTTTTTAAATTGTAAAAAATGCAGATTTTCGCATTATGGCGCAAGTAATCTCGTTTAATTAAGAAAAATAAATATTTTTTTTTATATTTATGTGCATGAATTACATTTTTTTTTTAATTTTTCAAACCTTATAGCAACCAAAAATCCGAAAATTAACAAGTCGAAAATCACGAAAACCTTATTCTTCTATATTTCTGAAAGGTTAGTCACTGAATGTTTTCACCCACGATTTCTTTAAACCTTCATCGATTTTCATGAAAATTGTTGATTAGTTAGAGGATACTTCAAAAAACAAAAGTGATATGGCACCAAGTTGCGCTTTCTGCATTTTAGGGGTGAAATCCACCTTTTTTTTAATGATAAAAATGCAGATTTCAGCATTCTGGCTCAAGCAATCTCGTTTAATTAAGTAAAATAAATATTTTTTTACATTTATGTGCATGATTTATAATATTTATTAATTTTTTAAACCTTATAGCAACCAAAAATCAGAAAATTAGCAAATCGACAATCACGAAAAAAATTAATCTTTTATATTTCCAAAAAGGCAGTCACTGAAGGTTTTCACCCCTGATTTCGTTGAACCTCCATCAATTTTCATGAAAATTGGTAAGTAGTTAGAGGATACCTCAAGAAACAAAAATGATGTGGTACCAACTTGCGCTTTTATCCTGGGGGTGGATGTTACCCCTTCTCATGGGTGAACACTATTTTATTAAAAATAACCCCATAATTAGATAGAGGAGTAAATTCTAAGCAAACTTTCTTTTATCAAGTTTATAAATTTTTTATTTAAATAATATTTCATAATTTAATAAAATATTATTGGTACAGTAAAACCTGACAATAACGGCCACTAAAAATAGAAAACAATTGGCCGTTATAGAAATGTGGCCGCTAATGCTAGGTTTCCTTTTCCACAAATACATAAAATATAATTGAAAATTTATTTATGTTAGTAATTAAAGCAAATCTAATTAAATATAATTCTACAAACAAACGGAACATACTAAAACTAAATTCAATTTACTACAATATAAAACAATATCTATACGAAAAAACAACTACAAGAAAAACAGAATTTTTGTTTGTTTTACATTTTTTTAGATAAACGAAACATAGGTACTAAAACTAATTTAATATAGGTAATACATAATATAAAACAACATACTATAGCTACTACGAAAAATACGCTTATCACTAAAGTATCGTCGTGCTTCCATGCTATATTCAACAAAACCAACTTGGTAGGGCCTTTAATTAGATATCGCAAATCACTTTGGCTGATTTTGTCTGCATATATATTATGTTTGAGGAATCCCTTTTTTTGTGAGACTGGATATAGGACATTTCTCAAGTATGAATTCACATTCATGGTATATCGTTGCTATACAGGGATAATAATCTGTGCAGTGTTAAGCAAGAAACCCATTATGAACGGCCAGCACGGCACAGCCCGGCACGGCACAGCACAGGCCGGCCCGTCCAAAAACCCATTTGTAACGGCCAGCGCGGCACGGCACCGGAAAAATGATCATTTGCCATAAATGATAATGTATTTTTATTAATAAAATATATACAGAGAGGGGCTAAATTATCGAATAAATTCATTTTCTCTAAAATGGGCGGCTTTGGAAGAAAATACCAAAACAGGTCGATTTTTACTTTTAAATTACAATTTTTTGGCATATACAGTGGAACCTCGATTATCCGTCACCTCTGTTAACCGTCAGGGTCCATTAAGTTATATTGTATACACAAGTAAAAATTTAGTCATCAATTAATTTTGTTTGAGCATTGCGATAAGCCAAACGAAATTCATTGAAATGTACACGTGCAGTTATGCCATTACCGCATTTTTTTATGTAAATAATGTTTGTTCTTATTCAGGGCTCTGGATTAAATTTCAATTTAAATAGGTAATGATAAATGATACCATACTTTTAGAGTTCTATTTTTAGAATCGCAAGCCGAAAATAAAAATGTACATCACACAAATTATTAGTTAATATCTGTGTGTCACCATAACAGTATGATTTTTATTTTTTTAATGTTCTGTTAACCGTCTTCTCGATTATCCGTCATACCCTTGGTCCGGTGCCCTGACGGATAATCGAGGTTCCACTGTATTTCATACTAGAAACGTCATTCATCTGAGCTTAATGATGTAATCGATGATTTTTTTAAATGGGAATAGGGGTTGTGTGGCATCTCATTTGAAAGGGTGTTCAATCCTCTATTCAGTAATATAAACAATAATATCATTATTTATACAGGGTGGCCAAAACAATAATTTTTAAATTACATTAATTTACGCAAAAAGAAGAATGTATGTAATTTATTTAACTCAAAATACATTGTACTGCTGTCAGTAAATAGAAAAAAATGTTTATTTCACAAATAATCATTTCGTTTCACTTAAATTAAATCACAAACAGCCTCCCACCTACCTCTTGACAGTTTGAACATTTAATTTAAGCGAAAAGCAATGTTTTTTGCCAAATAAACATTTTTTTCTATTTTCTGACATCATTAGAAAGTATTTTGAGTTAAATAAATTGCATACATTCTTCTTTTTTCGTCAATTAATTTAATTAAAAAAGTATTTTTTGGCCACAAATGAGATGCCACACGACCCATATTCCCATTTAAAATAATCATAGATTACGTCATCACGCTCAGATGGATAACGTCATTAGTATGAAATATATGCCAAAAAATTGTAATTTAAAAATAAAAATCGACGTGTTTCGGGATTTTTCTCCAAAGCCGTCCATTTTAGAGAAAATGAATTTATTCCATAATTTAGCCCATCTCTATATCTATAGGAGAAAAATGTTATGTATTGTTTTAATTTTATTTTAGAAACGCATCATGTCATCTATGATATATTTTAAAAACTATCGTAAAATAAAAGTTTTTAAAAGACATAAACTACACAATTTTAATGAATATGCATCATGTTAAAAAAACGAATTCATGGTTAAAAGATAATGTACGTACCTGTCCATTGATCAAAATGTTCGGATATTTGTACCTATGCATTGTCCTTTTTCTTGCTATCGTGATAACCTGGGTCCGATGCATCATACAAAAATGGGTATTCTCTGACACTCTCAATTAAAAGTTCGTCCATATTATTTCAAAAGAAACAACGCGCTTTCAATTAAAAAATCAACAATATAATATTTTATAACAATTATGACACACTGGCGCCGACTGGCCGTTCAGAGGCCGTTCGACTCCAACGGATTTTATTCTACTCTGAGAATTTCGGCCGTTCCGTTTGCGTGCTGGCCTGTGCCGGGCCGGGCTGGCTGCTCATAATGGGTTACGTTGCATTTAAAACTATACAAATGAATTTGGACTGTCCTGTGCCGTGCCGGGCTGTGCCGTGCTGGCTGTTCATAATGGGTTTCTTGCTTTATGGTACAGGCTACGTTAAATATGAAGTAAATGTGGAAGATATACACTGGTTATTCATTTCAATTTAATTTGATTGTTTTTTAATCGTTTATAATATTTAAAATAATTAAAGACATAAAGTTAGGGATTTCAAAAATAAATTCAGTTCTCACTGGCAGGGTGGGAAATAATAAAGTGCCATACAATAGCATTTCATTACAATGCTCATTACAGGCATTACAGGCTGCTCCGTTTGAGAAAACTCATACTCTCAAACTTTGAGAAAACACGCATTCAGTTTCGACCAACCCTGTATTAGCTAAAATTAAACGTTTTGCTAGATTAATAATTTTTAACAATAATAGATTATATTAAAAATCACTTGAACATAAATTGATTTTCTGATGTCAAATCACTACAATTATACAGGGGGTGAATATTGCTATGAAATTTGAAAATAAAAACGTAATTATCTTTTAAACTACTTCGTATAACATCACAAAACCTGATATTTTAAGAAATAAAACATAGAGGAGAATCCAAAAATGTAAAAATATACAGGGTGTTCCATTAAACAAAAGATAATTTTGTTTCATCCTGTCAATATGGGTGGCCCTGTATATTTGGAAATGTATTTAAATTCTGATATTATCTATGCCTACGGTGACCATATCTTTTTAAAGAAAAAAAAGTACAAAAAACAAAAATGTATTAAAAACGCAAAATGTCTCTTGTTATTGGACAAATATAACTTTTTGGCACTAAAAGTAAATAAACTATGTAACTAAACATAAAAAAGTATATCAATTAAACTAAACATAACACATTGCATTAACTTTGAAAAAGTTCCAAGCCTGTAATTAAGAGTTTTTAGATAAGGCAACTGGAATAGCCTCATCTTCTTCCGGTTTTTTGCATCATTCATATTTTTCTAAACTTAAAATTAATTTAAGAAGGTCCGGCTTCGACTGAAGTAAATGAAACATTTCATACAAGTCTCATAAAAATTTGCGTACACCAGCATCGCTGCCTTGATATGGACATTTGTGACTTTTCCGACGTCCAATAATAATTATTTATTACAAAAAAAAAACGCTGGATAGCCGCACTAGTACCCGGAAGACAAAAAATAAATTCGCATAATATTTGTAAGTTTTTCAGTTTGAATTGATCTACACACTTAAAAACTTTAAGCCATCGATCCTGAATATTTTTTTCTTCTCTGTTCCACTCAGCAATTTTTTCACTTGTAGCCACGTCTTTTAAAATTCCCAGTTCGTCAAAGAGTTGATCTTCGTTTAAGATGGTTGCCTTGATATACAATTTAAAAGCTTCGAGAGAATAATAAACATCGTTCCATGTTATTTCACTTCTTATGCGAGCTCCACACTCTCGCCGAAGTCGATCGAGGTTCAACAAGTACGAGAGTGTAGACGGCCACCTGGGTAACTTTGCCTCACTTCGTTCTACTTCCATTCTCTGTCGGTCTGGTCAAAGGGATCTTTGTCGGTATCGCACAGCTCTTTGTCGGTATCGCACTTCCTCGCGAAGCAGAACGAGTGTGTAGAGAGGGTACTTCGGACTTCGGTCAACTTTGGCGAAGTAACTTCGCCGAGAGTGTGGAGCCCGCTTTAGGTCTATGCTTTTGAATAGTTTAAATTCATGAAAATTTGTACCCCAGTTTTCTAGGTAGGTTACACATTTTGTGTAAAAATTTTTCACTTGTGCAGTGTAGTTTTGTGTACGACCACGGCACCATAAGCCTGATGTCTCACACACTTAAAATGTTTTTAAAGATCATTCATAAACGCATTTACCAAACACTTGATATGGATATTGAAGAAACCCACTTTGGATTTACACTACTAATCCAGAGAGGCTTGGATGTGAACCAGGATATGTACGTCTGTTTCATAGATTACAACAAGGCTTTCGATAAAGTCCGCCACAAAGAGCTAATGGACATCCTCAAAGCAAAACAATTACAATACAATGACCTTTGAATTATAACAAATCTATATTATAAACAGCAGGCACACATACGCATTAAGGAACAGAAAAGAGGAGTGCGACAGGGGTGTGTATTGTAACTACTACTATTAAATGCATACTCTGAAGAAATTATGAAAAAAGTTCTTGAGGGAGAAACAGCAGGAATAAAGGTACCTAAATGGAACGCCAATTAACAATATTAGATATATGCGGTCGACACTATCATAATAGCGGACAACCTCCAATACCTCCAAAAGCTAATGAACAAGATAGTTGAGTATGGAGAACAATATGGATTATCAGTATACATCAAGAAAACTAAATTTATGAGGATATCAAAAACCCAAAATAATGATAAAAGCCTGACAATTAAAGGTACCTAAAACTTTAGAACAAGTAGAAAACTACAACTATCTTGGCACAATAATTAATCACACAAACTATTACTCCAAAGAAATCAAAGTTCGAATAGAGAAGGCAAGAACCAACTTCAATAAAATGAGAAAGGTAGTTTGTGCAAGATAACTGAAATAATTAAGACTTGGGAGTTAGGCTGGCAAGGTGTTATATTTTCTCGACTCTGCTTTACGGGATAGAAGCATGGCCAATTAACGCGTCGACTACTAAAAAGTTGGAAGCATTTGAACTGTGGGTGAAGGTACCTGAAGATAGCATGGACCGAGTCTGTAACAAACAACGAAGTCACGAGAAGAGTCAATAAAAGAATGGAAATATTGGAAACCATCAAGACACAAAAGCTGCAATACCCGGAACAGTATACAAAGAAATTTGTTTAAAAGTAGTAAAAGATAAAAATATTCATTTTTTAGATAAAATAAGTACATTCGCGTGTCCTTAGAAAGGTTTTAAAGTACATTAGGACAATATTTAAAAATAAGTACTGTCCTACTTAAATAAGTACATATGGTCACCGTATCTATGCCCCAATCTCACCGAAATAAACTTTTTTCGTATCTCCTACAACAAACGACTAATTGGACTTCCCACAACCTGTATACATACAAAATCTCCGCTATAAAATTTTTTCAAAGAAAATGTTATTGGTTTTTTTAAAATAACTCCGTTAAATTTTGAAATATGAGATTTATCCAAAAACCATTACAAAGCTAAGTAAAAGTTCTATAACACTGTATTAAACATAATTTTCTAAATCCTTTATTTTTTTTAAATACAAGGTGAAAGGGCCCCGGTTACATGGTTCTCGCAGTAAAATTTAGGTTTTAAATGTTTCTATCTCGGTTATTTTTTGTCGTAAAAAAATATTAAAAAAAAGAAAAAGCTTAAATAAAGTTAAAACTAAAATTTTGTTCTCTGCCATTTTTTAAGTATATCGAGTATTTTTGGAGTTATTATCAAAAGAAAATGAAATTCACGAAAATTTGAAAAATTCTAATTTTTTTAATCGTAATTTTTTTTCAAAAATATGCATTCTAAACCGGTCAAAATTGTTGAAGTTATTACTCATGTTAAAATAAATTAAGTTTTAAATGGGTTACTATAAATTTTAATTTTTGTGGAAATGACGTATGTTTCATTTTTCATTCTTCCCTAAATAATCTGAAAGGGTCCTCTTATTTCCATCATAACTTGCTTAATTTTTATGCTATCGACTTCTTATATAGCTTTTTGATAGTTACCTTTAAGTACTTTATTAAAATGTTTAATATCTATATTTAACAAAGTGCATCGTTTTCCTGTTATTTAAGCTTGAATACTAAGATTTGAGTACTCGCGGAAAAAAAATATACATTCAATTGCATATCATTCACTTTGTATATGCAATAAATGATTTTTCGAATAAGGAGCTTATTTATTTTTATATTATCTTCGATTTTGGTAATAACAACTTTTTTGAAGAAACTTATGGTTTTTGAGTTATTTATAAAAAACTGCTTTAAAACATGGATTTTTTTCAGGAAAAATCAAAACTTTTGATCTTTAATAACTCAAAAACTATTGATTTATTGAAATAACTTTATATAACACAAATTTTACTTATAATTTGTCCCTCTATCGATTAGTGGTATTATTTTTAATAAAATAATTTCCACCCCTGAGAAGAGGTGGCATCCCCCCCAGGGTAAAAGCACAAGTTGGCACCATGTCACCTTTGTTTCTTGAGGTATCCTCTACATACTTACCAATTTTTATGAAAATCGATGGAGGTTCAACGAAATCGGAGGTGAAAACCTTCATTGACTCCACTATATGTACTATTATATCAAGTCATCACGCACCAGCTGTAAGTAAAAGGAGGCACTGTATTTGATAAAAAGTAATGATGCAATGACATAATTTACTATTTGATTTGGGAATAAGCCACAATTTAAGTTTGAAATTAAAATTTGACGTTTTGACTTTCACTTAGAACTCATAAATATTGGCAATATCATTTTAAAGTCGTCTACTTTAAAATGTATAATATGTCTGAATTGTCAATTACTCTGGGCTAATTAGCAAAATTCATGGAAAAGTTATTTACCAGCAATTTTATTGCTGGAATCGAATTATAAGATCCTATATATTAATAATATAGGTATGCAAAGTCCGCAGATAGTGTGCTACTTTTTTTATAAACAAAATGGCGCCGACAAATCGTATTTTTTTCAATAATTGCTTTATAACTCCAAAGATTTTAAGACTACAACAAAAATACCCAAATAAATATTCACCGCAATTAAATTCTGCATAGAGATATGTTTTTCCCGATTTGCTCCGACGAAAATTTTCCTCGGAAAATGCGGGTTTTCCCAACAAAAACTCTAATTTTCAAATAAAGTTTTAGGTAAGTAAATATTAATCAGTAATTAAATAACTTAGTGACGTCAAAGCTTTCTTGGTATAGATTGTAATTCCAGAAGCCGGTAAAAATTAAACGAATATTTTAGCAACAATTCAATTGTTAATTAACAATTTACGATCGCAATAATAACCAAAATAATCATGATACATTGATCAAACTTATAAAGATTATAAAGATGAGATGCTTATTTAATATTTTATCGACAAAATATAAATTTTTTGTTTTTTTGCATAATTATTAAATTTTGAAAAAAAAATAGTTATAATACGCTGGTCTAATTAGTAAAGTACAAAGAAAGGTTATTTACCAGCCATTTCATTGCTGGAATCGAATATTATGATCCTATATATTTATAATATAGGTATGCAAAGTCCGCAGATAGTGTGCTACTTTCTTTATTAACAAAATGGCGCCCCCAAATCGTGTTTTTTTTAATTATTGGTCTATAACTCCGAAGATTTTAACTTTACACCAAAAACACTAAAATAAAAATTTACCCCAATTTAATTCTACATATAAGCATGTTTTTCCCGATTTGCTCCGACGAAAATTTTCGTTGGAAAATGTGGGTTTTTCCAACAAAATCTGGAATTATCAAATAAATTTTTTGGGCAAGTAATTATTTATCAATAATTAAATAACTTGGTGAAATAAAAGCTTTCTTGGTATAGATTATCACTGCAGAAGTCGGTGAAAATTAAATGAATATTTTAGCAACAATTCAAATGTTAATTAACAATTTACAGTCGCAATAAAAACCAAAATAATCATGAGACAATGATCAAACTTAGAAAGATTATAAAGATGTGATGCCTATTTAATATTTTGTCGACAAAATATAAATTTTTTATTTATTTTGCATAATCTTTAAATGTTTAAAAAAAATAGTTATAAACAAATTAACATTTCTCAGAAATTGTTTATTATATTCTAATTTAAAAAAAAAATACTTAAAATGCGTATTTCAAAGGTCTTGAAAATGAATGCTTCACAAAAAATTTCCAACCATTTTCAAAAAAGTTATGAAATAGCAAAGTAAATATACGATTGTTCCGTTGTTTATAATTTGTTTTAATTGTTTTGAAGCTTAAAAGTAAGTCTGTGGTACAATCTAATTACTCACAAAAATTATTACATATTAGTTCAATGGTTCTATTTTAATCAAAGATTAAAAATACTTTTTTTTGTAATTTTTAGCGCGAAATTAGGTTTGATACAGAGCCGGAGATGTTCACTCGAAGCGACTGACACGCTTTAAATTCGCGCGAGTTGTGTATGTGGACGGGTATAAAACATAATACATAGCTACGGTACTGTATTAGTCAACTTTCGGGCGT
This sequence comes from Diabrotica virgifera virgifera, assembly GCF_917563875.1. Taxonomy (NCBI): domain Eukaryota; kingdom Metazoa; phylum Arthropoda; class Insecta; order Coleoptera; family Chrysomelidae; genus Diabrotica; species Diabrotica virgifera. Next base: position 85,248,711 of record NC_065445.1, on the reverse strand, counting down.
GTAAATTACAAAAATATATATTTATAATCTTTAATTAAAATATAACATTAAACTAATAATCATTATTTTTGTAAGTGATTATCTTGTACTTTAAACTCACTTTTACGCTTTGAAAGAATTAAAAAAATTATAAACAACGCAGCAATCGTATGTTTATTTTGCTGTTTCATAACTTTTTTGCAAATGGTTGTAAAAAAGTTTTAAAACATTAATTTTCAAGATATTTGAAATACACATTTTAACTATTTTTTAAAATTAGAATATAATAAAAACTTTCTGATAAACGTTAATTTGTTTATAACTATTTTTTTTAAACATTTACAGATTATGAAAAAAAAATAAAAAATTTATATTTTGTCGACGAAATGTTAAAAAGGCATCTCATCTTTATAAGATTTCAAAGTTTGATCAGTGTATCATAATTATTTTGGTTATTATTGCGACCGTAAATTATTATGAAAAAACAAAAGATGTAGATCTTTGAAACACACTCAGTGATCAAAAGATCCACAGGTACTGGTTTAACGACCACTCGTACGAAATCAAACAAATGAAATAGAGAATGTGGAAAAATCCCCTTACGAATAACTCACACATCCACTATTTCTGGCTGGGAAAAATTTTTTCGAATAGAATCAAAGATCGTAAATTATTAATTAACAATTGAATTGTTGCTAAAATATTCGTTCAATTTTCATCAGCTTCTGGAACTATAATCCAAACCAAGAAGGCTTTTAAGTCACCAAATTATTTAATTATTGGTAGATAATTACTTATCTAAAACTTTATTTGAAAATTAAAGATTTTGTTGGGAAAACCGGATTTTCCGAGGAAAATTTTCGTCACAGCAGATCGAAAAAAACATATCTCTATGCAGAATTTAATTACGGTGAATTTTTATTTGAGTGTTTTTGTTGTAAAGTTAAAATCTTCGGAGTTATAGAGCAATAATTAAAAAAAACACGATTTTCGGGCGCCATTTTGTTTATAAAAAAAGTAGCACACTATCTGCGGACTTTGCATACCTATATTATTAATATATATAATCATAAGCTTCGATTTCAGCAATAAAATTGCTGGTAAATAACTTTTCCCAAAAATGGCCTATTCTCCGATAATCAGCCCAGACTAAATATGAATGGGTCGCATAAAATTAAATCATTAGAAAAGTTTTTTTTTGTCAAGCAAAAAAACAAAATCTGTTTAATTTACTAATGTTTTGTATTTTGATAACGATTTCCGAAGTAGAAGTCGAAACGTCAAATAAATTTAATTTCAAACTTAAATTGTGGCTTATTTAAAGCAAGTTCTTCAAAGAGTGAACTTGTGCAATTTTTAAATTCAAAACTATGGCTGAGAGATTGTTACTTTAATTGATAATGGAATGAATCAGAGAAAAATGTCAAAAGAAAAATGAGAAAACAGCTTGGAGTCAGTCGTTGTATGGTCCAATAAATATACCAACTGTTCGAAGAGTATGCATCTCACGAAAGATGACTAGGATCACTCCAAAACCGTCTTCAAAATGCTCACTGGTGGACATTAAGCACATCTACAGTGAGAAGAAGGTTGAGAGTCTCAGGGCTCGCTGCCCAGCAACAGGACCGTTGTTAAAAGCAGCACATCGACAACGCCGACTTGATTGATAGGGATCACGAGCATTGGACGATAGAAGATTTAAAAAATGTTTTGTTTAGTGATGAGTCCAGGATGGTCCTTTATGGCTCAGACGGTCGCATTAAAACGTACAGACGACGCGACGTGGGGAATGATGTACACAAGGATCTACAGACCGAGCTAGGCTCGTAAATTCCACGGCTTCGAGCCACGCTTCACGCAACCGTATTTGCGTACTTGTGTTTCGAGTTGTGTGGTCGTGAGCTGGTCGAGTGGAGTAGTGGAGTTATAATTTACCAAATTTAAATATATTCGTTTCTACTGATTCATAACATACTAAGTAGCTACGCCATCTGAGACAAGAAAAGGATGAAATTAGTTTTATTTTCTTTTCTCATGGAGCATGATGGAGAGTTTTTTAAAATAGGTAACAAAGCATGTTGTTTTGTTACCTATGTTGCAAATATGTTGTTTTTTGCAAATTACAAAATATGTTGTTTTCAATACAAGTTGTTATTATTTACTGAGTATTTAGAATTTTGACTAACGCTCGAATTCATAATAAAGTTAAAGTTGGTACCTTTAACAATGCAATTAATTGTTACAGTTAAAGAAAACTTTAGGTAATATAGTGGAACCTCGATAACTCGGATTAATCGGGACCGCGGCCGGTCCGGGTTATCGAATATCCGGGTTAGCCGGAGAGCATGGTAAAAATTAATAAAATACGGTAAAAATAACATGAAATATATATGCACATTACACATCTAACTTACCTATAGTTGTATAGAGTATAGTATAGACAGTATAGCGTATTGTTCATTTATAGGTAAAAAAACTCAGTCAGTTTCGGTTGTGTCAATTTCGTCTGCCATCGGAACAATGTTATGTTATTTAAGAACAGTGGCTCTTTCATTGTTTAAAAGACCATTGTTTAAAAAATAATTTTTTAAAAGACAGTTGGAAATAAATAAAGGAATAACAGGTGCTTGTTGTTTGCGATAGCCCCAGATAATTAACATCGCTCTGCCGCCGCCGCCGTGTGCCATGAGTCATTTTTACTATCATATAGTTCAAATTACACAAATACCCATTATCTCTCAAATATTATATTATGGTCGAAGCGAAGTTTTATCAATGAAACTCGATCTTTTTAAGACATTCCAGAAGAGGCTACAAATAAAATGTTTTAACATAATACATACAATTTTATTGTTGAAATGTTTGTCTGATGAAAATCGGTCCGGGTTAGCCGGACTTCCGGGTTATCGGGGGCCGACTTATCGGGGTTCCACTGTACATCAGTTTTGGTGGCGGATTTAGATTTCTCCTCCCAAAAAACCCCCGCTTACCAAATTTCGTGTTGTTATCCCATGCCTTTCGGGAAATATTCAAGAATAAATAAAATAAAAGTTTAATTTTAACACCCTGTATTTCGGATATTATCAACTTTTGTACTAAGGTAAGTTAGCTTAAATCGACCTATTTTAAGCTCAGAAATCTACGGTTAAGCTATGGCCCATTCTTTACCAAACACCCTGTATAAAATATGCTATTATCTGGAATGTTTTTTTTACATGTGCCGTCAAGTTCGAAGATTTCGAAAAGTTTATGTTACACTTAGGGCCGGTTTTTCGAACGCTAATCAAGAAGTTGATTATAATTAAGTCACCTTAACAACCATCAAGTAACAACACCCCTCATTCGTATGTCAATTAGTTGATTGTAATCAATTATGTTAATTATCACTATGATAATTAACGTAATTGATTGATTAATGAATTATTAATTATAAATTAACATAACAATTATTAACATAACTGATTAATAAATCTCATAGTTGTAATCAATTATGTTTTCAGCAACCCAAACAAAGTTGTTATTGACAGTTGGTGACAGTAATTAAATATTTGATAATGATCTCTTGATTCCATTTTTGATTAGCGTTCGAACAACCGGCCCTTAGTACAACGATTCATTTTTTATTTACAACAAAAAGAACACTTATAAAGCAAGAGTTTAAATTATAAACACAAAACTAAATAAATAATTTCTCACATGCAACGGTCAAAAACACTTATAAAGCAAGAGTTTAAATTATAAACACAAAACTATTTTCTCACATGCAACGGTCAAAAACCACACTTAAAAGTTTTAAAAATTCACAACACAGGATATCAGTTACGCAAATTTTCAAACAGAATCCAAACACCTGACACAGTGTCTCAAGTAGGATGTACGATTGCGCGAAGCCGTGGAATTTACGAGACCAGCTCGGTCTGTAGTCTGTAGATCTTGTACTGCTTGTGTTCGACGAGCACGTGTTGCTTTTGGAGGAGGCTCGGTAATGTTTTGGGCAGGCATTTCATTCGAAGGCCGTACTGATCTCGTGTTTATTGATTGAGGAGCGTTGAATGCTCACCGATACATTACTGAAATTCTAGACGAGCATGTAATGCAATTTGCTGGGTTTGTGGACGAAAATTTTATTTTCATGCAAGACAACGCGCGGCCACAGATATCCAGAATGGTATCGCAATACCTGGAAACCGTTGGTGTGCCAAAAATGAGTTGGCCTGCTGAAAGCTCAGATTTGAACCCAATTGAGCATGTTTGGAACCAACTCAAAAGGAGAGTAATAAACAGAATATTTAACTGCTTCAATAAATTGAGAGTAATAAACAGAATACCTGCTTCAATAAATCGCGGGCAGCTTCGGTTGGCGCTCATAGAATAATGGGAAGCTTTTCGTTAAGACAACATCAAAAATTCGATCAATTTAAAATCAAGTCGAAGGAGGAGTGTAATTCAAAATAGAGGGAGTAATACAGAGTATTCAAAATCACGATTTTATTGTAATTTTTATAAAGAAAACAGAAATAATTTACAATGTTATTTTTTTAAATTTTTAATTAAAAATTATCATTTTGGTTTATTTTTTTTGTTTATTATTTTTGTCATTTACGAAATGGTTGCATGATGCTTTAGAACATATATTTTTAAATATTACACAACCATCTAGCAACCAATAGCAAGCTGAAAATTTGTTAATAGCTTAACGGTGTCTAGTCGGACAAACTTTGATATATGGGAACACTGGAATAGGGGAAGTTTTAATTGTGGAGCAGATTAAAAATTTAGAACGTCAGACTACCAAAACGTTCCACGTATTTTGTCGGACAGAACTTCCAATAGTTTTGTTACCATTTCATTAAACTGTCATGCAAAAATCAGACGGGTGTTTATCACCAACTAGGCATTTTAATAAGTGGAAGATGAAGAACATGTCAAATGACACGAATCATGGTGGTTAGTAATAGCAGTCTGATTTTTGCATGAGAGTTTAATGAAAGGGTAACAAATCAATTGGATGATCTGTCCGACAAAATACAGGGGACGTTTTCGTAATCTGACGTTCCAAATTTTTAAACTATTCCACAATTAAAACTTCCCCTGTTCCAGCGTTCCAGTACATCAAAGTTTGTCCGACTAGACACCGTTAAGCTATTAACAAAATTTCAGCTTGCTATTAATCAACTTTTTTTGGTACGAGGGATCCAGGCCTATTAAAAAATGCCAAAAATTTTAGCCTCTTTTTAATGACTCACAGTGTAGTATTATAATAATAGTTACTTGTAAGGAACATTTATTTTTTCATCAAATAACATATTTTTATGGGAGACAATTTTGAGGATAAGCGAAACTGTCGTCAAGGTCAAACTGTAATTAAATAACTATTAACGTTTCTATTCTAGTTAAAACATGTTAATTAAAACAGCCATTAACAGAAAAAAATATCCTAATTGCTTCCGCCAATATAATATCAATACAATTTGTATTAGCAAAATTGAAGACATAAAATAGTAGCTTATTTATTACACCATTCTCACTTTCTTTAATCGGAGGTTGGATATCATCATCGCGATCTTTACTCTATATACCGCTGCTCTATGAGTTCTATTGAACTGCATTTAAATCAGTCCCTTAAATTCTTCAACCATGACACTCTCCTTCTTCCTATACTATTTCCTCCTCTTATCTTTTTCTGTAATATCACTATTAGCATTTTATATCGCCGTCCCCTCATTACGCGTCATAGATGTTGTAGCTTCTTTATTTTTATTGTGTTTATTATTTCATATTCTTTGCCCAATTCTCGCAATACTTGTGTGTTAGTTTTCTTCTATGTCCATGTTATCCTAAGCATCATCCTGTAACACCACATATCAAATGCCTGTAGCTTATTTATGTGTTCTTGTTTGAATGTCCAGCTTTTAATATTGCTGTATCGAAAACACATTTTTCATCTCAGAGATCACTGTCAGTTTTAATCCAAGGTCTTTGTTGCTGTCATTATTGTCTGAAATCCAGCTTTCTACATATTTGTATTTATCAACCCTTTCTAGTGGTACATTTGCCAGATGTATGTTTGTTTTTAACATTTGTTTTCTTCGTTATTATCATCTATTTGGTCTTTACAAAATACTCACTTTCTTTTAATTAATTAACTGTACTAACACTGCTCTATACGCATGGGTTGGCCACTCAAAAGAATCCACTCTGACATTTGGCAATATTCATCGATTTTCGTGAAAATGCTGAGATAGGTCCATTTTTATACCCAAAGGGCCATCCTTTAACGGTATAGACATCTGTCATTTGTTAACCCCCTCCCTTCCGGTACCACAATCCCTTAATTTTAAAAAATAGGAAATACATAGACCATGTGTGCCACATCATTGGATAGGCATTTCGCTGGAGAATTCATATCCATCAAGTTAGCAGAACAAAGTCAGCAGAACACAGTTACTCTTATACTGTAATTAAGTGTTAATTAAATGCTAATTTAATGTTCCAAGAAAAAATTTATTGCTCTTCTTCTTTAAAAGTTATCGCATGTTCTGCTAACTTGATAATCAAGCTAGCAGAACACTACTTCAAAAATTTGATAAATCATTTATAATTAAATGCCAAAGTATTCTCTGAATTAAATGCTAATTTAATGTTCCAAGAAAAAATGTGTTGCTCTTCTTTTTTAACCTTTAACTACCCGCGCATCAAGTTATAACATAACTACACGCGTGGCATACTTTATACGCCACAAAGAAATACACTTAAAAACAGCGGATTGGTTTATTTTTTTTTAAATACACTTAGTTGTTTGTTATAAACCTTATTCGGAATCAGCGAATACTAGGAGTTCCTTCTCAGTAAGCCAATTGGGATTTATAACTGGAATCTGATTCCATGATAAATAAAATTACTAATAAAAAATGTTTTGAAATGTGATTTTTTACATGAGAAAAAGTATTGTTTATAAAAAAAATATATTTTGTGCCATAATCTAAAAAACAATTGAAAAATGTACTTATATTACTACTTATATCACTATAATTGTGGCGTATATTGTCCACCATCTTAAACAACAAATAATAAACTGTAAATTACGATCTTCCCAAAACTCCGATTATAACGAAACTAAAACCAGTTGTAAAGCACATTCCAGTAATAGGTTAGATAGATAAACAAAGTCAAAAATTAAATGTTTAAATATATTTTCAGTAGAATTCTTATATCTGGCGTACAAAATACGCCAGCGCGTGTAAAAGGTTAAAGGTTAAAAGTTATCGCATGTTCTGCTAACTTGATAATCAAGTTAGCAGAGCAGTAGTTCAAAAATTGATAAATCATCTATAATTTAATGCCAAAGTATTATCTGAACTAAATGCAAATTTAATGTTCCAAGACAAAATTTATTGCTTTTCTTCTTTAAAAGTTATCGCATGTTCTGCTAACTTGATAAAACAGCTAGCAGAACAGAAGTTCAAAAATTTGATAACTCATTTATAATTGAATCCCAAAGTATTCTCTGAATTAAACGCAAATTTAATGTTCCAAGAAATAATTGATTGCTCTTCTTCTTTAAAAGTTATCGCATGTTCTGCTAACTTGATAATCAAGTCAGCAGAGCAGTAGTTCAAAAATTGATAAATCATTTATAGTTTAATGCCAAAGTATTATCTGAATTAAATGGAAATTTAATGTTCCAAGAAAAAATTGATTGCTCTTCTTCTTTAAAAGTTATCGCATGTTCTGCTAACTTGATAATCCAGCTAGCAGAACAGTAGTTCAAAAATTTGATAAATTAATTCTAATTGAATCCCAAAATATTTTCTGAATTAAATGCAAATTTAATGTTCGAGGAACTAATTTATTACTCTTCTTCTTTTAAAATTATCGCATGTTCTGCTTACTTGATAATCAAGCTAGCAAAACAGTAATTCAAAAATTGATAAATCATTTATAGTTGAATCCCAAAGTATTATCTGAATTAAAACAAGTTAGCAGAACATGCGATAACTTAAAAAAAGAAAAATACATTTTTTCTTGGAACATTAATTTGGCATTTAATTCAGAAAATAATTTGGCATTCAATCATAAATGATTTATCAATTTTTGAACTACTGTTCTGCTAGCTTGATTATCAAGTTAGCAGAACATGCGATAAGTTTTAAAGAAGAAGAGCAATAAATTTTTTCTTGGAACATTAAATTTGCATTTAATTCAGATAATACTTTGGCATTTAATTATAAATGATTTATCAAATTTTTGAAGTAGTGTTCTGCTAGCTTGATTATCAAGTTAGCAGAACATGCGATAACTTTTAAAGAAGGAGAGCAATAAATTTTTTCTTGGAACATTAAATTAGCATTTAATTCAGAGAATACTTTGGCATTCAATTATAAATGATTTATCAAATTTTTGAACTAGTGTTCTGCTAGCTTAATTATCAAGTTAGCAGAACATGCGATAACTTTTAAAGAAGAAGAGCAATAATTTTTTTCTTGAAACATTATATTAGTATTTAATTAACACTTAATTATGGTATAAGAATAACTGTGTTCTGCTGACTTTGTTCTGCTAACTTGATGGACGTGGAGAATTCAAGCATCGATGATTTTTCGTTTCATATTGGCCCTCTTCTTGTGAAAACGTGTGTTACACCTTTTAAAAACTGTACGTAACGACTGGGTTTTTCTATTGACAATTTTCTCCGTCATGTCCAAAATTCGATTAAGAAGTTTGTAAAAGTTTAGCTATTTCAACTGTAGCATTTACTTAATATTGATACTAAATAATTATTTTTTAAATTCGCTCAAAATAGTCTATTTTATTGCAGAACTAGTTGAGATTTTTTTAAAATGGAAAGTGTGCAAGGAGAACAACGAAGTTATTTGATCAACTTCATTACGATGTTGGGATTTTCCGTCCTTTCCCGTTCCTTATTTTGACGACGACATCCGATTTGGGCGTCGAAACGTTAATAAAATCATTTTTTTGGTTAAATTGTCACTTATTTCCCATTTAGAATAGTTTATTACTTTAATAATACATTATACAGGGTGTCCCGAAAAGATTGGTCATAAATTATACCACACATTCTGGGGTCAAAAATAGTTCTATTGAACCTAACTTACCTTAGTACAAATGTGCTCAGAAAAAGAGTTACACGCCTTTGAAGTTACAAAATGAAAATCGACTTCTTTCAATATATCGAAAACTATTAGAGATTTTTTATTGAAAATGGACATGTATTATTCATATGACAGGAACATCTTAAATCAAAATTATAGTGAAGTTTGTCCACCCCGTAAAAATTTTATAGGGGTTTTGTTCCCTTAAACCCCCCCGAACTTTTGTGTACGTTTCAATTAATTCATTATTGTGGTACCATTAGTTAAACACAACGTTTTTAAAACTTTTTTGCCTCTTAGTATTTTTTCCATAAACCAGTTTTTATCGAGATGCGGCTTCTTTTTTAATAAATTTACATAAAAAATTTATGGGGGTTTTGTTCTTTTAAACCCCCCAAATGTTTGTGTACGTTCCAATTAAACTATTATTGTGGTACCATTAGTTAAACACAGTGTTTTTAAAACTTTTGTGCCTCTTAGTCTTTTTTTGACTAGTCACCTTGTGTCGAGATGTGGCTTCTTTTTCAAAATATACCTAAAAATGTAAATTATAAATAAATTTTCAGATTATTAACAGGTCTCTATAATCGTACTTAAAACCATATACAAATATGTGTTGGATTCGATAAATAGTCAAAATATGTCGATAAACACTAGCTTATCGAAAAAGTACTAAGAGACAAAAAAGTTTTAAAAACATTGTGTTTAACTAACGGTGTCACAATAATAATTTAATTATAACGTACACAAAAGTTTGGGGGGGTTTAAAGGAACAAAACCCCCATAAAATTTTTATGGGGTGCACAAATTTCACTTTAAACTTTTTTTTAAGATATTGCTGCCATAAGAATGCCACATGTCCATTTTTAATAAAAAATCTCTAAGAGTTTTCGATATGTGAAAAAAAAATCGATTTTCATTTTGTAAATTCAAAGGGCTGTAACTTTTTTTGTGTGCACTATTGTATATAGGTAAGTGAGGTTCAATCAACCTATTTTTGACCCCAGAATCTGTGGTATAATTTATGACCAATCTTTTCGGGACACCCTGTATAAAAGCTACATAATTAATATGATGCTAAAATGTATATTTAAATATATTAACATTTTTCTTTTTTGTTGCAGGTAAGGGAATATACGTTTATTTGTAAGTTAAAATAGTTTATTTTTTACTATATTAATTTAAACTTTAAGAAACTGTCTTCTAGAAACCCCTTAAGGGGAATAATTAATATTTTAAGACGAATATTTTTGAAAATTGTGGAATCAAATAAAAGTTACTGATAAGTTACCTGATAGAAACAATCGAAAATTGTTCTTAAATTTTTCTTTTATGAGGTGGTAAATATTGTTACCAGTGGGCGTTTCAGCATTTATTATCACCTGAAAATAACCAAAATAATACTTAGATGATAATCCAGAACAGTCGTATTCATAGAAAGTATTTTCTAGCTGTTATGAAGAATGTGCCATAAGTAGACAAATATTTTACTAAGAGCTTAGTGAACATTGGCAATGTGGAAGAAAAATTGTCAAAATAAAGACGGTTTGAAACTGCTGACTCAGATCTAATATAACCCACTTGCGTTTCTTAAACAACTATACAGGGTGTAACAAAAATACAGGTCATAAATTAAATCACATATTCTGGGACCAAAAATAGTTCGATTGAACCTAACTTACCTTAGTCGAAATGAGCACACAAAAAAGTTACAGCCCTTTGAAGTTACAAGATAAAAATCGATTTTTTCCGATATATCGAAAACTATTAGAGACTTTTTAATGAAAATGGACACATGGCATTCTTATGGCAGGAGCATTTTAAAAATAAATTATACTTAAATTTGTGCACCCCATAAAAATTTTATGTGGTTTTGTTCCCTTAAACCCCCCAAACTTTTTTGTACGTTCCAATTAAATTATTATTGTGGTACCAGTAGTTAAACACAATGTTTTTAAAACTTTTTTGTCTCTTAGTACTTTTTGGAAAAGCTAGTTTTTACCGAGATATTTTGAATATTTTGAATATATAATCCACCACCTACAGTAGAGAGTCGATTATCCGAACGTCGATCAACCGAACGACCGGTTATCCGAACTCCCACCTCCCGCGCCCCGCACTCGAGTACCCAGCAAGCGTTAGTAATTAACGCTTAAAATAACTTTAATTTTCTTCAATATTGTATACAAAAATATGTTGTTGCAAATACTGCACTTTTTTGTTTAATTGCTATTTGTCATTATCAAGATATAAATAAATATGTAAGTATATAAATATGGCTTTTATTCACTTGTGGATAAATATGTATGACTATATCAATATAGTTCGATTATCCGAACAAATCGGTTCTCCGAACACCCATGTCCACCAATTAGTTCGGATAATCGACGCTCTACTGTATTTGTATACTGTTACATACGATTGTATAGACCTAGTAATAATATGAAATTTTTTTTATAAATTACAGTTTGAAGTATATTTTGAACCATATTAGAAAAGAAGCCACATCTCGATAAAAGGTGCCTCATCGGAAAAATATTAAGAGGCAAAAAGTTTTAATAACATCCTGTTTAACTAATGGTACCGCAATAATAGTTTAATTGGAACGTACACACACAATTGGACCCGTGTTGAGCTGCCCCCCCCCCACTTTCAAAAATCAAAAAACAAATAGCCCTGATTTATGAGCTATTTATGAGCTCTTATATTCCGCAAACTAACAATTTTGAGCTCGTTCCACTGAGCAGGAATTTGATACCTTAGTCAGCCCCCCCCCACTACTTAAAAATAGGAATATTGAATCGGTGTTTGCGGCAGAATTACGAGCTATTTATGAGCTCTTGAAATTATATAGTTTCGATTTTTGAGCTCATCCCCTTCACCCCCAAACAACCCTTTAATTGATTTAACTTAAGAGAAAAATGCTGAGAAAACTTAAAATATATCGTATTGCGGATATAATTTCTATAGCTTATATACTCTAAGAATAAACTATTAAATCACGTGCATTTCGATTATTGAGCTACAACCCCTTCGCAAGAAAACCACCCTATCTTTCCGGCTTAAGAGAAAGTTGTACTTAAAATGCATTAAACTATTATTTGGCGACTACA